>NC_060124.1:508495201-508826451 GCF_021461395.2 Schistocerca americana | reverse complement strand
ATAACTTATACAGAGGTAGCCGACGAGCCATTTGAAAAATTGTTGGCCTTGGTTTATTGCTTTTCCTGTGGACTGTAGCATGTTTAATGCCTCTCTTTTCCCTAGAAATACTTGCAACACTTGCAACACTGCTAACGTTGGGGATGGTAGCATGTGCAGATCAGAACTGTAGAACAAGACAAAGGAATTGGAAATAATGAATTGTGAACTTCATGTATGAAAGAGCTCATCCCAGAAAATCATGCCAAGTGAAGTTGTAACAACAGTGAGTGTCACATGTGAACAACTAGTGGTATCCATAAAGTCCCTTTACAACTTCAAAATTTTATTACAACGGCAGTTGTTGAAATATTTTAACAAAATTTATTTTATTATAATCACTGTTTACTCAAGTTTTTATATATATAAAATTTTTTGTTTCAGATACTCTGTTGATGGAAGGAACTGAACCTCCATAAAACGGCAACTCCTCAAGAGAAGGCACAATGTGTGTCCTGGTTTACTGAGACAAAATCGGATGTTCATACTCCACGAAACTTCATAACGAAGTATGGAAGAGATCCACCATTGCGCCCTTCAACCCGTGCATGGCACAAAAATTTATGGAGACAGGGACAGTGTTGGATAAAGGGAGAAGCGGGCGACCACGAACATTCGAGGAAAACATCGATCGCGTTTTAAGCGTCTTCACTCGTTCACTTATGAAGTCCATCCGCGCTGCTGTCAGACAGTTGAAACTACCACGTTCAACTGTGCATAAGGTCCTCCACAAGAACTTACGGTTGCACGCTTACAAAGTGCAACTGTTACAGACACTTGAGCCAAATGACAAGCCAAAAGGGACAGAGTTTGCACGCAACGTGCTGGAACGCTTTTCGGAGGATGAAGCATTCCTCAATCGAGTTTGTTCTAGTGACGAGGCAACTTTTCATGTTTCTGGGACATTAGACAGACACAATGTGAGACTCTGGGGATCTGAACACCCCCAAGTGACTAGGGAACTTCACCGGGATAGTCCAAAAGTGAATGTGTGGTGTGGAATCATGTGCAACCGAATAATTGGTTCATTTTTCTTCAACGAATCAACAATTACTACAGATGTTTACCTCGACCTTCTGACCAAATATGCTGCACCACAACTGATTGACTTACAACCAACTATCATTTTCCAGAAAGATGGTGCACCACCACATTGGGGACTGCATGTTCAACGGTACCTCAATGAAACATTTCCAGGCACATAGATTGGGAGGGATGGGCCAAGACCGTGACCACCGCGTTCGCCAGATATTAATCCCTTGGACTTTTTTTTTAATGGAGGTATGTAAAAGATATCGTGTATCAAACACAGATACGGGACATTTCCGACTTGAAGCAAAGGATTCGTAATGCCATTGCCACTATTGATGACGCTGTGCTACAGCGAAAATGGCAAGAAATCGAGTAACGTATTGATGTGCTTCGCGCAGATAAAGGCGCCCATACAGAGGTCTATCAAACACTGTCAAAAAAACTTTTATAAACACTGATTGCAATAAAAGAAATGTTGTTAAAATATTTCAACAACTGCCATTGTAAAAAAATTCTGAAGTTGTAAAGGGACTTTATGGATGTTGTGACTTGGAAAGACAGCCAAGCCACTGGGAGGTAGCCGAAAGGCACGCGTTTAAGCTCACGCAGGCTGGCGTGAGGTCTGGAACAGGTAAAGTAATTGAGACTAGCAAATAAAGTACGAAGCTGCTGGAATACTTAACTTTAATCCATAAGAGGTGAACATATCTCTTGACGGTACATGCATCACAAGATAAATAGCAAATGATAATGGCGCCTTGCTAGGTCGTAGCTAATGACGTAGCTGAAGGCTATGCTAACTATCGTCTCGGCAAATGAGAGCGTAATTTGTCAGTGAACCATCGCTAGCAAAGTCGGCTGTACAACTGGGTCGAGTGCTAGGAAGTCTCTCTAGACCTGCCGTGTGGCGGCGCTCGGTCTGCAATCACTGACAGTGGCGACACGCGGGTCCGGCGTATACTAACGAACCGCGGCCAATTTAAAGGCTACCACCTAGCAAGTGTGGTGTCTGGCGGTGACACCACAATGGACGCCTTGTATATATAGCTCATCTTCGTATTTCTTGTACATAGCTTCTAGATCCAGCTTCAAAGAACGGAAAGTATTCTTTAGATGGTTACCAATCATTGTTTTGTAATCTTTAGATGACATGTATATCTGTGCAGACAGTCTGCCGATGACGCCTATCACTGTTGCTCCACTGCTCGTGTAAGAAGTGCGCCATCCGCTAAATCAGGAGAGGCGAAACTGTCTTATAAAATCTACAACCAACAAACTTTCATTTACGTCTGCAACTGCGAAACGCCAAGTGAAAGTTTCATACAGTCTGAGGACCACTGTGTGTGTAACTCTTTCATGGGTGTCATTGGCAGCAGACAGCTGGAGAAATTTCTATTTGAGACGCTGCTTTGAGAATGGTTCTCAACTCTGAGCCAGTATCAGTCACAAAATACTGCTTTGACGCCTTGTCTAGGACATACATTCTGTAACTGTCCTGCGTAGGTTGCACTAAACTTATTTGGCCGACCCACTTGACGTACAGTGACCCTCAGTGCCTATTTCAGTGTTGCTCTTGGTGTCTGGGTGACTGCATGGCACACAACGTTTGTGTGCACGATTCCCAAAATGCAGAGTGAAACGAAATTGTCTGTCCTTTCTCATAGCCAGAGTTCCTGGCTTCGTATAGTTGGGGGGTCGTTGTGCAAACAGCTGGCGCCTGGCATTATCATAAGAAGTGAGCAAAACCGTTCTTTTCGCAAACTGTATCAGAGCTGCTCACTCACAGGAATGAAATAGGTCTTTTTCATGACTCATCACTCACCATTCACTCAAAAAATAAATAAAAGAAAATAACCATCCCTGTATTACTGTCTGATTTAGTCCCATTTTGAAAAAATCATAGGAAGAGAAGTAATATGTTTCCGTTATTCTCCTAGTGGTTTCGAAATTTGAATGTCATGCATTTCTTCTGCTGCAAAAATTAACTATGTTACCACAAATTTCTAAATATTTTTTATTAAGTGGGAAAACTTTAAAAGTAGGACTAATTCTTGTTATGTTTTCATACTTTTATAGGAGAAAAACTCCAATATAAGAAATATACACTGAAGAGCCAAAGAAACTGGTACACCTGCCTAATATGGTGTAGGGCCACCGCGAGCTCGCAGAAGTGCCGCAACACGACGTGGCATGGACTCGACTAATGTCTGAAGTAGTGCTGGGGGGAACTGCCACCATGAAGCCTGTACGGCTGTCCATAAATCAGTATGAGGGGGTGGTGATCTCTTCTGAACAGCACCTAGCAAAGCGTCCCAGGTATGCTCAATAATGTTCGTGACTGGGGAGTTTGGTGGCCAGCGGAAGTGTTTAATCTCAGAACAGGGCTCCTAGAGCCACTATGTAGCAATTCTAGACATGTGGGGCGTCGCATTGTCCTGTTGGAATTGCCCAAGTCCGTCGGAATTCACAACGGACATGAATGTGTGCAGATGATCAGAGAGGATGCTTACATACGTGTCACCTCTCAGAGCCATACCTAAACGTATCAGGAGTCCCATATCACTCCAACTCCACACGCCCCACAACATTACAGAGCTTGAACAATCCCCGGATGACTTGCAGGGCCCTTGGATTCTTGAGGTTGTCTCCATTCCCGTACACGTCCATCCGCTTGATACAGTTTAAAACGAGACTCGTTCGGCCAAGCAACATGTTTTCAGGCATCAACAGTCCAATGTCGATGTTGAAGGGCCCAGGCGAGGCACAAAGCTTTGTGTCGTGCTGTCATCAAGGGTACACGAGTGGGCCTTTGGCTCAGAAAGCCCATATCGATGATGTTTCGTTGAATGGTCGCCCCCTAACACTTGTTGATGGACCAGCTCTGAAATCTGCAGCAATTTACGGAAGGGTTTCACTTCTGTCAGGCTGAACGATTCCCTTCAGTCGTCGTTGGTCCCGTTCTTGCAGGGTCTTTTACTGGCAGCAGCGATGTATTTGATGTTTTACCGGATTCCTGAATAATGGTACACTCGTGGAATGGTCGCTGGGGAAAATCCCCACTTCATTGTTACCTTGGAGATGCTGTGTCCCATCGCTCGTGCGCCAGCTATAACAGCACGTACAGACTTACTTAAATCTTGATAACCTGCTACTGTACCAGTAGTAACCAACCTAATAACTGTACCAGACAATTGTTGTCTTATATAGGCGTTGCAGATCGCAGCGCCGTATTCCGCCTGTTTACGTATCTCTGTATTTGAATACGCATGCCTATACCAGTTTCTTTGGCGCCTCAGAGTAATATAACTATAATTAACTTAAGTATCTACACTCATCATTTACAATCAGTATGACGAAATATGTACTCAAGAAGGAAAAATTGATATTATGATTTATATAAGTTGTATAGGGTAAATATCGTTTTTTTTTTTACTGTAATAAACTCTAATTAAGATCAAACGCATTACGCTTTATTCTAAAGTATCTTTGATCGGCTTTGTTGTTTCTCAAGCCATTCTTCACGTTCTTCAACACACAGGTCATAGATTTCAGCATGCAGCACTTTTTTTAATAACACTATTCAAGTTTTTGTGATGTGAAGAACCACTGGCATCTCGCAAAACAATCAAGACAACATGATTATGATTTTTAAATAAAATTTGATCTATTTTAGTAAAAGTGAGTAGTTTCTTTCCTCGGCGTATATTTGTCCTGCTTTTGAACAGATAGACTCATAGTGCAGTAACATACTGGGATACATAACGTTTTCAAAACCAATTGGTACAGCGATTAGTACAGTAATTTTCTCTGCTTTCCTAACAGCTTAAGGGATCGCTGTTTCTAGGCAGATGTGCTTCAGATAAATATCTGTCAAGTTCAACAATCGCTGCATGACTTCCTCGGAGTTAAGAATATACTCCAGACAGCTGTCAATATTTTATCCACAGCCTGTAAGTGATATTATCTTCTTGTATGTTTAACATAAACAGAAGTTATGGCTTTCAGGGACCAGGAGCCAATTCCCAGCAAAATAATAATAAATGATCAAAAAATAGAAAGAGTAAATTCGTTCAATTTCTTAGGAATTACTGACTCATTCATGGCAGAATGGATGTACAAAAGAAGGTAGAAAGGCTTAATTACATTAATGGAACAGTATATAGAACCTTCAGAAGTAGTAAGTAAGAAAGGAAACTCTATGTAAATTCTACAGAACGATGTCAGATACAACTATGACAGATGGAAGTGAAAGTGGACTATAACGAAAAGAAATGAACAAAGAATGCAAACATTGGAATGTGATACCTAATAAGAGTAGCTGTTTACACATTATCTGACCAGAGATTAATGCTGACATTAGAAAGCACCAGGAAGTGGAAAGCTTAAATGAGCTGGTTTAGGAATACAGGAATAACATAATGGACTATGTCTTGAGAAAGGAAGATGACAGAATACTTGAATAAATGATGAATTATTAGGCAGTGGATGTAAGGTCTTTAGGAAGACTGAGAAAAAGGTGTAAATCTCCTTAATTTCAACCAGTAGGGTGTAACACACGGTCTTCTAATACATGCAGGTAAAAGAAGAAGACATCTCATATTAAAAATATTATGATTTTTTAAGTAACTGTGTTGTAATAAGCTTTGAAATTATGATATAAAACACTGGTTTGATGTAAGAGGTGTCCTGAAGGTATTAATCTGATCGGATTAAATAAATAAACAAATAAAAAGTGAAAACAATATATGCAAGCACTAGCATACATTAAAAATAATTATGTAAACACATACCGTTGTTATGATAGCCGACCGGAGTGGCCGTGCGGTTCTAGGCGCTGCAGTCTGGAGCCGAGCAACCGCTACGGTCGCAGGTTCGAATCCTGCCTCGGGCTTGGGTGTGTGTGATGTCCTTAGGTTAGTTAGGTTTAATTAGTACTAAGTTCTAGGGGACTGATGACCTCAGAAGTTAAGTCGTATAGTGCTCAGAGCCATTTATTATGATAGATCACACTACCCAATAAAGCCAAACATGAATACAGAGGCACTGAGTCAAGGAGGCGAGATACAAGCTTAATCAGAGAGTGAGCAAAGAGCACATAGCAGGGTGACTCCAGAATTGCTTTGTAGTCTATTCCATGTGAATGGATGGCGATCGGGATCGGCTGGCGATTGGGAACAGCTGTCAAGGCAGAGGATTCGAGCCATAGAGCTTTGTGATCTGCTCCTTACTAATAGTGGCTGAAAACTGCTGCTAGTGCTACTCACATGATCAGTATCAACATATTCAGGGTGCGATGCTATGTCAGAGGGCAAGAAGTAACAAGTAATTCAGTAGTATGTAAACTCTTATTAGGCTTCTGAAATTTGAAATTTTCTTTTCAAATCAAGAGCTGAAATATAGTGTGTAAACGACTACTGTTTACTGCATACAACAGTAGTGTAGAGGAAGTAGAGACAAACGATTTAATGTAGGACACTTGTGATCTGTCAAGCAGGGGAACTACCTCAAATTGCTAGAAAGATACCTAAGATACGGTGGGTCAGATTTTCAGTGTTCTCTCACTCTCTTTGTGCAAACTATTAGTCCTAGAGTAAAATTGAATAGGACCATATTTGTAGGAAAATTAATGTAGTGTACTTTTGTACTGGAATACATTTCCACTATAGGCTGCATCTTCGAGTTATTAGAAAAACTTACAAAAGTGACCTTCAAACCAAACCCCACACTCTCACCAGTCAGGATTTCTAGTAGGCCTATGTTGTTCCTGGCACTCCCACCTATCACTGTACAAAAATATGCAATTATACGAATTACTTTCCATATTTTATCAGTTTTGGTCTTTGTTGACTGGGCTATTATACCATAGGCTTATTTGGCTGTTTTGTTCACATTAACGTAAACTCTTCTGTGAGAGTAATGACAGAAAAGAATTTTTGTAAATACCATGCAGAAACTAACTGCATTTACAGTTCAGTCCAAACTTAACTCTTACAAGCACAGTAGTTTCACATTAAGAAGGCCAGACAAACAAAAGGATTTCATTGTTAACTCAGTTAACCCAGTACAAAATTAAATCACATCAAATTTTCTACAAAAGAGATCCTATTTATTTGTTTTCTAGGACTAATAGTTTGCATGAACAGAGCAATAGAATATTGAAAATCCGACATGACACACATGCTTTGCTACTTAAGTAATTTTTATAGTCTGTTTGAGGTCCTTTAACGGCTTGATAGATGACAGCTGGCCTATATCAAATTCTTTCTTCTCGACTTCCTCTACACCATTGTGATTCATTGTAAACAGTTATCGTTTACACCCAATATAAGGCATAAAGTTTTTTCTTCATTAACACAGTGTTCTGAAGAACTTACATTTCTTCACTTTCTATTCTTTTCATGGTTGAGAACAGCTGTACACATTAATACAATATGAAAATCCATACATTCACACACACACACACACACACACACACACACACACACACACATGAAAAATTGCTCACTTCTTAGAAGGGTCTGGCTCTTTGAATCAGTTCAGGAGCCCATCTCTTCTACTACTACTACTACTACTATTACTACTACAATTAGTCGCTGCTGGCTGGCCTTTACTTGCGACGTCACTGTCGTGTATTTTCGTTAGTGCTGAGTACCCTTCAGCAACTATTTGCCACGTTGTCCTTCGTTCCCCGTTGCTCCTTCACTAACAGTATTGTCATTGTTATGGAATTCACAAAAAATTGTAATTTGGATTCCTGCATGTCATTTTCATGTACGGTACAATAATCACATAGTTGACAAAAGTGTGCAGAGTGTGTCGGATGGCATGTTTATTGGGATCTCAGTTCATGTAAGTGTCTCCAAAAGTGGAAAGGCGTTCTGCTGCATAAATTTTCTGCGTAGTAATGAGTTCTGTCGACAAGGGATCTCAGATCGATCCATATTCCTAGATTTCCAGAAGGCTTTTGATACCGTTCCTCACAAGCGACTATTGATCAAATTGCGTGCATATGGAGCATCGTCTCAGTTCTGTGACTGGATTCGTGATTTCCTCTCAGAGAGGTCACAATTCGTAGTGATAGACGGTAAATCATCGAGTAGAACAGAAGTGATATCTGGCGTTGCGCAAGATAGTGTCGTAGGCCTTCTGCTGTTCCTGATTTATATACCGGGTGATCAAAAAGTCAGTATAAATTTGAAAACTTAATAAACCACGGAATAATGTAGATAGAGATGTAAAAATTGACACACATGCTTGGAATGACATGGGGTTTTATTAGAACAGAAGAAAAGTTCACAAAATGTCCGACAGATGGCGCTCGACAGCAAAACGTCAGTAATTGCTACCATGACTGGTGAGAGGTACGCCGATATGTTACAGAATCGCTTCATCCCCAGCCTGGCTGATAAACACCTGCTGGAACGTACGATGTTTATGCAGGATGGCCCTCCACCCCATATTGCTAGACACGTGAAAGATCTCTTGTGCGCGTCGTTTGGTGATGATCGTGTGCTCAGCCGCTACTTTCGTCATGCTTGGCCTCCCAGGTCCCCAGACCTCAGTCGGTGCGATTATTGGCTTTGGGTTTACCGAAGTCGCAAGTGTATCGTTATCAACCGACATACCTAGGGATGCTGAAAGACAATATCCGACGCCAGTGCCTCACCATAACTTCGGACATGCTTTACAGTGCTGTTCACAACATTATTCCTCGACTACAGCTATTATTGAGGAATGATGGTGGACATATTGAGCATTTCCTGTAAAGAACATCGTCTTTGCTTTGTCTTACTTTGTTATGCAAATTATTGCTATTCTGATCAGATGATGATCCATCTGTCGGACATTTTTGAACTTTTTTTTTGTTCTAATAAAACCCCATGTCATTCCAAGCATGTGTGTCAATTTGTACCTCTGTATCTACATAATTCCGTGATTTATTCAGTTTTTAAACTTATACTGACTTTTTGATCACCCGGTAAATGATCTAGGTGATAATCTGAGCAACCCCCTTAGATTGATTGCAGATGACGCTGTAATTTACCGTCTAGTAAAATCATCAGACGATCAATTCCAATTGCAAAATGATCTAGAGAGAATTTCTGTAGGGTGCGAAAAGTGGCAGTTAGCACTAAACAAAGAAAAGTGCGAGGTCATCCACATGGATACTAAAAGAAATCCAATACATTTTGGGTATACGATAAATCGCACAAATCTAAGGGCTGTAAATTCGACTAAATACCTAGGAATTACAATTACGAGCAACTTAAATTGGAAAGACCACATAGATAATATTGTGCGGAGGCCGAAACAAGGAATGCGCTTTGCTGGCAGGACACTTAGAAGATGTGACAAACCCACTAAAGAGACAGCCTACATTACACTTGTCCCTCCCCTGCTGGAATATTGCTGCGTAGTGTGGGATCCTTACCAGGTAGGATTGACGGAGGACATCGAAAAAGAGCAAAGAAGGGGAGCTCGTTTTGTGTTATCGCGCAATAGGGGTGAGAGTGTCACTGATATGATACGCGAGTTGGGGTGGCAGTCACTGAATCAAAGGCGGTTTTCTTTGCGGCAAGATCTATTTACGAAATTTCAATCACGAACTTTCTCTTCCGAATGCGTAAATATTTTGTTGACACCCACCTACGTAGGGACAAATGATTTAGGTGTTCCTTTTTCCTACGCGCCATTCGAGACTGGAATGGTAGAGAAGTAGTATGAAAATGGTTCGATGACCCCTCCGCCAGGCACTTAAGTGTGAATTGCAGAGTAACCATGTAGGTGTAGATGTAGACATCGACATCACTTGCTAAATCTGCTATTCTGGCGACTGAGCTAATCGTTGTAGTAAGGTCGCTTTGGAGCAATTAGATTTGCCGGTGGCAGCCGGTGACTGTATCGCATCACTAATAGTATACGTAATCATCGTCCACTCTGCCTGGCCAGCAAGGAGGCAGTTTAGGATGAAAAAACTGTCTCTCGTTTATTTCTTGAAAATCATTTCTGTTTGGCACTTGTTCTATCGATTGGACGGCTTTGGCGAATGAAACTCCATCGCCCGTATCAGCGCGGAAGGAACCCCGGATGGAAACCTGCTCGCGTAACCCAGCCGGCTAAGCTACTCGTATTTGTACTCGTACTAACGGTTTCGGCTGGGGTACTCCCGAAACGGATAGACTGTTAAAAGTTACGGAGTGTTGTACAGGTGTAAATTTCCAAGAAACACAGAACATTCCACGTGAATACTGTCCTCTGATTGTAGAGCGTGTTCTGAATCATGAACGTGTTCATTCAAGTCACTGAGATCAAACATTGCCAAACATTGTCTATGCAAATGTTTCTTATTGTTGACATTTGAAGAAAGTCGTCCATTTTCACAACGTTCATTGTCCGTGCACATCCGTTACAGACACTTGGAGACCCACAGTTGAAGTCACTACGTTGGTAAAATTGATGAAGGAAACGTTGCTCGTTGTAAAAGCGTCTGTCGTTGCGAGCACTCCGTTGCGTATCTCGGACTTTTCCCGAATAGTATTTGCGTGGTTGTCATGGGTCAGCATTGTGGAAATTTCGGAACGTCGGGTAAGTACGTGCAGGGAATGACACCCAAGCTAATTGCTGAATAAGACTGTAGAAATCCCCAAGGTAGTGCTTAAGCCAAGTCTCCGCAACATCCTTTCTTCCAGGAGTGCCAGTCCTGCAACCGCTGCGCGGGTTAGCGGTGCGGTCTTAGACGCCTTGCCACGGTTCGCGCCGCTCCCCTCGTCAGAAGTTTGAGTCCTCCCTCTGGCATGGGTGTGTGTGTTGCCCTTAGCGTTTAGTTTAAGTTGGATTAAGTAGTGTGTAAGCCTAGGGACCGATAACCTCAGCAGTTTGGTGCCATAGGAACTTACCACAAATTTCCAGTCCTGCAAGTTTCACATAACTTCTGTGACCTCTAGAAGGCAGGAGATGAGGTATTCGCGTAAGTAGGGAAGCTCAGTCGCCAGAAGTCGCGAAAGGTAAAGGTCCTGAGTCGAGTCTCGGTTTTATTCTACAGGAAGTTTCATGTCAACGCACACTCCGCTGTAGAGTGAAAAATTCATTCAAAATTGACAATACATAATGCGTGATATTGATGAGCACACATATAAAATGTTAACAGAAGCGAAAAGCAGAGAAAGAACTGAGTCACGCCCCAGTCCATAAATACAATTCAACTTAGACAAAACAAATGACAAAGATAATTGCTCACAACAAATCGTCGCTCGGATGCCAAGTCCACACACCTACTTAACCATTTGTACTAATACCAGTTCGTTTTTGACTTGTCTTCATTTTCTTTCTCAGTAATTAATCAATGTACTGCAGTGGTTAGCAAACAATTCATAACACTTCTGGAACTCAAACAGAACACTGACTAAGGCGATTAGTAGTAGCAAGTGATGGGCTTCTCTTGCAAGCCATCGAAAACAAGAAATCTGTGTACGTATAATATCATTCGGGCAACGGCCTTGCCGCAGTGGCTACACCGGTTCCCGTCAGATCACCGACGTTAAGCATTGTCGGGCGTGGCTGGCACTTGGATGGGTGACCATCCGGGCCGCCATGTGCTGTTGCCATTTTTCGGGGTGCACTCAGTCTCCTGATGCCAATTGAGGAGCTATTCGACCGAATAGTAGCGGCTCCGGTCAAAGAAAACCATCGTAACGACCGGGAGAGCGGTGTGCTGACCACACGCCCCTTCTATCCACATCCTCAATTGAGGATGACACGGCGGTCGGATGGTCCCGATGGGCCACTTGTGGCCTGATGACGGAGTGCATAATATCATTCACTGTTTTGCTTTCTGCTATTAAATGTGTGTTATATGTCAGCGATCTTATCGTATTGTAAGAGTGAAGTGGCTTTTGACACTTTTACTTTTTGGCTTAACATGCGCTTTCCGATGAGCCTTAACTTCTAACATTGTTTGTTGTTATGGGTGTTTTCTAGTGGCTGGTGAAGCGTCATGTCTCAACGACAAAACTTGTTGTAGTGAGCACGCAGAGTCAGTAGTGATTTTAGAGTTAGAACTTAGGTCATCCGATTTAAAATACGGGGAGAGAGCAGTGGGAACGGAAACGTGAAGGTTAAAAGGTATGTTATTTGATACACACCATGTTTAAAAAGGGGCGTCACCTATTGCGACAGGAGATGGTGTTGGTCAAAAATAAGAGAAGTTCTCAACGTTACAGCCAATGTTTGAGAAGGCCACGCGCATAATTGTGGCTTCGGAGTGCCTTCGTGTTCGGTTCCCGTTTGAGCTAGGAACATGGAGTGAAAAGCTTTTGGTTTAGCCCGGAAGAGCGACCATTTGTATAGACATTCGGACATTTGTGTTACTGTAACTATGTTACAGTATATTAAGCAAGGTTGGAACGACGAAACGCAGATGGCGCCCAAGGACATTGTGTGAATCGATTAATACCTTTTGTAAAGATGTTAATGCTCAACTACTAACACAATTCGTATGTACACCATTCAGTGCAAATACGTGCACGTAACACGTTCCTCTGGGAGGTTTATGAAGCGCGCCGCTTTTCTACTTTAAACTTGTACGAATCAGTTCAAACTCTGCACTAAGATATACAAATGGATAAACCCAAAATGAATTTTTTTATCTAAAAGTTTTTATCCTTTGTCGAGATAGGACGGTTTAAAATAGAGCTAAATGTAGTACGTACAACTCATTCTTACGTGAACTGGAGTGCGCCGAAACGGGTTGAAGTGATTGGAATAAATAAAAAATGGCGGACATAATGGAGAAACGTGTTGAATGTGCTCTACAAAGTTTTATAAGTATGGTGGAAACTGGAGAGTACGTCAAGAAAGAGGTGAAAGGTGATATCTTAAAGGCAGTGAGCACCTTTAGTGAATGTTTCAGTGTAATAAAATTGGACGTGAGTGTGGAAAACGTTAAAAATAAATACGAGGACTGTCCAGAAAGCAAGTTACGATGGGTCGCAAAATGGAAACGACTATGAAAATCCGATAAAGTTTTGCAAGATGTGTTGGGCAGTGTCTCTAGTATGACTCTAGGTAGAATTATGTCGCTCTTTTCATTCCTGAGCTCTTAGTGAGCGCGTAAAAATGTTATAGAAAATAGTGTCTCCCGCCAAGTACGAGGGCCTGGTGAGAATTTTCCCCTGAAGTTATGCAACCAACATTACATAACTGTCGTGCGGTTTCTTCTTCAAGACAATTCTCAGCCTCATTCTGCAGGGGCAATGAAGATGTTCCTGCAATGTTTCAATTGGAAATGTTTGGTTATCCACAATACAGCCCGTAATTGTCTCCCACTGAGTTTCATCTCTGCTCAAACGAACCGCTGGCTATGAAGACAACATTTTGGCACAGACAACGAGCTTTAGGCTAGCGTAGAGTATTGGCGGAAAGCACTGGCGGCTGCCTTCTATGATGAGGGTATTGGAAAGTTGGTACAACGCTACGACTAATGTCTGAGTCAGAACGGCGACGACGTAGAGAAGTAGCTGAAATGTGTAGCTAACTGTTACAAATGAAACAGTTCTGATTTTCACTGTGATTTTCATTTCGCGATCAATCGTAACTTACTTTCTGGACAGCCCTCGTACAAAGCGATCTTTAGAAAGTGTGGTTAGTAACCCCAGACAGAGAGAGAGAGAGAGAGAGAGAGAGAGGATCGCACCACGGTGGGACAGGTAGTGCCATCTGTTGACCCAACAGAAGAAACCTAGAGCGGCAACCACCACACACCGACACCTAGCGGGACTACTTCCAACTACGATTTCCAGCCTCTTGACCATGACGATATTAGAAGCAAACGTTAAATTACAGAAAAAGTTACAGTACGCAAATGATAAGCCCCATGATGGAGGATTTCACAACAGTGTAAAGATTTTGAGAAAGGAAAAAACAGTGAGTACAAGACAAAAGACACCAAAACCATAGCAAAGACCCAACACTACGAAGAAGGAAACAGATAACGCGTTTGACACGAAAGAAGGCGAAAAACCTACAACAAGGGACAGCCCAATAAACGGAAACGTATGTAAACGAAGAACACTGGACTAAAGTTACCCGTAGAAGAGAGAGGAGACCAGCTAAGCAACATGAGACACTGACTGGTGTTGGACCACAAGATGCAAATCTACAAGCTGCAGACAAGACGATCTGGCTCTACGTAGTACGGCTCAAATCTGAGACAACACCGGATTCAATAATACAATTCCTCAATAAGAAAGGAATCAAAGGAAACGTGAAATGTGAAGAACTGGCAAACAACAATAATACGAAATCCTTTAAAATAGGCATCTCCTTTCACAACTTAGAATTGGCGGATAAAGCTGAATTCTGGCCAGCAGGAATCACTGGCAACGCTTTCGTTTTCCCCGGTTTTTTTTTCCTCGAGAAATCGGAGTAATGTCTCTTTCATAAGGCACAAGAACACCACCCAAAAAAAAAAAAAAAAAATGCAAAGAAGTAGCAGCAGTAGCAACCTTAAGGATCCTCCTATGGAATATATAAGGTTTAAAAAGATCAATGAACATGGCTCCATGACACTGCTACAGGGGTATGACATAGCAATCCTAATAGTAACATTTTTAACCGAAAACTGGCAACACCCAGAATTTTACTGCACTCCTCTCCTTGCGAAACAAGGCGACAGAGGGAGACCCAGTGGAGGAATAACTGCCCTTATAAAACCGGAATTAACACTAATAACTATGACTATCCTGGTAGAAACGAAACTCATTACAGTAATATCAGCATACTCCCAGCCGAACAAAACAGCCATTTTTATAATAGATGGAAGAGGCCACCTGATCACTAATAGTAAACATAATAAACCACTAATTATAGCCAGAGGCTGGAACTGCGGAATCGATACACAAAACTACAAAGTAAAAATAATAGTGGAAAAGTTGCAGGAAGAAGACTTTATCCTATTAAACAAACCCAACATACCTACACACATTTCCCACAATGATAAAAGCACAATAGACATTGCTTTCATAAAGGGACCAACCAGGGGCAATACAACACCTCTCTGGACTGTTGACCACACACCACTTCCGACACATATCCCTCTGGAGATAAGTATCCAAGGTGAATGGCGAAAAGAGCAGGAAAAAGAGAAAGAAGCACTTTCGAGAACAACAGACATCGAAAAAGTGGAAGCATAATCAGACGTCATAACACAAATTGAAATGCTAATAGACAATTCGCGACTAGAGGAAGCAACAGAAGCGGTGGGAGAATTCCTAAGACAAGTTGCCAATCCCAGGTACAAATGGCTCTGAGCACTATGGGACTTAACTTCTGAGGTCAGCAGTCCCCTAGAACTTAGAACTACTTAAACCTAACTAACCTAAGGACATCACACACATCCATACCCGAGGCAGGATTCGATCCTGCGACCGTAGCGATCACGCGGCTCCAGACTGTACCGCCTAGAACCGCTCGGCCACCCCGGCCGACAATCCCAGGTACAAATGAAGAGCGAAAAAATAGTTTGACACATAGTGCTACAGGCTAAGAAAATATTTACTAGAAAGCTTACATCAACTAAAACGGTGCGGAGAGAGCCCTACACTCCTCAGGACTTAGGCCGAAAAACGATGCATCAATCAGGAACTCTAAAAGAAAATAAGAGAATATTCTGAGCAAGAGAAGGAAAGAAACTAATGGAGGAAGCCACAACAGAACCATATATTGCACTACCCCTCGGAAAACGAGCTGTAACACATTACATCGATATGAAAGAATGTGAGACACACTTTGGCAACATACTGAATAAGTAAGGACTAAAAGGCAGAGCAGAGGGCAGATAGGAGGTCAAAGATGCCATTAAAGGGAGTTGGAAAGCCCTACTCCGACAATGTTAAATTTAGTGACTTGGCTTCCTTGTATTTCAGGAACCACTGCAGCCATTGACATGAAACTTTTACAGGACATTAAACTGCATGCTCTGAGTCTACTGAACTACAATTATTTGCATGTTAGCCACTGCTATCGGAAATACAATTTTTTAATTACACAGTTAAAATTTTGTGTACTTTTTTCGCGCTTTATCCTAAATAATTTTAATTATACATAACATTATGTTCTTCTTTTAGTTCAGTAGACTCAGGATATGTATATTTTTACTCCCTGAAAATTTGAATAATCTACTCGAAGTGATTTCTGAGATTTAGGGAAAAATACAACAGAAAATGTAAATTTTCAGGAACGGCTTCTAAAGTTTCAAAAGACTCACTCACTTAATATATGCTTAATTTTTTACTTTTAGTCACTCAGAAGCACCCTGCACCGTAGTGTGTATCATCCTCTTGATCTTTATCCAAGTTTTTTCTTCTTCCTGGACTCCTCAGTGGCCAACTGTGATGCATACTCTGCCTTATCAATGCAACTCTTGTCCATCCATTCAAGTCCTCTGATGCAGTTTGTTCCAGGATTAATTCCCATATGCTGTAGCATCACTGACCCCCGCTTTAGTGTCTTCATTCCAACAAGCGAGTCCATATAAGATTACTGAACGACTCACTGGGATTTTGAGTCTGACCACGCAGAGACTTCTTCAGTAATTTAGGATTTTCCAGAGCTCTGTAAACAGGTTCTATGATATCCATGACCTCTGCTGGGATGGAATGTTTATAGCTGTATGAACTGTTTGAGTACTGGACATTGCGGTAATTCACTATGAATCGGGTCCAGGAGGGCAAAGGTGTTGTACTGGTTTTTCATCAGTTGGCAGTCTGTGGAAGAAGGTAGCCCATACTACCTGCTTCATTTTCAGTAAATCTCAGTATTATTTCTAATGGCCATCCCATAATACAGCTGTAGTTCATCAATCATTTTGTCGCTGAGCCTGCCTCTTATGGTTTTACCATCAGAAAGTTTCTTGTCTCTCAAACTTTGTTTCAACTTCCTCTTCCCATCCTCTTCTGGACATGACCAACACATTCCAATTTAGTGACAATCTTCTCACCGTAAGGCTGAGTGGCTACTACACTGGTATATGCTTCTGAGCCTCCGTCACCTAAAAACTTACTGTAACACACTCCCCTTTCGTTCACAGATCGACTAAAAATTTCAATAGCTGCAGAGGCCTCCATACCACCACTTGTTCCTTCATAATTTCTGTCACAGATATGCCTCTCTTCATTCACAGATTTACAGTTGTAACAATGTTTGGTTAAAATCTGGTAATCTATTACCTTTTCAGTATCCACACTGGTCACCATAGCAGCAGAAATCTTCGAACTGTAGCCGCGCTTCTGCCAAGTGCCATCAAAAGCTACTGGTACGTCAGTCATACCATGATTTATTTCAACAGCTCCGTTTGCCGCACACTTCACTGAATCACACCCAACGGATTCCACAGCACCTGCAATAAATTCTGGAGACTTGTCGATTTTACAAGGTGGGTGTGGCATATTCACCACTGCACACATTGTTTCTGCTGCAGTGTGTCCGTTGCCAATAGCTCTCAATCCATAAAACCACCTAACATTTACTTCAAAATAATTATCTTTACACTTATCAGAATTCCAAAATAAACGAGCATATTTACAACTGGCACAATTGATGATAGGTTTCCTGGCTAGTCCATTTGATATCTCACTGTCTTCATGTGAACTAACTGGCTCTCCACATATTTTACAACACACACGTTCACCTAACACCCTTGTCAGGATGAGTAAATCTATCAGAATATAACCTAACCTACCATTTACATCACTTTCGTTTTGAGAAAACTGTGTATCACAACTTTATTTTAATCTTCGAAGCACTAATGGGTGTTTCTCTAGATCAGGGCCGCACAAACACGGAAAACCGCACACGCGCAAAGCGATGTGCAGCGAGTGCCTGCACAGTGCATCGGTTCAACTCGGCACACTTCGTCTCAACTCGGCTTGCTAGGTGAGGCCGACGCTGTGCGCTGCCGAATGCGCTGCCAGACGGCTTAGTCAACATTGCAATACGTAAGCGCAAGACAATTACCGGAGTAATGGAACCATCTGCTCCAGAAAAAGGGAAAACTGCCGGAAGTCAATTTAAACCGGAATGGGAACTCTCCTACTTTTTTGTGCGTTGCGACGATAAAGCCAAATGTCTAATCTGCGGTACACTAATTACGTGTGTCAGAAAATCGTCTATTGAAAGGCACTACAGCAAATTGCATACAGAAAAGTATAGTGATATAACAGGGGATGCCAGAGAGGAAGAATTATGGAAGTTGCAAACTCTTGCAGAAGAGAATTCTGTATCTAAAAACGAGGTTTGTTGCAAGTACTTTAGCATGTATATTTTGGTTAAAGGTCATGCGAAACGAAATACATTTGTTTAGATTCCTTAGTTTTCGTTTTCGCATAAATTACCATGCGAAAATGTATCATTCAGAAGACAGCGGGTCCATCTAGTAGTGAATGTGCAGCGACAGATTTTACAGTATTCTTCTTCTTGTCAGCAGCAGATGTTGTCATTTCCAGGTCTTCTATTGTTTTATATATTGTCTGCCTTGCACGACGACGATATCTTCTGTAGGGCATCTTGGCAGCGTTCAATGCAGTTGCCTGTGCAGCAGCAGCAGCGCGAATGATCCGCTCCGCGGGCTGCGCTCGCTTTTATAGCCGCGCTCTGGCGCGGCGCCAGATAAGGGACTTAGAATATTTCACAGTGCCAGCCGCGAGTTATCCCGGACGGGCGTACTAGCCTTACTATGTACGCCCGTCCGCTGTTTGTGAGTCTTCGGCGGCTGGCGCGCTGCCAAGATGGCCTTGAGCCGCCTTATCGGCGGGGTCAAAGGTCATTTTTTTCTCTACTTTAGGGTGAAGAAGATGATGAGTGTTGCGAAGGGACTCTCAGAGCTAGTTAAAAAGTTGCTCTACGTTTAGCAAGAGCTGGGAGGCCATTTACGGACGGGCCATTAATAAAAAAAACATTATGTTGGACGTAGTAGAGACAATGAATCCCACATTCGCTCCCGCGTGCAGCAGAATACTACTTTCCAGAATGACAATACATTGGAGAATCAACGACATTGCTGAGAATTTGCATGAAGAACTGGCAGCCAAAATTGAAAACTTCCTAACGTACTCCATCGCACTTGATGAGTCCACGGATATTAACGACACGGCTCAGTTAGCAATATTTTTACGTGGCGTGGACGACGACCTACATGTAACGGAAGAGCTCCTGGATATGATTTCGTTGAAGGACACTGTTACAGGGGCGGATATTTTAGCAGCTGTCGAAATGGCAGCTGAAGGAATAGGACTCCCTTGGGAAAAGCTGTTTTCCGTAACCACAGACGGAGCACCAGCAATGTGCGGTAAAGCAAAAGGGTTTATTGGCCTACTGCGGAAAAAACTTAACATGCCGAATTTACCTTCCGTTCATTGTTTTGCACACCAAGAGGCTCTTTGTGCGAAAGTTATCGTTCTTCAAGATATGATGAAGGTAGTGGTGCGTATCGTGAACTACATTCGTTCTCATGGACTCACTCATCGTCAATTCAAAGAATTTTTGATTTCCTTTGAAGAGGAGTATCCAGATATTCCCTACCACGCTGAGGTGCGCTGGCTGAGCAAAGCGAAAGTGATTTCCCGAATTTTTCGACTACGCCACACTGTGGCTCAGTTTTTGGAGAGCAAAGGACGTCCGGAGCCACTTTTTCATGATCCTGAATGGGTAGCTGATTTAGGATTTTTAGCAGACATTATGGCCCTCCTAAATGATTTAAGTCTGAAACTCCAAAAAGAAAACAATCTCATCAACGATATGATCAGCAAAATAAACGCTTTCCAGTATAAACTGAAGCTCCTCAAAAACAACCTTTCAGAGAAAATATGCAACACTTTCCTGTACTACGTAAGCGAGATATAAATTGTACCTTTATTAAAACAGCCCGATTTTTATAACTGCTCTAATCAAAACGGTACTATGTTTTTGTTTGACAGCATCTGTGCAGGAAGGAGCGCGCTTTGAAAAATACGTCGAGGTGCTACAATCCCTTGAAAATGCGTTTAACGACCGATTCCAGGTAATGTGCCGGTATATGACATACAGCTAAATAAAGGAGATTGCGTTACATATGCAAGTGTAACATTACATTAAAACCAGTAGTACACATTACATGTTTATTAAAATCTACCGCATTTTAGTACTTCGAAACAACGGCTTACATTACTTTCATTTATTAACATTGGCTTTGTTATTGTTTCAGGAAATTACCTACCTGCCGCCAATTCTCGATGTTTTTTTGAAATCTATTTCGATGGACATTGAAAGTGCGACTTCAGGTTTACATTTCGAACTAATTGATTTGCAAAGCGATGTTCACCGAAAGGATGTGTTTTACAACACAAAAGGTTTGCTCCAATTCTACCAGAATTTGCCGAAGGAAGAATTTCCCAAGTTACACAGAGAGGCAGCGAAGATTATTTCTATGTTTGGTTCCACTTGTGAATGTGAAAGGTTTTTTTCTGTTTTGTCTTTACAAAAACTAGATTGCGTGCGAGTATTTCTAATTGTAATTTAAAAAATTCTCTCAGAATTGCTGTCAGCCAATCTCTTGTTCAAGATCTTAGTAGCATAATTGCAAAAAAAAATAAAGAGCACATAGGAAGATACAATTGTGTTGAAACCAAATTTAAAATTGTTACCATTACAGTTATTATATAAATCTCTTTTGTACCGATACAGCAAACTAAGCTCTCCACCTAGTGTACATTAGTATTTGGCAAGGAGGAAGACAACAGGGTGAAAGCTTTGAAACAGGTCGAGACAGGCGGCGCGAGCGACACAAGCTAAGGAAGTGAGAGGCAGCGCTGTTGCGCAAAGCCGAGGAGTGGGGGGTCTGCACCGTCGTCAACAAAGCGCAGCCGCCTTCTGCACTGTGCGATGCACCGGTGCATGCACCTCGTGCGGCCCTGCTCTAGATACTGATGAGTTTGCCTGTATTTCATTGCCTGTAACTTCACACGTCACATGTTGAACACAATGTTTCCCTTTATTCAAAAACCTTTTACCATGAAACCCACGTTTCTTAAAACACTTGTTTTTGGTGTGACACTTTACTTTTTGAGAGATTTACCTATCTATTCGTCACTTTTACTCGGAAAAACGTTAGGAGATACCACGCGTGTTTATACTATGAAACGATACGATACTGTTTTTGACATTGCTACCAATACAAACACGTAATTTACCCTTTATAACACGGCAATCCACAGCCTTCTATATAAAAAATTACGGATTTTATTAGATCTTGAAGTAATGCACGTAAAAATTTTAACATTTTCAACTGGTGTAGATTATATTAAAAAATAAAATAAAGTACTTCCCATGTGAGCTTAAAAGTGATATATACATCATTTTATTCGGAAAATTGCAAATTTTATAATGCCATAAAACTCCGAAAGTGTGAAAAAAGTTCCGTTCTAACTCAACAGCACGAAGAACAAAAACCCTGCAGGCCCTGACAGACTTTACAGCGAACATTTTTGACACTGCCCAAATACCAACGCCAATGTGGACAAAACTCTACAGTAAGCGCATAGAAACAGCCTCCATTCCAGAACAATGGAGACAGTCAATAGTAAAAGTGCTATGTAAAGGGAAAGGAGACCCCAAGGATGCTAGCAAATACAGAGGTATAGCACTAGAAAATTTACCTTTCAAAGTATTCACAAACATAATAACACAAACAATAAAGCAAACAGTCGACGAACACCTCACCGAAAACCGAATGGGATTCAGGAAAGGGAGATCACTCCGGGAAGCCTTTGAAGATAGAGAAAAGTTGTAAGTAGTATTTATAGGCTTCACAAAATTCTTTGACTTCATAAACAAAAATTAGTGACCACAAAACTAGAGGAAACCCTAACTGAAAACGACATACGGACACGAATCGTAAGTGCAGTACTGCGCTGGAACGAAATAAGGATCTCGGACAATCTCTCCCCATCAGGGCCGATAGTCCAATCAAACAGAGTATTCCAGGGAGACTCAATGAGTCCTCTGCTATTTATCCTTACAGCGGGAGAAATTTTAATAATGTTCCAAAGGGAGGGTGTAATCTCATACGCAACTGCAGACGATACTGTAATAGGCGCAAAGGACACTGCAAAGTTACAAGAAGCAATAAACGATGTAGAAGACTGGTTTGTCGAACACGGCTTTGAAATAAATGTGGCAAAAACAGAAATTATGGTGCTCCGAAATTGAGGAAGAGCACCTGTATCAGCCGAGATCTTCATACGAGAAAGAGAACTGAAAATCGTACCAGACTTCATGTACCTAGGGGTAACAATACAGACAACTGCAAAATGTTTCACAAAACATGTAACAGAGAAAGCAATAATGGCTATCCCTGAAACAGAACACATCAGATCCCTGAACCTAGAGACAGCAATGGCACTATTCAGAGTCAAAATCTCCCCAGTACTGACGTACGTCATGGAAATTATGGGACCACACCTCACAACGAAAAACCTAGTGACACTAGAAAGAGTAAAGGCGCAATGTACAAAGAAAGCAACTGGAGTGTTCAAAACAACATGATCCAGACTTGTATACCCAGTGGTTAGAGAATCCTTCCTCACTGAAGATCTATGGACAACAGACCCAGTGCTACTCAAAGTAAGCGCTTCGAAAAGTCTATTAAAAACATTGAAGGAAAAAAGGGAAGACATACCTCCAGAATTTTACAGCACGGGCGCCATGATTGACTAAACATGGAGAAAAGAAAACTTCGAAATGGGGCACGGTGATCACTATAATGGCAGTCTACGGTTTCCACCATCTTATTTGCAACAACTCGTCATATCATGAACCAAACGCAATGTGTGAGACTAACTGTGCCATCAAATATGCAAACTTACCGTAAAGAACCTTGTACCAAATCACAATATATAAAATTTCTGATTTCGTGCGTTGTTATCATTGTACTTTGAACTTGTATAGCTATTTGTCTGCAGTAAACTTATTATTATTAAATAAATAAAAAATGCATTCGCATGATAAAATTGAAAATTCGCTTCCAAATATATAGCTTCATTCTGATTTTACGTTCATAAAACACGTGTTTTGTGAGGTTTTGCTACTTCTACGTCATAGTTTTTTAATGAGTGTGTTAACCGCTCTGGGCTTTACTCAAGAGATATGAGAGGTCTTAGCCAATGTTTTCACTGGTATCCATGCCTCAGTGACCGCCCTGATTTCGATCCGATGGGATCTACCCCAAGGAAGCCCCTTATCCATGCCACTCTTTGGTTGTTCTTGAAACCCTTACTTCGTTGTATTGCCAAGCAATTACGTGGCTGGACCTTATTGGGGGAACATTTTTCGCACTCCATTGGCACGAGGTTACGATTCGCGTTCAAAGAGCGATTCTTGAACACGAACGCCGTTCGTTTAGCCTTCTTGACCAACTGAATGTCTTAGACAACTACACAGATATTTTCACTTCCCGCGATGATCGCCCGCAGACTCAAACAATTATCCAGTCAATTTCTGCGGCGACAAAAAGTCTTTCGAGTTCGGCACGCAATAATGTCCAGGTTCCGCTAGCTCAGGGGATTAGGCCTTCACGAGATTACAGTGAAGGCGTCCATCCTTTTTGTAAGCAGACATTTCTTAACATGTACACAGACACCATGTTCCATTACCGTCGTTATCGGACGGAATAACCCCAAACTGCGACGTATCCGTGAATATTTTATTATTGTCATTTACTTAGGTGCTGATATCCTTTCAAAGACGCTCCTCACTACCGAAGTCTTATTATTCCGTTGGGTTCAACCGTCTTGCATCTGCTCTGTTGAAATAGCTTCCCTGGCAGAATCCTGGAAAATGGTCTGGTTTTATCTTAGTCTTCCTATATTACCGATGGAGATCGCTTCGTCGTGGTTTCATTCATCGTTTGATGCCGACTGGCGACCATCTTTTCCACATACGCCATTGTACTACAGATCAGTGTGACGATTCTCATCATATTAATACCTTACTTCACAGGCGTGTTTCTTGCGACTGGATCATTGGCTCTGGATCCGTAGACAGTTGGCTCTTCTTCCCCGAGGAGTCTAATCGGCTTTTTTAATGAATTTCTTATTCATTCGGACGTATCCTTTTTCTTCAGATGCAAACGAATACAATTGTCTAGTTCCTGTGACATTACATTCACTATGTTGTTGAAGGACAGAACGACCCTGATCCCCATGTCATTCACCAATATCTTGCAACCGCGCATTGGCAATGGCCGTAGTCGTCAAGTTATCGAGCACTTTTCGAAAACATGATTTTTCTTAACTTCAGTCGAGAGGGTGTTGGATAAGTTGCCCTATGGTCTTTGATTCCTCCCTGTTTCTTTTGCCAGATCACGTGAAGCCTTGTTTTTGTTCACTTGTCTTCCTTATACAAATGTAAAAAAATCTATAAAGAGAGAAAATAGATTGTGAGATACTTTCCTGATTGTTCAGCATAATTTTCTCCTGCATTAGTTACACTAATCATTTGTTTCTCAAGTTGCAGCCCATATTACACTATGATTTTGAATCTGGTGGTCTGAATGTTCATGAAAGTACTAAGCTAATCTGATAATTTAAAAAAGTGCTTAGCGCGACTGACTGTCATGCAGAGGGCCCGGGTTCGATTCCTGGTCAGGGTGGAGATTCTATTATCTCGGGAACTGGGTATTGTATTGTCTTTATCATCATTTCATCATCATCAATATGCAAGTTGCTGGAGTGGCGTCAAATAAAATTACTTGCGCTAGGCGGCGGAACATCTCCAGATGGGATATACCGACCAACAATACCATATGATCATTTCACTTCATTTGTCTCGGCAATAGAATCCATCTGCAAGAGCGTTCTAGAAGCTAACATCTTGCTTGCACTGCACCCAAAACCGCCCTGCGTTTCTTCATGTGGTAAGAAATGTTGCATCACATTGCATGACTTACAATGAATAAATGAATAAACAAACCTCACGAGTAAAACCTACTAGTTCGACGACAATCCGTTTAAATTTATGAAAATGTATTGAAGTATTAGTGTGTCGCTTTGGAACGTTGTGCATACAGAAAGTACCAAGAGGTCATGTGACCCTCCACTGCTCATGGCAATGAAGCGCTGCGAAAGCGTCCATCAGTTGTATGGAGTTAAGGTAGTTAGATGGGTCTACATGGAGATGTGATACAATGGAAGGAAGGAGCCTTCGCGTTTGGACATGCCCCCACAACATGAACGAAATGACGAAAGAAATGTCAGATGTTTAGCTGCTATAGGGCCTTGAGCGAACTCAGTGGCGAATTATGAAAATTTATGCCACACGGTAGTCGAACCTGGATTTCCTGTTTTACACGAGCGATCACCTTAACCGCCTTGAGTATGCGAGCACGTCTTCTGTCCGTCCAAAATCTCCACAGACTACAGACTAGCGCCCACTTATGCCCACTATCCATTATTCTATTATTATTATTAACAGTATTCCCGCAAAGATTCGGATACTGGAACATCGTAAACTCGTCAACAGCTACCAGTCCTCTACAAATGAAATGGTCCAGATTGTTTGTGTATCAACAACAACTGTCCAACGTATCTACAAAGAATGGTGTACTTCATGCTTATACATTACAGTGCATATCTTCGGAATTTTAGTGCATCTTTCTGGACTTTCTGTGAATAATTTCATGTACACTACTGACCATTAAAATTGCTACACCAAGAAGAAATGCAGATAATAAACATGTATTCACTGGACAAATATATTATACTAGAACTTACATGTGATTACATTTTCGCGCAATTTGGGTGCATAGATCCTGAGAAATCAGTACCCGTAACAACCACCTCTGGCCGTAATAACGGCCATGATACGCCTGGGCATTGAGTCAAGTAGAGCTTGGATGGGGTGTACAGGTACAGCTCCCCATGCAGCTTCAACCCGATACCACAGTTCATCAGGAGTAGTGACTGGGGTATTGTGACGAGCCAGTTGCTCGGTCCGCAGCTCGTGGTCGTGTGGTAGTGTTCTCGCTTCCCGCGCCCGGTTCCCAGGTTCGATTCCCGGCGGGGTCAGGGATTTTCTCTGCCTCGTGATGACTGGGTGTTGCGTGATGTCCTTAGGTGAGTTAGGTTTAAGTAGTTCTAAGTTCTAGGGAACTGATGACCATAGATGTTAAGTCCCATAGTGCTCAGAGCCATTTGAAACAGTTGCTCGGCCACCATTGACCAGACGTCAGAATTGGTGACAGATTTGGAGAATGTGTTGGCCAGGGCAGCAGTCGAACATTTTCTGTATCCAGAAAGGCCCGTACAGGACCTGCAACATGCGGTCGTGCATTATCCTGCTGAAATGTAGGGTTTCGAAGGGATCGAATGAAGGGTGGAGCCACGGGTCGTAACACATCTTAAATGTAAAGTCCACTGTTCAAAGTACCGTCATTGCGAACAAGAGATGACCGAGACGTGTAACCAATGGCACCCCATACCATCACGCCGGGTGATACGCCAGTATGGCGATGACGAATACACGCTTCCAATGTGCGTTCACCGCGATGTCGCCAAATATGGATGTGACCATCATGATGCTGTAAACAGAACCTGGATTCATCCGAAAAAATGACGTTTTTCCATTCGTGTACCCAGGTTCGTCGTTGAGTACACCATCGCAGGCGCTCCTGTCTGTGATGCAGCGTCAAGGGTAACCGCAGCCATGGTCACCGAACTGATAGTCCATGCTGCTGCAAACGTCGTCGAACTGTTCGTGCAGAGGGTTGTTGTCTTGCAAACGTCCCCATCTGGTGATTCAGAGATCGAGACGTGGCTGCACGATCCGTTACAGCCATGCGGATAAAATGCCTGTCATGTCGACTGCTAGTGATACGAGGCCGTTGGGATCCAGCACGGCGTTCCGTATTACCCTCCTGCAACCACCGATTCCATATTCTACTAACAGTCACTGGATCTCGATCAACGCGAGCAGCAATGTCGCGATACGACAAACCGCAATCGCGATGGGCTACAGTCCGACCTTTATCAAAGTCGGGAACGTGATGGTACGCATTTCTCCTTCTTACACGAGGCATGACAACAACGTTTCACCAGGCAACGCCGGTCAACTGCTGTTTGTGTATGAGAAATCGGTTGGAAACTTTCCTCGTGTCAGCACGTTCTAGGTGCCACCACCGGCGCCAACCTTCTGTGAATGCTCTGAAAAGCTAATCATTTGCATATCACAGCATCTTCTTCCTGTAGGTTAAATTTCGCGTCTGTACCACGTCATCTTCGTGGTGTAGCAATTTTAATGGCCAGTAGTGTATTTTTTGGTTATTTTCGGTACACACCAGTTCACCCTCTATTCATCAACACATCTACATCCATACTCTGCAAACCACTGTGAAGCGCATGGCAGAGAGTGCTTTCCGTTGCACCAGTTTTTATAACTTGATCCTGTTCTATTAAGTATTGTGCTTAGGGGGTTCTAGCACATCCACAGATTCATCACTTAAAGTTGTTTCTTGAAACTTTTTAGGTGGGCCGGTCGGTTTGGCCGAGCGGTTCTAGGCGCTTCAATCTGGAACCGCGCGACCGCTACGGTTGCAGGTTCGAATCCTGCCTCGGGCATGGATGTGTGTGATGTCCTTAGGTTAGTTAGGTTTAAGTAGTTCTAAGTTCTAGGGGACTGATTACCTCAGATGTTAAGTCCCATAGTTCCCAGAGCCATTTGAACCATTTTTTAGGTGGGTTTTCTCGAGGTAGTTTGCGTTTGTCTTCAGGGCTCCGCCAGTTCATTTTCTTCGTCATATCCCAGACACTCTCCCATGAGTCAAACAAACCCATGACCATTCGTTAGTGCACTTTCCTGTATACGTTCAAAACCACCTGGTAGTCCTATTGGGTATGGGTCCCACACATTTGACAATATTCTAGAATGGGTCACGTGAGTGTTTTTTATGCAGCCTCCTTTGTAGACTGACTACATTTCCCAAGTATTCTACTAATGAACCGAAGACTACCACCTGCTTTACCTATGACTAGCCTACATGATAGCTCCATTTAATATCCCTATAAATTTTTACACTCAGGTATTTGTATTTGACCGATTCAAATTGTGACACATTAATAATATAGTCAAAGGGCACTACAATTCTTGTTTCGTGAAGTACACGTTTTACATTCCTCAACATGTAAAGCATGTTGCCAATCTTTGCAACACTGTGAAATCTAATCAAGAGCAGACTGAATGTTTGTGCAGCTTTTTTCTAACTGTATTCCTTTACAGATAATGTAGTTATCTCTAAAAAGTCTTAGTGATGGGAAGAACTGACCGGTTAAAATCGATATTGGTATTTTACTTTTGAATTACCCGTATTTTTTGGTACTTGTTTGGTTTCGGTTACAGTATGTGAGGCAATACTGACCTTACGACTTACCTTAGAAGAAAGATTAAGGAAACGCAAACCTACATTTCTAGCATTTGTAGACTTAGAGAAAACTTTTGACAATGTTGACTGGAATACTCTCTTTCAGATTCTAAAGGTGTCAGGGGTAAAATACAGGGAGCGAAAGGCTATTTACAATTTGTGTAGAAACCAGATGGCAGTTATAAGAGTCGAGGGGTATGAAAGGGAAGCAGTGGTTGGGAAGGGAGTGAGACAGGATTGTAGCCTCTCCCCAATGTTATTCAATCTGTATATTGAGCAAGCAATGAAGGAAACAGAAAAAAAATTCGGAGTAGGTATTAAAATCCATGGAGAAGAAATAAAAACTTTGAGGTTCACCGATGACATTGTAATTCTGTCAGAGACAGCAAAGGACTTGGAAGAGCAGTTGAACGGAATGGACAGTGTCTTGAAAGGAGGATATAAGATGAACATCAACAAAAGCAAAACGAGGATAATGGAATGTAGTCGAATTAAGACGGGTGATGCTGAGGGAATTAGATTGGGAAATGAGACACCTAAAGTAGTAAAGGAGTTTTGCTATTTGGGGAGCAAAATAACTGATTATGGTCGAAGTAGAGAGCATATAAAATGTGGACTGGCAATGGCAAGGAAAGCGTTTCTGAAGAAGAGAAATTTGTTAGCATCGAGTATAGATTTAAGTGTCAGGGAGTCGTTTCTGAAAGTATTTGTATGGAGTGTAGCCATGTATGGAAGTGAAACATGAATGATAAATAGTTTGGACAAGAAGAGAATAGAAGCTTTCGAAATGTGGTGCTACAGAAGAATGCTGAAGATTACATGGGTAGATCACATAACTAATGAGGAGGTATTGAATAGAATTGGGGAGAAGAGGAGTTTGTGGCACAACTTGACAAGAAGAAGGGACCGGTTGGTAGGACATGTTCTGAGACATCAAGGGATCACAAGTTTAGCATTGGAGGGCAGCGTGGAGGTTAAAAATCGTAGAGGGAGACCAAGA
Organism: Schistocerca americana; assembly: GCF_021461395.2. Classification (NCBI taxonomy): domain Eukaryota; kingdom Metazoa; phylum Arthropoda; class Insecta; order Orthoptera; family Acrididae; genus Schistocerca; species Schistocerca americana. Next base: position 508,796,941 of record NC_060124.1, on the reverse strand, counting down.
GATGAATACTCTAAGCAGATTCAGAAGGAAGTAGGTTGCAGTAAGTACAGGGAGATGAAGAAGCTTGCACAGGATAGAGTAGCATGGAGAGCTGCTTCAAACCAGTCTCAGGACTGAAGACCACAACAACAACAACATGTGTTTTTTATTTTTTACTGATAACCGAGTAAAGAATCCGAGATATCAATTATCCATAGCATCAGTGCTAAGACTTTTCGCCTTAAAAGAAACCTTCTTTTTTTAAAAAATGAGTAATTTTCATTCGCAAAATTTGTAACGGTTTCAAATATTGCGTTATTATAGAAAATGGGAAAAGCAATCAGTGCTATTTTAATAACTATGCCGACAGAAACGAGCGATAAACGCATGGCATAAGGATTGATACAGCATTGCTGAGACAATTTAATTTGTTATTTATTTTCGATGTGAATAAGCCTTCTGGTGACAATTGCTCTCTACAATTTTTATATTGTTGACAATTTTATTGACTGTGGTTAGGTTGAAACAGCAGTTTGTAATCGTTTGTATTAATAGTGTAACATTACTGCCCTTTATGTCTGCTAAGCTTGACCGAAACTAGTAGCACTGTGCAAAATAGAAGACGGTTGAAGGTTTTCACCAGGAATTTCAACGATTATTTAGCAGCCGACTTTCCACACCTATATGCACACATGAATACGAGGTCGGTTCAAAACATTCCGAAAATTCGCTATTTCGCACCAATGGTGTGCTGGAGCGAAATGCGGTTGGCATCCCCCAACACACCTGTAATGCGTAACTGCTGGAAGTTTCATTGTTGTATGAGTGTTAGTTATTGTTCAATGCTGTATTAAGTAGAACGTTGTGCCACACAGATCGCGAATTTCGAGATGGCAGAGTTGGAGGAATAACGCTTCTGCATAAAATTTTGCGTGAAACTCAAGAAAACCTTTACACAGGCACACCAAATGATGCAGTAAGCCGGCGGTGATGAGTGCTTAAGCCGTACTCGGTGTTACGAATGGTTCTCTCAGTTTAAAAATGGGCGGACGGTTGTTAAAGATGGCCCTCGTTCAGGACGCGCTTCGACGTATGTGGTGACGTTCATGTCAGGAACGCCAACGAAATTGTGCGTGCCAGTCGAGGGCAGACTGTCCGAGAGGTTGCTGAAGAGTGTAACATTTCAGTTGGATCATGTAATGAAGTCCTGACACAGTATCTTGGATTGCATCGTGTTGCCGGCCGAAGTGGCCGTGCGGTTAAAGGCGCTGCAGTCTGGAACCGCAAGACCGCTACGGTCGCAGGTTCGAATCCTGCCTCGGGCATGGGTGTTTGTGATGTCCTTAGGTTAGTTAGGTTTAACTAGTTCTAAGTTCTAGGGGACTAATGACCTTAGCAGTTGAGTCCCATAGTTCTCAGAGCCATTTGAACCATTTTTTTGCATCGTGTTGCCGCCCAGTTCGTCCGACGGCTCATGAGTCAAGACCAGAAAGACCTTCGCCTGGCAATCTGTGAAGAGCTTCTGGATCGCGCAGATGAGAACGAGATGGTCATTACGAGCATCATAACTGGTGATGAGAAGTGGGTCTTCGGTTATTATATTGAGACCAAGGTTCAATCTTCACAATGGGTCGGGAAATGTCTTCCGAGACCAAAAAAGGCTCGTCACATCAGGTCAAATGTCAAAGTGATGCTGATAGTTTTCTTTGACTTTGAAGGATTCGTTCATCATGAATTCGTGCCACAGGAACAAGTTCTTAATCGATAGTACTATCGGGAAGCACTGCGACGCGTGCGAGAAAATTTGAGAAGGAAGCGGCCTAAAATGCGACGAGATAATTCATAGCTCTTGGATCACGATAACGCAACCGCAGATTGATCCCTTTTGGTGCATCACTATTGCACAAAAAACGAAATCACTGTGCTGCCTCATCCTCCGTACTCTCCAGACCTGGCTCCTACTGAATCATTTTATTTCCAAAGTTGACAACCCCTTTGAAAGGACGAAGATTTGCAACGATAGACGAGAGAAAAGAAAATTCGCAGACGGCGTCACGTGCGATCCAGCAAGAGGCGTACCAAGACTGCTTCCGGAAGAGGAAACGGCGTTGGGGGCGGTGTATCAATTGTGGAAGAGAGCATATCAATGGACACCATGCACAATAAGTAAAAGGGAAGTCCAGAAAAAATTTGTGGATAAAGCTCCAGAATTTTCTGAACAGACCTCTTAATGCACTTGTTGCTGTGTCTCGTGGCTTAATCCTAGAACTCAAACGCTCGTAATTACAGTATTACGATTGCCAACTCTTCATCGTTGCTTGAAAAGCGCGGGAAGGTCACAAGCGCTTCCATCTCGTCAGTACCTTCCTATCTTTAGCGACTGATTGATGTGCTTATGACTGCCACGAAGAAACCCCACGCACTTTTTAGAAAACAGTGGCAGCTTTTCTGAAAAACTTCATTTTTACGATCGTTTGTAACTTGGTTACATCTTATAATGTCAGTTATGCTCACAAAATGGGTTTGTGATTACTTTTATGCGTGATCCAAGCTTTGTTTACTGAGATAGTAATACGAGCAATCTCTCGTATTTAATTTCAGATCTCAGATTTAATAAAGGCAAATGACCCAAAACTGGGAGATGAAATAAGGAAATTACTTTATGAGCTGGAGCAAGAGGAGAATGACTGCAACATTTATGACTCGATAAGTGAAGATGAACCCGATAACTTTGAAGCGGATGATATTGACCCTATAGATGGTAAGAGTGAAGAACACCAAATTACAATCGTTGGTGCAAACCCTCCAAATTCCGGCGAAAAAGGGAGCGATGCTCTGTTGCGATAAATAAAGCGACCCAGGATTGTTTCTTCATCTTCCTCGTCATCACTGTCACTCATCATTTCAAATTCAGGTAAAAGTGTTTCTTCATCTTTCGATGGTAAGGAGTACATCATTCGGTCTCGAAAGATCTCTCTGCAGGGTGGGGTGGGGGGGGGGGGGGGGGGGACGTCGCTGGTACTCTGTAGCACCTAAAAAAAAAATACATCGCGTACAACTCAAAGAAATATTGTTCATTATATTCCGTTCCCTATCAATAGCTCTAGAAATGCCGCTATGCCATTAGAAATATGTTCCTTATTTTTCACAGATAACATTTTACAATTAACAGTAAATCACACGAACGAGGAGGTAATGAGAAAAATATCAAATACCAAAGTACACTTAGAGTACAACTTCCACTGAAGAATTAAAAGCTTTAATTGGTAACCTGACCTTGACAACAGCTTTGAAGGATAACGATTTATCAACTCGTGAATTATTTGACAGTAATTTAAATAGCCCTAGATAAAAAGCAGCAATGAGTTCCGAGCGATTTGAGTTTTAATTTCTTGTCTGAGGCTTGAAGGTAAGTTGACTCGCGAGGAACGAAAGCAGTCCGATCCATTTGCAGCTATCAGGGAATTATGGGATGAATTTTTTATCAATTGCCGTAACTATCACAGACCAGACTTATTCATTACAGTGGACGAACAACTCCTTGCTTTTCGTGACAGATGTCCGTTTCGTATGTTCATAGCCAACAAGCCCGCTAAATATGAGATTAAAATTGTCATGGCGTGTGACACAGGAACAAAATACATGGTTGATGCTTCCCCATATTTCGGCAAAGGCACAGATACTAAAGGTCTGCCTCTTGGAGAATCCTACGTGAAGGAGCTCTCAAAAGCAATGAGAGGATCTAACCGAAATGTTACAGTTGATAACTGGTTCACATCTATCAAGTTAGCCGAGGATCTGCTAAAGGAGAATCTCAGTCTCGTTGGTACTTTGAGACACAATAAGCGAGAAATACCTCCAGAACTACTTATAACCAAGAAGAGAAAGATAGGTACATCCATGTTCTTCTTTGAGAAGGAAATGACCCTTGCCTCATATAAACCTGAAGCAAATAAAACAGTCCTGTTGTCGACGATGCACGACCAAGCTGAAATAGATGAAGTAACTGAGAAACCTAAGACGACACAAAAGGTGTCCTTGATTCATTAGACCAGATGTCTCGCAACATTTCTTGCAGCCGGAAAACTAAGCGCTGGCCTTTGTGTGTCTTTTACGGATTTTTGAACATTATGTGTGTTAATATGTGTGTAATCCACGTTCACAACACCATCTGTGAAAAGGAGAATGTCCTAAAGAGGAAACATTTCCTAATACGATTGAGTGAAGAGCTTCTCTCAGCATGGATACAAAACATGCTACATATCAAATGACCTGCGCCTCACTATACAGTCTGTCCATGGAATCGAACCCCATCGTGAGAACATTGGTGGAAATGCTGGAATATCATCTGCTCCGAGAACTAAAAGCCACATATGTCCGTCGAAAAAGAGAAGAATGACAACGTTTTGTGCTGTTTGTTGTAAGGCATTTCGCAAAGAGCATAGGGTATAATAATGCACTAATTGTTCGAAATAAATGTTCTCGTTGTTGTCAAAAACTAGTGTTTCTGTGATTATACACTGTGACATGTATTGTTTATTAGTGATAATTAATAAGTAATAATATGTGTTACCAAATTTTGCTTACTTTTTGTTATGTCGTAAAAATTACGAGCGTTTGTAACATTAGATAACTGAAGAACGTTTGTGTTCTAGGATTAAGGCACTCGTGTATGTGCAGTGAGAGAGACCTTCCAACTATCTGCGAGTATAGTTTCAAAAAATTAGAATCAGTACGAGAATACTGGCGATTTTTGTAGTATTAAACAACTTATCACTTTTCGATAAAAGCTGCAGACGGTGGACGGACAAAGCTTTCTTTCATTTGCCTATTTAATTTAATATTTTGATTCCTCAACACCAGTGACAGTAATATCTATATCACTCACCTTTACAGTAATACGAGAATTTAAATGTGGTAATACGCCTGGATTTGACAACCAAACGCATTTCACCCAGCATCTTTCTATTTGCAGCAGTGAGTGTTGCTCTACATCTATCGTGCAACAGTCTCTCATTCTTTAGAAGTTCCTTTATTGTCGCTGTATACCGTGGAGTGTCCTTCCTTCACGAACTGTTCTATTACACACATATCTATCAAGTGCATGGTCAGATATTCTTTTAAACCTGGACTACAGTTTTTCTACATGCACCTCTTGTGTTAGTTTGTTGATCGTTTTTGAAATAACTGTGCTGGGAGGCAGCCCAACAGCTAATACAAAGAACATGAATCGGCATGAAATGTACCTAATGAGAGATAATTACTACTTGCAGTACTGGAATTAAAGCATGGATTCTTGTTGAAACGGAATTGGTGTTATTAACAGTCTACCTCGTAGCGCAAGAAAAATACAATGCAACGTACAAATACTGAAGTCACAAAAATGAATAATGTATACAGGATAATTTTTCTTACTCAGTCCATTGAGATTTTTTAGAACGTCTGATTTTGCAACAAACTTGGTGCTTAACAAAAAGTCAGTTGTTCGATTATTACACATATGTATTTTATAGAAGTCAGTATTAGGTTGCACTATATCATTAATTTACCTCTAATTTTATGTCGTTGCTGATCATACAGTCCCTCCAGTAAATCTTGATGATTAACACAAATATATTTAAAGATGTCTTGCAGAATGGAAGAAATTACTGCTTCTTACGACTGCAGGCAAAAGTCATGCTTATGAACGAAATATTCTTGCGGCTATGATGACTTTTAAGTTATCTATTTTCTTGCATTTTTATACACACATAGCATTTACTACACACATTGTTGGTGCACGAGTAAAACTTATATGTCCCTTTTTATGTGAACTCTTAAACGTTAGTACTCTCAAGCGAGATTGAAACAAAAGTTGTTAAAAAATTGAATATTCTACGGACATTGCTCTTCTGTTACAAAGATAATTTTAAAAGCCTATCTTTGCTGTCTTCTGCGGCAATGTACAAATATATTATTACTAATGAGGCAAAGAAAACATTCATACAAATTAATAACGAGAGAAAATAAAAAGATATGATTCTGGGAACTAGATGTTAGGTACTACACACTCTCCAAGCCAAATGTTTCGTGCTTCTTACTTAAACGCGATACTACTGCACCTTTATTAGTTTCCTGAACGTGTAAGTCCTTCTTTTTGTTTTAGTTAACCTTCGTACCAGTTTCAGTGTGGACATCGCAAAGAGGTCAGGTTTATTTGTAGCCTTTTCTTGGTCATCAGTCATCTGATTGGTTTGTTGCGGTCCTCGATTATCAATAGGAAATTTTCCAATCTCCGTCTTATGTCCTCCTTGCATTGTCCGTCACACGTAATTCTGCTCCCAGGGTGGCAGATTTCCTTCCGTCTAGTTTCGTTTTCCCCACTTTTGATGCTAATTTCATCACTAATTTCACTTCCGCTACTCCTCCCTCCTTTCTTCTTTCAGTTTACTCTTAATCACATTCTGTGCTCAGTAGACTGTTCATTTCCTTCAATATGTCCTACAATTATTCCTCGTTTCCACTGAGGATAGCAATGTCATCAGCGAATCTTATCGTTGATATTCTTCACCTTGTTTTTTAATCCTACTCCTGAAATTATCTTTTATTTGCGTCATTGCTTCTTCTGTGTACAGACTGAACAGTGTGAGAGAAACGCTGCATCCTTGCCTCACATCCTTACCAATCCGAGGACTTCCTCCTTGGACTTCCGTTTATAACACTACCGCGTAATACTGAATGCCAAATATGGCTTTAACATACAGTATGTGTTACCCTCTGGGAGGAATTTAGAATTGTTTGACCGTGAGCTACCTAATGGACAGAAGGTATCGAACATGAATTTCGTGACTATGGCAATTAGTAGAAAGCAGAAAGACTTTAATTTTTTAAGTAAAGAAAACAATAAAGTTCACGTAAATGAAATACTAAACGGTCGCCAGCGTAATTAGGCATAATAATGTGGAAATATTATTCTCAATGGATTTAAATATAATGTTACAAAAGGAATTTTGATTCTTTCTCTCCTAGTAAAGCGCAATGAACACTCACAACAACCAGACGAACTGCACAGTGGATGTAAGTCGTAATCAACTGCATAGATTGGCAATCACAGAAACATAAATGATACTTTACTCCTGTTAACAGTAATTACTACTTCTACCATTAACCAATCTGGTACCCAGATGTTACCAAAGACATTTCAAAACATAAATTGAACATAAACATAGTCCTAATTTAACTAATACCCAAATAACACAAATAGTGTTAAATGACACTGTACTAAACATTTCAAGTTCACTATACTGCGGGAATGTTTCACATTTCATTAGCAAAAGCAAAATTCAATTTGACTTTCTCCTACTAGCAAAGATTAAATTTGGGGCTTTTAAGCTGTCCCTTCCTTTACAAGCAACTATGCACACCTTTCAGAGACAATTTTCATCATATTAGTGCTGACTTCCAACCCTCCTTGACATTATTTATCTTTCAATGCTTTTTAGCAATATACACTGACAATAATCTTAATTAGCTTCAGAAATAAGTTCAAGGTAACGTAAAGTTTGAAATAGGTTTAGCATTAGGTGCCTTTTTCATTACTTTAGAAGCAAGTGATTTTAACTATGAATATTTATTCTCGTTAGCACAATCAAAGTAGTAGCAATTCAAAGCAAAATAAAGCTTTTTAACAAGTTTAAAATAATGTTCCTCTCTCTTTATCTGTGAAACAAATGATTCAACCAGCAACTTTTATATTCTTTAAAACTGAAACTTGGCCACATATAAATGGAAACAAGTTATTATTTCTTCATAAACAGGATACTCAGTCTTTTGCACTTTTAGGATAGGACCGTGCTTGGTATCATGAAGAGGACAGTTTCAAAGTTCAAACAAGAATTTTGCAACACTTGAATTATTATTGCAAAAGCAGACACAAGTATACTGGTTCATACTGATATACATATCTGATCTCTTAAAGTTGGTGGAGTAGTGGTGCAATAGTGGTGGCAAGCACGTGGCGGCTATCTGATCTCACCTCTGGCGGATTTATGCTCTATTTAATTCTTCTTGGCGACGTATTAATCATTTATTGAGCCATTCCAAATGCGAGAGCACCAAAACCACATCAAAGGCCAATCCATCATAAATTCGGTTTCTGAATGCCTCACTTGGAACCTGCGCTGTTGACTACACAACTGCTGGCCACTGACTGACCGACATGCTCTCTCTCTTGCCGCCCAGATTGACCGCCACTTCCACCTTTCTCGAGCTCCAAGCCCCTTCTGTAATAGAGCGGGTTCCCTACGTATTTTCTATTTCACAATACAAGATCCCTAAGTATTAACCAGTTTTCTACATACAATTTTGTTTTCACGAACAGACATATTTAATAAAGTTTCATTACTTTAGCACACTGTTAAGTTAAAACAAAATATGCATCACAATTTTCCGTTTCCCTCCAACAATTCAAGGAACTTAACACGTAAAGAATAAACCGTCAGGTGGCTTGCGAAGTATGGATGTAGATGTAGATGTTATATATACTTGATTACACTGTACGGACCACTCATAATTGATAGTAGTGCTACACGTTCTTATTGTTCCCTGTTGGTTTTTTACTGATGCTGTACACTACCCCTCTTTCCCTGTACCTTACACCTACTCTTCTGAGAATTTCTTATATTTTGTGTCATTATACGTTGTCGAAATCTTTCTGTAGCGTGATAAATTCTATGAAGCTGTACTGATTTTTCTTGATTAGTCTTCTGTTATCAAGCACAACTCCGGTATAGCCTCTCTGGGGCTTTTACCTTTCCAAAAGTCAAACTGATCGTCAACCACCAGCTCCTCAATTTTTTTCTATTTTTCTGCATATTATTCTTGTCTATTGTTTCAAACGTACGGATAATAGTGGTACCCATTAGGGAAATGGCGGCGAGGGATGGGGAAGAACACCATATGCAAGTGCTAATTTGTGCTTTTGCTGTTAACTCTGTAGATGCTTACCGAGTGGTAAATGAGAGATTCTGCCTGTCACCGTTTCTCCTATCAGCATATAACAATGTCCTCCCTTGGTAATCTTCAGTTTCCTGGACTTTACCTACAACAGGGAATTCTTTTCCCCAGGTAAATGACTTGATTAGGAAAGGGAACAGCGGGAGAATTAGAGACCAGTAACAGACTGAGAATTCTATTTAAAGCCAGTATATTCTGGATGAAAAAAATTAAATGCGAGGCAGTCTTGTAGCAAAGAATGTGATTTAGCCAGCCCACAACTCTTGAGCTATATGGCGAGCTGCCAGCTTGCTGCGGGTCAAGCAGATTGTATACAAAACAGGTACAGAAACAAACAAGAAACATCGGTAACTCGTCCAGTCACTTGAGAGGGTGATAATCAGAATAACAGAGATAAACCTTGGAAATTGAGAATCACATGTGAAAGCAGCCATGAGGAGCCACGTAGTACGAACACAAAGACACGGGCAGTGCGACAAAGTGCGGTCGGTGCAACAGCAATGCTGGTTGCTCGCAATGCAAATCGCGTTTTTGCACTTAATCACAGACAAAATTGCTACAATCATTCCACCATGTAAACTCTTGACTAAAACTGACTGACTTGAAACGTATTCACAACTGCGAGTATGGACAACCATCGGGGTAATGGAATGACAACAATGAAAATTTGTGCCGGACCAGTACTCGAACTCAGATTTCCCGCTTACAGCGAGCGGTTGCCTTACCATTAGACTATCCGAGCACGACTCACGGCCAGCCCCAAACTTCATGTGTCGTCGACCATGTGTCTACAACCTGCACCCGTACATTCTTTATGTATTTTCCCGTACAGTGGAGACATTTTACTTGACGGTCGCTTGCCCTGTTTCAGCGAGTAAATAAGATATTGCAGCGCTTGTGTTGTTCAGAAGTACGACGTACTGTACTATCATAAAACAGACTGAATCTACACATGTTGCCTTCCAAGATGTTGGAAGCCAGAAAGTTTATCGTGAAATGGCAGCAACTACCACACGACTGCTAATCACGAAGTGAAGCCACCTAAGAACTGCAAAGAAACGGGGCTCAGAGAGCATCTCTCACAATCAGTAATTTTGTAACCTTGGACGCAGCGCAGCAGTGTGACTCCTCCAATAAGACAGGTCCCTGTATCCAACCTGTCTGGGATTGGCAATGCAAATAACTGCTACTGCTTTTAGCTGAGGGGGCAACTCTATCTCGCAGCGCCCAAGTTGGTGACACTGTAGTGACACCAATTCTCTGAACGTAAGTGTTCTTACACACCGGCGTTGTTGTGGCTTGAATTTGAAAGTAACAGTCACCGGAACTTACACTGATTTTCGCCATCTTGTGTCTTTTATGAATTTCATAACTGGAGATGATGAAAAACGCTCCGCCCCCACTACTTGATATTCCTCTACTCAAGCAAGCAATCAGTGGTTTCAGTTGGCTGGGGAAAATTTATTTTAATGCATAAATTGGCAGATTAATTTCATTCACTTTTTAACTCGATTGATAGGCCCATGCCTACTACCTCTAAACTTGTGATTACTTAAGCAATACGAATCGGTGGTTGGATACGTCATTATAATTTTTTTCGATTCTCTTTCTTTGTACGGGGACTGGACTGAACAACTGCTGAGACTTCTTCACGTGCCGTAAACGTCTCCTGGTTACAAACTCAGTGTGTATGCTTGGAGATCTAGTTCTTAAGCGCACGTTGGAATAAATGATATGTTTCGTCTGTGTTCCAGGGATCATACTTGGGTCATTCTAGCGACTGGGGGAGAAGATTGAGATGACCACCCTCCCCCAGAGAGTTTCTACCAAGTTCGCAACTGGTAGCGTTGTCCTCAGAACTAATTATTCCTCCCTGATTATGAATCGAGTGGATATCTTGAATCAGAGACTTGCAAATTTCTTTGCCAAGCTAGGCTGTGACTTCCTAGGCTTTACGTCGTAGGGTCGGTTCACGCTTTCCACTCGGCTCGAACCAGGAAGCTACAATCGGTTCTGTGCATAATGCTGTAGATTGTTAGATTGGTTGAAACTCTGTAAGCAAGGCTGCTCTCCTCATCTTCTTTGCAAGTCGCTGGAATGATCATGGAGCCCAGACGATAGGCATCGTTTATTGCAGCTCGCACCACAGTCCGCATTTGATTGCATCGTGTTCTCGTCTCCTTACATTTCTCAGGAACACAGTCTTCCGTAAATAATGCATATCAGTATTTTGCACCAGTCGTTTATTACAAAGACATTTCTCAAGTACTGGCACTTGTCAGCACGTGACTCTCTTGGAATAAGAACTACTGGATTTTTCTGAAGGCATTTCACTTGTCTCATGTATTTTATGTAGCAGGTAAACTATTTTTTTGACGTATGTTCGCCCAGTGACCCCCAACAATTCTGCAGGAATGTTGTATACACCATGTGTTACGTTTCAGCTTTAGTCTTTTAGCTCTGTTAGTCTTGTCGCAGCACCTCACCTCCCATCATCTCTTCTTCTTGCTCCTCTTCCCTTTCCACAATACTGTCTACAATATTGTTCCCTGTGTATAGTCTTTCCGTATATTCCTACTACCTACCAAGCCTCCCCTTTTTTGTGTAGTACTGTCTTGCTGACTGTGTCCTCGATATTCATACAATTGCTTCTCTTTGCAGCAACACTTTCTTTAATTTTTCAGTAGCGGCATCCATCTTTTCAATAGGCGAGAATGTTTCTACAGCTTTGCATTTCTTCCATAAGGTCATCCCTACTTTGCCGAACTGCATTTCCTGTCAGTCTAATTTTTGTTATTATGGTTATTAAATTTCTTCACTATGTGAAGGTGAAGACAGCGACATTGCTGAAGGATGACACAACAGAACGTGGTTGCAAACTGTAAAAGCCAAGTAAATCGATATTGTGAAAATCACAGAAGAACGGAAAGTAAATTTGGTGATGTGTGCATTCCGAATTACAAGTCGTGAGGTACTCAAATAAGCATTTTTATTTCTATAATTTCATATCAGATTTTTTTAACGTTGTTTTAGCCAGTCTCTGTTATTGGGGTTGTTCAGTTAGTTAGTTGGTTAGTTACGTGTTCCATTGATCACTCTCACAGTAACTGTTACGATGTGGAATGTGTCATGTGCATAAGAAATGCACACATGAATCAACGTTGAAAAAAGCTTACACTTTTCATTGTCTACCCCGTTCCCTGAAGTGGTACAAAATTTATATATTATACCTAGAGATTTACTTGCTCTTATTCAAGAATCCATCTATGGTAGGGGTTGTCAAAGATATATGATTTAAGTTTATTTTTAAAACACTTACTGCTGTCTGTCAGACATTTTATTTCATTTGGTAATTTATCGAAAAATTTTACTGCAGCATATTTTACCCCTTTCTCTGCAAAAGATAGGTTAAGTAGAGGATAGTGTAAGTCTTTCTTTCTTCTGGTATTATAAACATGAATGTCAATGTTGTTTTTAAACTGGTCCACGTTATTGAGAACAAATTTCATTACTGAGTAAATGTACTGTGAGGCTGTTGTAAGAATTCCTAACTTTTAAACTGATGCCTACAATATACGTGACTATGAGCCCCACACATTATTCTAAGCACTTTCTTTTGAGCAGTGAATACTTTTGACCTAAGTGTTGAGTTACCCCAAAATATTATTCCGTGTGACATCACAGAGTGAAACTGAGCAAAGTATGATAGATTGCTAATTTATATAACCCCAAAACTATCAATTATTTTAATTGCATAAGTTGATGAACCTAGTCGCTTTAGGAGATCCAAAACAAGAATTTTCCAATTAAGATTCTCATCTACATGTACACCCAAAAACTTAGTATGCTCTATCCTGGCTACTGAGCCGGCCGGTGTGGCAGAGCGGTTCTAGGCGCTACAGTCTGGAACCGCGCGACCGCTGCGGTCGCAGGTTCGAATCCTGCCTCGGGCATGGATGTGTGTGATGTCCTTAGGTTAGTTAGGTTTAAGTAGTTCTATGTTCTAGGGGACTAATGACCTCAGAAGTTAAGTCCCATAGTGCTCAGGGCCATTTGAATCATTTTTGGCTACTGACTTCTGTTGATGTGTTATATTTATTGAAGGAACTGTACTCCTTGCAGTAGAAAATTGGATGTGCCAGGGGTTTTGAAAGTTCAGAGCAAAGCCCATTTGCAGAAAACTAATCAATAACTTTTCCAAAGACATTATTTGTATAATTTTCTATTGGAGTTTCTTTTACTGGATTAATAATGATGCTTGTATCATCAGCAAACAGTGTCAGTTTAGCTTATTGTTTCAGATAAGAAGGGATGTCATTCACATATATCAAGAACAGAAGAGGACCATGATCGAACCTTGTGGAGCACCTACTGTAATTTTACCCCATTTAGATGAAATAGAAAACTTCCTTACATCAACCATACAAAGAAACTTTTTGCTTCCTGTTCTGTAGATATGACTTAAACCACACATATGGTCTTCCATTTATGTCATAGAATTGTAATTTCTGTAACATATGTCATGATTCACACAAGCAAATGCTTTGGATAAGACACAGAAAATTCCTATTGGTGACATTTTATTATTTAAAGACTTTAGTATGTTGGCAGTGAAACTGTATATTGCTTTCTCAGTGGAACAGCATTTTTGAAAGCCAAACTGTGATTTACTAGGTATCCCATTACTGTTGAGGTGGCTAACCCCCTTGAGTACATTACTTTCTCGAAGATTTTTGAAAATGCTGCAAGCATGGATAATGTCTGGTAATTACTGACATCTGTCGTATCCACTTTCTCATAGAGAATATTTTAACCATAATTCCAAATTCGCGTTTTCTAATTCATCCTTAAGTGCACAAATTTTTGCCTCCTCTTCGGCGATTTTTCTGTCCTTCCTATGTAACCTACACTGCCATGGAAGAACATCATTATTTACCCGCGTTTCCTCGCCGCTACGTTCCCCCCAATGAAACCATAACCTAAATCGTCACAGAACACCCCCTCCTTCAGATTTATACGGCAACCACCACACATGGTTTGATAGACAAATTTATATAAAAATTTATACAAAAGCAGAGAATAAGTTGACAGAAGAGCACTGAAGTTTCGTAGCCTGTACTAATATTAACTAAATACTTGCGAAAGTGTTAATTAACTACCTAAACTCTGTATGACAGACACGAGTTAATTTAATGCTAAGTCTAGTCAAAAAATAAAGATCTACACTCGGCCGAAATTTACGCCTGAAATGTAAACAAAACTAACGATTATCGGTTTTTACGAAACACTTTCTTTTCAATCCAAATACGCTCAGAAAACCGAAACCTTCAATAGATCGTCTAGCGAAGAAGTAAGTGCAGTAGTCTAAAATGTAATATCAACTAAATTAGCTCTTATTTCAATATCAATCACTTAACTTAGCGAGAGCTTCGTGGACGTGTGTCTGCCAGAGATATTAGACCAAGAGATGTTCTTTTAACTACTCTACAAATTTGGCGGATTATAATATCTTTATATGTTAAAGAAGATTAATTGTAAAATGAACAACACCAGTCACGATATACTCTTATTTTTCTCAATTTAGGTTCGTAGGCGTCTTATAATAGCCGCACCATCTATGAGATTCCTTATGTTCAGGACTTTGATGAAGCCTCTTAAGGACTTAAATCCATCACCAGCCACGCCAATCACCCCAAGAATCAGCGTATGACATAATTGTGACCAGTCGAACATTCTGCGCCAGTTCATTTCATTTCATCGTTTTTAATGGCATAGCCGACATTAATAGAATCGTCGGTTGACCACAAATGCATCTTCGTTTGCCCATAATAAACTCCTTAGAGAACAATGCTCGTCTGAGATTGATATTGATAATGATAAATGTTGCCCTTATATCACCAGCAATAGAGGAAAAGGAAAACACCACCTCAGCAATAAAAAGCAACAGTAATTGACCTGCCCCGCTCCCCGGCCTCCTAGGAATAAAAATTATGATTTTCACAAACCGATCTTGTACCTTATTCCACCACAAGGACAAACGTAACAATCAGTATAACTTTGAAAAAAGCTGCAAGCGCGTGTGTGTTTGTGTGTGTGTGTGTGTGTGTGTGTGTGTGTGTGTGTGTGTGTGTGTGCCGAAGAGGGGGGCGGGGGGTACATGACTACATTACAAATGGCAGCACTGTTGCCAGCTTTTAATTGTGAGGCGTAAATGGTTGCAGGCGAAGCATCAGTCTTCTATGCAGCTGCGACAACATTGAGGAGTCACGATAGAGACGTACAAAATTGCCTTACGTGATTGGTTGAGGCAGACGCGCGAAGCAGACGCCTCAAGCCCACTACAATGTCGCGGATGTTCTTTCGACGACTCTGCTACAGCGTTATGCAAACTGAAGGAAGAGGGGGACAAAGGAAAGGAAAGGAGAGGGACTTAGTGTGACATCAGCAGCGGCAACTGAAAGCCTGTGCTGGACAGGGATTCAAACCTGGGGTCTCCTGCTTACTAGGCAGTCGCGTTAACCACTGCACCTCCCGGGCTCATTGCGAGGTGGAATCCAAAATTTTTGGGACTGGTGCTGCCATCTGGAAAATAGGACTAAACACTGATGTCTGTAATACTCTGTGTTTGGTGTGTGGTGATTTTGCAATAGATCCACAAACAGAACAGCGCTTGTGTATCAAATTCTGTGCGAATCTCGGGAAAAGTGCTACGGAGACCCTTGCAATGATTCAACAAGTGACTGGGGGACAGAGCATGAGCCATACGCGTGTGTTTGAGTGGCATGCTCGGTTCAGGGCCGGCCGTACAGACGTCGAAGCCCACTAGCCGCACAACGTCAAATATTGTTGCCAAACTTCAACAATTGTTTCGTGCGAATCATCATCGAACCATTCAACGCCTTGCGGATTAGGTGGGTACTGGTTATGGGACATGTCAACGAATGTTGACTGATGAATTGGGCATGTATCTTGTCGCCGCAAAAGTTGTGTCAAGGATCCTGACTGCCAATCTGAAGGCACAGCGTGTTGAAGTGTGCACGGAGCTTCGTCACACTGCATCTGATGATCCAACCTCCTTGTCACGGGTTATCACTGGCGACGAGAGCTGGATTTACTGTTATGACCCAGAGACAAAGCAACAATCGTCCCAGTGGAAGAGCCCGAGCTCTCTAAGACCCAAAAAAGCGAGACAAGTGAATAGCAAAGTGAAGAGCATGATCATCGTTTTCTTTGATACCAACGGAATTGTGCACAAAGAATTCGTCCCACCCAACCAAACAGTGAATTCCGTATACTACTGTTACGTTTTGCGAAGGCTCCATGAAAAATGCGGCGACGACGGCCCGATCTTTGGCGTCAAGGGAACTGGTTACTGCATCACAACACTCCCTGTCACACGTCCTTGCTCACCAGGACCTTTTTGCAAAAAAACAACATGGCGGTTGTACCCCATCCACCATCCTCGCCAGATTTGGCACCTTGCGACTTCGCGCTATCCCCAAAACTGAAACTCAAGTTGAAATGCCCTCGGCTCGACACTCCAGAGAGGATCAAGAAGCATCGCTGGCAGTGATAAACACCCTCAAAGAACAGGACTTCCAGAAAACGTTTGACCAGTGGCAGAAGCGCTGGGACTGGTGTGTACATGCAGATGGGAACTACTTCCAGGATGATGGTGACCATTAGTCCAAAGGTACGGTTTTCAACAGATGGCAGCACCAGTCCCGAAAATTTTGGATAGCATCTCGTATTTATCGCAACTGTACAGACCATCTTGGTACGCCTCTGTCGACCCACATTCCCAGCTAGGACCACAACCCTGCAGTCCCTGTCCATGTACTCCATGCTCACTGGATTCATTGCTCATTGAGGCAAATCAGATATGTGAACGTGTGGTGTCTATTCTTCCCGACATGTCCATTAAAGTTAAAATGTTCTTTCACCTTAGACTGGAACCAGCGCTCTATGGTCATTGTCCCATAAAATTCGACGGTTTACCGTTCTAACAACTGAGCTACCGAATAACTGAGGTGTACTCAAGTAAAACGACCATTTTCGCTAGGAGTTTAATTTCGTTGAATGACGCTATCCTTCGTTGTAACAGTGGGAGAGCGTACCTCGGAGATAAGTTAAACTCACTGTGCAAGACATTTTTAATTAAGTTATGCGAAACTATGCGTCGACGTGGTGGAAATTTGCCAGTACAGTGCAGCCACATTGTACGAACCTTCTCATTCTCTGCAAGACTCAAAAACAACTTTTCAGGGCTTTTTGTAGATTTATTTACGCAACACGGTACTACACACCATTTATAGCCCATTTCCTGAAACGTAAATTCCAGAACAAGACATCACTGTGAATTAGCATTATGACAGTAGGAGCAGCGAACTAGTCAGTGACGTCAGAGGCATCACATGACTCGAATGGAGAATTTTGGAGAGCATTGGAATTATTTGAATTTCATTTCCATTTTTATAAAAGAATACTGAAATTCAAGAGAAAAAACTTGTTAGAAGCATAAATTGACATAATTAATCATTTAAGACAATTTCTAGAACACTTAAAATATCACGTGCTGTTGCAGTGTAATGGAATACGCAAAAAAAAAAAAAAACTGTGATCTCTCATACACCTCCCTCCCTGTGCTCTCAAATAGCCACATTTTCCGTTCTCTGTTGTATGTACTAAGTTCCAGGGAATTACCTTCGACAATGAAATATTTTCCCAGCTTGGTTTGACGACGTTGTCACGTAAAAACCATTATATTTCTTAAGACCTGAGGAAATATCTAAGCGACATCATGCAGCGATAGATGATGTCGAAGGTTGTGCTACTTATTATCTTCGCATTATTTTTCCGCAATGATCGCATTAACTTTTATAGAGGCTTACTGGTTTTGGTTATTAATAACTGTCCTCAGACCCGGTAATTGTGTAGGACTGATCAAGGTATGGTACAACGCCGACACTTTTTAACACAAGCACTTATTGATTACTGTACGCCATGCACCTAAAATGAAAAAGTTCTTACAACCACAAAAAATATAGTTGGTCAAATCATTATTTTGTAAGATGGTCATTGGTGAAAATTTATGCTACCTGAAGATTTACGTGCATTAACGGCTTAAGAATAATCTGTCGCTATATATCTATGTGGTGAGGGCGAAGCAATTCCGCTAAAAGGAAACGCGAAGGAAAGTCTTCAAATTTATGAGCAGGCACTCAATATTTTGCTTCGCTCACCTATACATCAAAAGATTCATGTCTTTACGTATCATCTAATTTCAGATAGCGGCGAACGTGCATTAGGTGGTAGATGTAGAGCCACAATTTATTACAGTGTGAGATCTACGACACGATTTAAGAAGAGCATGTTTCTTCTGTTAAGCGGTGTCTCGCAATTACGGAAATTGCTCTTTTTTTCTTTGAAAGATTTACTGTTTCAGAAAGATATGGCAGGCTTTTTGAGATTCAACTGTTCACAAGTTACTGCTGGTAATTCCAAGTCAAAATATGACTTTTCGTCTTTGGTAACAAATATACACCGAGGTTAATATTTAACATTTCATTGCAAACTCCTAGGAGCAAATACTGTGTCACAGATGTTGTAAAACGCTAAGTAGTGAACAACTGCGGTTTTCAAACCTGTTTGCAAGCTGATGGCTACTCTTCTTATTTCTTAAAATTCCGTGACAGGTGGAAGAGTGTGCATGAACCATTTGGACAGGTGATGCGATCAGTCTTATTCTGCTTTCAGTGAGTAGGTTATTCGTTCGTTCCGCCAGCAAAAAAGGCTGTTTTTAATATAAATTTATTTTTGACATGTAGCATACATACATTTTAGTAATAACAAATGACAAGGATTTACAAATATATCAAAGTAACATTTGCTCACCTTCGTAAATACAGGGTGTTCGGAAATACCCGTTACAAACTTCTACGTCTTGTAGAGGGGAGTGAATACATAATATTTTGAATACGAACGCATTTCTGGAAACGTACCGTTTCAGTTCTACGACGGTTGCATTTCAGATGTATAGCTATCCACTTCTGCTTGAGGAACTGAGTTGGGCATAGTGCAATGCGTTTATCAGGTAACACTTTGAAAGGAAACATAATGAAACATCCATTTATCAAGTAAGCACATTTATTTGTATTTAAATTTAAACATTATTCCAAAACAAAAAAGAACCCAGCATACTGTACGTACTGAACTTGATGTTTAAGTGTTAACACAGACAAATGTACTTATGTGATAAATTGATGTTTCGTTAAGTTTCCTTTCGAATAGCTGTACTGCATCACACCTAATTCAGTTCCTCAATCGGAAGTGGATGAATTAAACATCTGAAGCGAAATCTCTGTAGAACGGAAACAGTACGTTTCCAGATATGGATTCCTATTCAAAATCATGTACTCACTCCCATCTACAAGTCCTAGAGTTAGTAACGAGAATTTCCGAACACCCTGTATATTTTAGGCTTACGGTCTTAACTTTGCCTTCAGACTGAAATAGTTATACGTATTCAACGCTACTACTAGATACATGTTGGCAGCTAAACACTAGTTTGGATTAAAACATTTAATTCAGTTCTTTAATTAACTTTTATGTCTTCTTGTGCCATAAACGTAGCAATGGTGTCACATACACTCCTGGTTGTATCTGCAGGAGCTGGGATAATACGTCACTAATTGATAGGACATCACATTGACACGAGGATGTCTCCAACACGCCGACTTAATGTAAGTGAGTTGCGAAAGATCCATGATTGAGACGCACTTATTTTTCTTGATCCTTTGGGCTTCACGAACCGTGGCTGGCTTCATACGAATGGCTGTGTACTTGCATAACTTTTACCTTCTGTCGCTTTTAAAACTTCCGTTCCATTCGTCCTGCCACGAGATAAGCGCTTTTTGTTCAGGTTACAGGAGGTAACCTGTTTATGGGAGTTTTTGTCCATTTGTTTTCCGGTGCTAATTGAAACTCTCGCTAGTCGATTTATTTTGTCATTATATTCAGTTCCGGAGTGAGATTTAATCCAAACGATTTCTAAAATTTGACCAGTTGTCTTTGTTTGATGAAAGTGATCTACTTTGTCCAAGATGTATTTACTAGTTTCTTTGTTCCAGTTTCTGTAACTGCCTGATTTCAGAACGCTTTGCGAGTCGTTGATTGTTACTTCTATGGAGATTTTAACGGGCACTGCGTATTTTACTGCCTGCATAAAGCGAATGTTTCAGCTGCAAATATGGATGTATCGCATGCTAGCTGAAATTCCTTGTCTTCCGCAGTCTCTGGACAGAAGAAAGCGCTTCCTGTTTGATTTTCCATATCCATTTTTGATCCATCTATATTTGAGTATATCCTGCCCACATTTCATCCAAGTACGATGTAGGTGAAAACAGCCCATATTCTTTGACTTTGTGGAAACAATCGACAGACGTTACAGGAATATTTTGATGGTTGCTGTGATAGTCATAGAGGAACTTTGGAAGGATTTCACATCGGTGTATTTCATATTGCAGATATTTGCAGTGGTGGCACGGTTTGTAGATATGAAGCTGCTTTTTCCTCGTATGTCTGTAATTCCCTATATGAGACAGCGTTTCACACTTTTTCATCAGTGGGTGGTTAGCATGTGTCATTCTTTGTAAAAAGTAACGATCATACAGCACCGTTCTGCGAATATTTATAAAGGTATTTCTGTTCCTTCCAGTAGAAGGGCGTTAGTAGTAGAAGAAAGCTTAGCTCAAAGGTAGCTATGTAGGCCTTAGTGCTGCAGTCTGTCCAGCTGTTCTGGGTATATTCTATTGAAGTAGACCACGCGTATAAACGTACGCTATAAGGCAAGCAGAATATTTGGGTGAGCTACCCACCATACTCCTGTCACTGATCTGATAAGGTTTAGTGCTTTTTAGTATCAACTGGCGACGCTTTTTATATGAGGTTTGCAACTCATTCTGGGATCAAATATAACGTCAAGAAACCTAGGCTAGAATTTCATTACTATTTTATGAGTGGAGAGTCTTACACAGTTCAAACAGCCTCCAACGTTTCGATGGTCTTCCACCCCATTTCTTTTCAAATTATTCTTTCTTGCGTTCTGTCTAGGTGCAAAGGCCATATTTATTTATTTTTTATTCTGTCGCCTATTCGAAAATATTCCTTACTCACCACACATAAACTATTTTACATCTATCCAGTCCACACAGACTTTCACACATTTTGAAATCACATTTCTTATGTATTTCTTGCTAAAGTGTTTTGTTATCATCACCCATGTGTCAGAGCCTAGCAGCGAAACTGGTACAAACATCACTTCAGCCAATTTCTTTCTTGTTTGACAACCTGCGACATAGTTGAGAACAAAGACAATGATCTAGGAAGTACATAATTTATTTCTTTATTCCCAGACAATGATCGCAAAAAAATTGTCAATCTATCGATTTCGGTCCATTATTACCATCTTCAGATCTCTCAGGAAAAGGGCAGCCAAACACAACTGCTGGACAGTATACGTATCGTAAGTGATGAATCATAAAATAATGTAAAGGTGCTAATTACATCCATGCAGAAAATGATGATGATGTGATGAAACATACCTGACTTAAACATAAGAAGTCTTAAATTATCCTCATATAATTAAGTCAAACTGGCATCGTAATATGATAGAAACCAAGTTAGCTTAGTATCGTCGAACAGTTATAACAAAACAGTTCGGACCAGGCCACAGTGCCTGGAGCAACATATGTGAATAGCGTTGTTCTTCATAACAAACTGGGGTGCACATGCGAAGCAAAAACATATTTGTGACGTAACGTAGTCGGAGCTGAATCGCTGGGACCACAATTTACGCTGACAGGTACTGTGAGACTCTGAAAAAACTCAAACGGGCAATTCATAACCGGAGAAGAGGAATGTTGAGCAAGGGCGTACACATTCTCCATGACAACGCTAGCCCACACATCGCTCGGCAAACCGCTGCTCTCCTGCAACAGATTCAATGGAACATAATCACCCACCCACCCTATAGTTCTGAGTTGGCGCCCTGTGACTATCACCTGTTCCCTAGATTAAAAGAACATTTGGCCAGATAGCGATTCAGCTCCAACGACGAGATGAAAGAAAAGGTTCACAACTTTCTGAACAGCATGGCGGCGAGCTGGTATGACATGGGCATACAAAAACTGCCACAAGGTCTACAAAATTCAGCTACATAAATGGTGATTATGTCGAAAAATAGCTAAATTTCAAGCTGTAAACTGATCTAAGCCTTTGCAGAAATAAACAGGTCTATGTACTTATAAAAAAATAGGAGACCTTACTTTAGGGATTACCCTCGTTAATAACGTAGGAAGACATTCTGATTGAAAGAAATGTGGGACTAGCACAGACTGCATTCATCGCACTGTCGGTTGGAAAAATATATGTTTGGGCTGTTTTTATTATATGGAAACAGAAACTAATGCCAGAAACCGGCTGTATTCGGAAAAACAACTGGGAACTTGCTACGAGCCTCCGTGGATGGGCAAATAAATTCAGTTGCTAGTACTACCATCACAGATCAGAAAGCAGTAGCATATCCCCACGAAACACCAGGAGTGATAGTCAGTATAACCGTGGCACTTGTAGGAAACCTTAATTTAAATCCTGATTGCATCAGGGAGCCTCTCTTAAGTGTTTATGGTTGGAGGCCTTTGAAATTTAATTATAAGAGTTGGATCAATACTTGAATCATAGAGTTTAATCTGCTAATAGTATATATTTAATTATGCATGAATCACAGATAAGAAATACCATTCTTATATAGTGGCTTTATAACACAAACCATCGATCAAATTATTCGGAAAGGTAAACTATAGTTGGAGTCACAAATGATGGCAGTTGACTTCAGCTTCTTTCTGTGCACCTACATCACGCTTTCTCCGACAGCCGATGAGCGTTCTGCTGTGGATGTTGTACCCAGTACGAGCATTAAACGTGAGTGTAGCGAGTTATTTAGTAACTTTTTTATTAGATTTGTTGCTAATTGTCATGGTTGATGGTGGTGGTAAGCTACAAATTGTACATAAGTAAGTGAGAGACATCATTTGTGGGATACACACTTACATCAAGCGTAAAGAACATGTATGCACGTACCGCAAGCGTCGCTCGGAATGCAACCCCTGTCCGTTCCTCTACCCGCGCGAACCGTCATCTTTCGTGGATCGGACTATAGGGTCGCCATTAGCGTATTGCTGGACGGTACTAGCTGAATTAAAGTGCATTTACTGTCCGACCGTGGTTTCGTTCAAGATATTAAAAAACAGGCGCGAATGTGAACTGAGTACACAACATCAATATGCACATGAGGAGAAGGATATCATCGTATCAGTATCACCTCAAAGAAATTACTCATCGTTTCAAAGGCGATACATGTGTGGGTCTTAGTTAAAATTTTCCCCCGAATTTAAAATGATAAAAAAGAAAGAAGTATGCAAACACTTGCGTGAAGCGCATAATACTGTAAGAAATTAGCGGAAGGTAAAGCACGTGAATGAAACCCTCTCTCCTCCAACAGCTGAAATCGCATTGCAGCGCGGACTTACCTTGTCTGCAGTGAATCTGTGTGATGTCACCGTACGCTGTGCCGCTGCGAGCGCTACTGCTGGATGGCGTAGGGCACTCATCTTCTTAGTCGCGATCTCGAGAATTTTATCCAACTCCCGTGAACTGTTAAATTATAACTCTGGCAACTAGGCGTAAGACCGAAATTCAGATCTGCTTATCAAAGTCGCGGCAGTCCTGAGCATAGCGCCCAGGACGAAGTCTCCATGAGTCTACATAGAAACGCCTCCTGCTTTCCTTCAAGCCACGGTGTCTCAGCTCGGGGCATTTTATTCGGCCAGCCACTGAAAAGGCTTAATTTTCCCTCCAGCGAGGGGACTGGAATCAGGCCCACTCTCTTGCACCACCAATTTAGATGCCAGAACGCCAATCAGAAGCATGCATTTGCACCTGGGAAAGGCTTGAAACCAGTCCTAATGGTTAGGCAAGTAGAAGTCCGCAAAGGCAATTTGGTTAGGTTAGGTTAGGTTAGGTGGCCGATGCGCAGTGACCAATTTTCGTCCAAAGCGCTGGGCGAGTTCATTTGTTTGTTTGGAAGAGGAGGTCAACACCCACTTTAGGCCAGTTCGCGACACGTTGCGATGACAGAATCGAGACGCATGC
Organism: Schistocerca americana; assembly: GCF_021461395.2. Lineage (NCBI taxonomy): Eukaryota > Metazoa > Arthropoda > Insecta > Orthoptera > Acrididae > Schistocerca > Schistocerca americana. Next base: position 508,772,758 of record NC_060124.1, on the reverse strand, counting down.
CCTGCAGTCTTTCTCACACGATTTTACAGAAAACTTTTAGTAAAAAAACAAAAATCATTTTTGCGTTGCTTATGGCTTTATATGTCAGCTTCATGATGCCCATCATGTCGCAAATGGTTATAGCTATCGTGATGTTTCCACTGAAGTAAGACATTAAGGGAGGATGTAATGGATTTTAGTCCAAAAAATCGATTTTTCAGAAATATTATTTTCTGGATCTCCACAGTTTAATCTATGTTGTGTGTGACGTTCATCGTTATAGCAGCTTTAGAAATGCCTTCAAATCGTTAAACTGATTAACTCTGCACTAGCAGCCACTCCCATCTTTCCCAACATTTGGGAAACTGCTAGCTTCAGAGGAATTTTAGTCAGTGTGAAGGCTGTTTTCTTTCGATATCTTTGGCTGACATCTATATCTCTGGCTGGCATCTAAATCTTTACCTGAAAACTTTCTGGCATATGGTTTATTTACATTTTGACATACTAACACATATTAGTATGTGGAAGGTTGAATTTGCAAATCTTGATACGGAAGTCAAGATCTATGCATAATGGGTGGTGGAAAAACTGTGTTTCGGAAACGGAGGTTTCATGGAAATCGGTTTACGAACAAAGAAGAGGAAGCGCAAAATGAAGAACATAAGCTCTCAGCTTCAGCATTGAAACTTGGGACAGGAGAATTGTACAGGTGTGTGAATGATGTTGATATGGATTCCACTGGATTCAGACTTATTGATTTAGAGCTTCTCTGCCAGGCTATAAAGTTTTCATGTTCATGTGTTAGCTGTAAAAATATGGAATTCGTGATTCTTGTTGAAGAAAGAAGAATGGGAATAGCCTGTAATTTTAAGTTAATTTGTAAATCGTGTGGCTATAAATTTTCATTTTCCTCCTCCAAAACAAGCTAACACTGGTACCAATGAAAGCAATTTTACATTAGTGTATGCTCTGGAATGCCTTGGACAGGGCAGGGAAGAAGGTAATTTATTGTGTTGTTTTCTGAACATGCCTCCACCTTGTGCAAGGTTTGAAAAAATAAATAAAGAAATGTCTGATGCTATATGCGATACTGTCAAAGTTCCTATGAAGAAAACAGTGGAGGAATTGGTGGAAATAAACCAAAAAGAAATATATCCTGGGGTAGATATTCATGAGAGTAAATCTCCTACAAATGTTACTGAGGTCAGTAACTGTCTGTAGATGGGACCTGGATGAAAAGGGGTCACACATTTCTGTATGGAGTTGCATTTGTTATTGACACTGACTCAGGTAAAGTTTTAGATGTAGACATTATTGTCAGTGATGTGGACTGTCTTCCTCTTGTGTGTTCTTTGACATGATTTGTTGGTTTTGGAGGAGGAGACCAGACAGCGAGGTCATCGGTCTCATACGGATTAGGGAAGGACAGGGAAGGAAGTCGGCCGTGCCCTTCCAAAGGAACCATTCCGTCATTTGCCTGGAGCGATTTAGGGAAATCACGGAAAACCTAAATCAGGATGGCCGGACGCGGGATTGAACCGTCGTCCTCCCGAATGCGAGTCCAGTGTGCTAGCCACTGCGCCACCTCGCTTGGTATGTTCTTTGACATGTTTACTTCCTTGTAATGTATTGAAATTGGCGGGTTTCAGTCCGTACATGTGTAGTGTATTCAGTAAAAATAAAATGTGCTCAAGTGATGTGATGTGCATCTCTGTGTGCTCCCTACCCTCCTCAAAAGAAGATTAACAGGTTATGGGCCCAGGATCGCCGATCTACAGCGACAGGGAGTGAAAGTGACATCTCAACAAAGAAAAGCTGTAGAAATGTTCGAACTGTTCAGAAACTGAAAACTTTTCCCTTTTGTGGATTGCGAAGAGGATTTGTAAGCGAAATTACGAAATCAGTGTGAAAGTGATAGGCGCAACTGAATTCCTCGAAAACAAGCGGAAAATTACGAACCGAAAGTCTTTCTTTACTGCACGATATATTTAAAGCACTAACAGGGCGGACAAGCGCAAAACTGAACTGGTGAGTGCAGATAATTATTAAACGCGCAAAGTTGACACTCGGTGCTCTGGCTGAAGGGAGCGGCTGTAAATGGGAAATGCCTTTGCTGCCGCTACCATCAGCCACCGCTCCGAGTGTCAACTTTGTTTACGCGTACAATACCGTCACTGGTCACAAAGAATTAATGGGATTCTCATAAGCAAACAGTGTTGGTTGTTATCGATCCTGGCATGGGAAATACACCCTCAGCGGACGAACCGAAAGCAAATGAAAGGGGGATGGGCATTCTACTAACAACAGTAGATGATAATTCACTTGAAAATGTACAAGACTGAAAAACACCGAAAGGGGTATGGGATGCGCTGAAAGAGTCCCATACACATTTTGATTTGGGGGATGAAATGCTTGCGTTAAAGGAATACGCGAACATCAAAAACAAAGCAGATGAGTCAATGTTAGATTACCTTAAGAGACACAATGCACTTCTGTTAAAAGTTCGCGGTTCTGTCTTGAATTATCAGACAAGCAAGCAGCTGTGCATACCTTGATGGGTGTACCTTCTGAGTACGAGACTTTTGCAAGAAGTATGCGATGGGATGAGTCGGATTTCTCATTTAAGAAGTTCAATCTTTTAGAAGAAGAAAGACGACTTACAAACATGAAATGCGAAAGTGAAGCGAGAGCATTAAAAGTTTCAGTGTTCAGAAGAGCACAACCACAATTAACGAAGCGTGGCGGAAGTATTCAAGGGGAATAGGCCACGGAAACAACCAGCATGACAGCAGTTATGAGAAAACATGTGACCGTGGTCCATGATGTTTTCATTGTCAGGAGTATGGACACATTGGAAGAGGCTGTCCGCAATTTGGCTATAATGTTTCAAATGACAAACAAGTAAACCAGAGAAAGGAAGCAGATAAACCATCCTCAAATTCTGTTGCGTTAACCACTAGCAAAAGTGCATTACTGACAGTGAAACACAATAACACAAAATTCATGCTGCAAGGGAATTAATTGCGACTTTGTTGGACGCTGTTGTGTATTCACATGTGATGTACACCACGTTCTGTGAAAACAAAAGAAACGATGTGTGGATTCTGGACAGTGGAGCAACAGACCAAATGACTTACCAATGGGATAAATGCATCACTTTCACCGAACGTGAAGAATCAGTAAAGGTAGCTGGTGGTGCATATTTGTTGAGTTCTGGCTTTGGCATTGTGCTCAGATACGTGTCAGAAGAATGTGAAGGACGAACTGTCGACTTTCACAACACTTTGTACATCCCAGACATCATGTGTAATTTGATATCAGTGCCTCAGGCTTCCGATAAAGGAATGTTGGCATCATTAATGAAAAATGAAGCTCGAATAATGAAACAATGCTTGGAAATAATTGCGAAAGGACCAAGAAAAGGCAATCTGTATTACTTTTGTGAAGACAGCTCCAGCCCTTCAGTGAGTGGACGTGACCACACTGCAAATCTTAGCACTAGTCGGGAACGATTTGTGGCACCGTAGGCTAGGCCACATTCACGTCTAAAAGGCACAAAGAAATCAAATGCAGTGGAATTACTATCGAAGCATCTGATGACCAGGTAAATGAAATGTGTAGTGTGTGCATTGAAGGCAAGATGAAAGCTAAGCCTTTCCCCAAACTGATTGTAAACAGAACAAATGAACCACTATGTTTAATACACAGTGATGTAATGTGTGTGTGTGGCGCACAGTCACTTGGTGGAGCAAATTACGTTGTCATATTTACTGTTGATTACTCCAGATATGCAGTGATATATTTTTTCCTAAAAGCCAAAAGCGAAGTGTTTCAGTCATTTAAAGAATATAAAGCATATGCAGAAAATTGTCAACAGAGAAGAATACAAACATTATGTCCAGACAATAGAGACGGATATATGAGTAAAGAATTCGAAACATACTTGTTAAATGAAGGTATTCGGAAGCAGTTGACTGTCTCTGGTACACCTCAACAAAACAATGTGGCAGAACGATTCAACCAAACTCTTTCAAATATTGTACGCTGTATGTTGTTAGAGAGTGGATTGCCACAAAATTTCTGGAGTGAAGCAATAGCTACAGCAAATTACTTGCGAAATAGATGTCCAACAACAGCAAACGATGGAGGAAGTCCCTACATACATTGGCATGGACGGGAACCAAAAATTAATCGTCTGCAATTATTTTGATGTCATGCATGGGCAAAAACGAAAAACCACGTGGAAAATTTGAACCAAAAGGACAGCCTCGTGTAATGGTTGGAAACTCAGAAACCATGAAGGCCTACAGACTGTGGCATCCAACGATAGGAAATACGAGGTGTGGCTAGAAAAAAACCGGACTAGTACTGGTGAAACAATAAAACGAATGCAATAAGGCTGAAAGTCGCGTGGCCTGTCACGTGACTCTCGCTCCGCCTACTGCTGGAGTTTCATCTGCCTCCTGCACTCAGTCTGCCCGTGGCGACTGTTTTAAGTAGTTGACGTTTTGTCTGTGCGTCGGAAAATGTTGAGTGTACAGAAAGAACAGCGTGTTAACATCAAATTTTGTTTCAAACTAGGAAAATCTGCAAGTGAAACGTTTGTAATGTTACAACAAGTGTACGGCGATGACTGTTTATCGCGAACACAAGTGTTTGAGTGGTTTAAACGTTTTAAAGATGGCCGCGAAGACACCAGTGATGACACTCGCACTGGCAGACCATTGTCAGCAAAAACTGATGCAAACATTGAAAAAATCGGTAAACTTGATCGACAAGATCGCCGTTTAACAATCAGAGCAGTGTCTGAGTTAACAGGAGTTGACAAGGAAACTTGTCGAACAAGTTCACCGTTTTTTTCAATGTTTGCATCAGTTTTTGCTGACAATGGTCTGCCAGTGCGAGTGTCATCACTGGTGTCTTCGCGGCCATCTTTAAATCGTTTAAACCACTCAAACACTTGTGTTCGCGATAAACAATCATCGCCGTACACTTGTTGTAACATTACAAACGTTTCACTTGCAGATTTTCCTAGTTTGAAACAAAATTTGATGTTAACACGCTGTTCTTTCTGTACATTCAACATTTTCCGACGCACAGACAAAACGTCAACTACTTAAAACAGACGCCACGGGCAGACTGAGAGCAGGAAGCAGATGAAACTCGAGCACTAGGCGGAGCGAGAGTCACGTGACAGGCCACGCGACTTTCAGCCTTATTGCATTCGTTTTATTGTTTCACCAGTACTAGTCCGGTTTTTTTCTAGCCACACCTCGTATAACTATTGCCAGAGATGTTGTATTTGATGAAAGACTGTTTCCTGCAACACTGAGCAAAAGTGTTGCAAAGGTGATTGACCTGAAGACCACAAACATCACAGATGATGAAGAGGCACTACAGAATGTGGATATTATGGACACAGTAGAAGTGCATGAAACTGAACGAAGTGAAGCTATGGAAACATGTGTGCCTTCCGAAAACACTGACATTGGGAGGGGGAGTGTTGATGAGGATGAAAGTGCTGAAAGCGTTTACCCCACAACAGAGGACAATGACTGTCAACTTCAAGAATCTGAAATAAATGAAAACTAAAATGGCTAACAGACTATGAGACAAAAGAAATGAAGAAGGTATATGCAATAGAGAATGAGAGTACACCAAGAGAAAATGATCCACAAAGTGTATGGGAAGCCATATCAGATGAAGATCGATACAAATGGCAAGAAGCGATCTTAGAAGAATTGGAAAATCTACTGTGAAACCAAACCAAGACATTTGTACCACGTAACAATAACACAAAAACAATACGAACAAAATGGGTCTTCAAACGGAAATATGATGAAAATGGAAGAATTGCTAGGCACAGAGCACGAGTGGTAGCTTTAGGAAATGATCAAAGACCAGGCATAGATTTTGACGAAAGTTACAGTCCAGTAGTAAAAATGAAAAGTATGTGACTACTGATGGTAATAGCAGTTGAACAAGATTGGGAAGTTCACAATTTAGATGCTGTTGCAGCATATTTGATGACTGACATGAGAGATGAGGTCTATGTTGAACTACCCATGGGTTTCACAGATACCACTGACAAACTAAGAAGAAAATTCAGTGGTATAGCAGATCAAGAATAACTGCACAATGGTGGGTGGATCTGAAAACTAGAAAAGTACATCTATGGGTTGCATCAATCTGGCAGGCGATGGAACAAAACACTTGACGAGTTCCTGCACAAGCAATGGATGCTGCTGTCAGTAGCTGACTCATGTGTTTACTATGCTATACAACGTGAACTCATACTAACTGCATGTGTAGATGATATAATATTGTACGGAGACAAAACTGGAATAGGAAAGGTGAAAAATATCTTAAGTGCTGAATTAGAAATAACGGATCTTGAAGTTTCACGGCATGTAAAGTCAATTTGAATTACGAGGGAAGATGGCACCCTGGTTTTAGACCAGTCAGCATATGCTAAAAAAATATTACAGGAATTTCAAATGGAAAACTGTAAACTGGTGCAAACTCCACTCATCATCAATTTAAAGCTGCAAAATGCAACAGATGAAGACAAACTCGCTGAACATGAGGCAACAAGATGCAGGATCGCAGTTGGAAGACTTCTTTACTTGGCAACCGTTACGAAGTCAGATTTAGCATACCTAGCGACATACTTGAGCCATGAGCCAGTTCAGCAGCAATCCAAGTGAGGAAAACTGGCGTACTGTCAAACATACACTACACTATTTGTGTTACAACGAATGACGTATTCCATAAGACTCGTAAGAAAATTGTGATGTATATTGATGCAGACTGAGGAGCTGATCCAAACCAACATAAATCCTTTAGTGGATATTTGACAGTATTTGGGGATGCAACTGTAAGCTGGCGTAGCAGGAAACAGTGAACTGTTTGTTGCACTGAGTGAAACTGTAAGAGAAGCAAAGTGGATGAACAGCTTTTTTGGTGAAATTGGTGAAGCTTGTTTTCTGCACCACCCCATGAAGATTTTCATCGACAATCAAGGTGCAAAGAAACTCGCTGAAAATCGTGAGGCTTCTGAAAGGACTAAACATATGGATTTGAGGATCTTCTTTGTGCAAGAGGAGGTGGAAGCCAACAACGTAAGTTTGGATACATCGCAAGTGAGAAGAATGTTGCTGACTGTTTGACAAAGGCAGTCAACAATGTGAAAACCCATCGGCTACAGACTGTCTTTCTCTTGTATGTTCTTTGACATGTTTACTTCCTTGTAATGTACTGATATTGGTGGGATTCAGTCCATACATGTGTAGTGTGTTCAGTAAAAATAAAATGTGCTCAAGTGATGTGATGTGCATCTGTATGTGCCCTCTGGCCTCCCCACTGAAGATTAACAATTGTGTCTAAATACTGCCACCACTGTGCAACAAGGAAAATGTCCAACAACCAAGGCAGTGAGAAACTGTGGCAAGAAAAGCATGCAGTAGGTGGTTCTAGGGGCTTCATTCTGGAACTGCGCGACTGCTACGGTCGCAGGTTCGAATCCTGCCTCAGGCATGGATGTATGTGATGTCCTTAGGTTAGTTAGGTTTAAGTAGTTCTAAGTTCTAAGGGACTGATGAGCTCAGATGTTAAGTCCCATAGTCCTTAGAACCATTTGAACCATGTAGTAGGATGCTCTACAAATTATAGTGACTCGTGTGGGGGCATGGAGGCTGCTGCAGTAGTGAGGATTTCTCCAGATCTGAGGATCAGTATGGTGTTAGATATACTAAATACCTTGGTGATGGGGACTCTTCTTCGTTCAAAGCTGTAACAGATAAAAATCCGTACTATACAACAATAGAAAAGCCAGAGTGTGTTGGCCACATCCAAAAGAGGCTTGCTGGTAGGTTTCGTCGCTTGCTGAAAGAGAAGAAAGGTGAAGTACTTGAGGATGGAAAACCACAAGGAGGAAAAGGCAGGCTTACTTTGAAAGAAATTAATTCTCTTCAGTTATTTTATGGGAGAGCTATCAGGAAAAACACACATAATTTATTTTCCACAAACTATTCACTGACCAAACACCAATGCACAACCTGGGTCCGAAAGACAATTCGTGTATGCTCAACTACAGAAATGAGACGTATTAACTTAAACACTCATTACTAGAACCTGTTATGAATGGAATTAAGCCCACATTCAGGTTTCTCGCAAATCCTGATTTGTTGAGGAAGTGTTTTCACAGAAAGACACAAAATGCAAATGAAAGCCTCAGTAATTTAATTTGGATTAGATTCTCAAAAAGGACATTTTGCGGGCTTGGAAGTACTCAAAACAGGTGTCTACGATGCAGTTTTATGTTGCAGTGACTGAAATAATGGCAGAATCGAAGTGCTGAAGAGAGTTGGTGTGTTTACAACAAAAGCATTTTATACCATTGACGAGAGCAGGGTCAAGAAAGCTAACAGATCAGTGTCTTACCTGCAAATACGGGCCAGGCAGATTCGAAGAGGAGAGATGAGAAACTTGGAGGATGAGGAGTATCAGTATGCAAGATTTTAAAACTGAGGTAAGCTTATTACATGTAGAAGTATGAGATGAAAATATTTGAACCTCATTTTCTCTGTTCTACATTTTTTACGTTATTAGAAGCAATTTCTCAAAAAGTATATGCGCTAATGCCTAGAAATTTTCAGGAACTGTTCGCAACGTGTTGCTGTCTCCCTGGAACTAAAAATTACGAGATCCTGCAATTACGTTCTGCTGTTATATGGTTGTATGTAGAAAAAAGTTGATTTTGGATGTGCAAAATTAAAAACCCTGTTAATGATACGGTACAGTTTGTACCATAAATTAGTAACTTTAGTTCGGTGGTCTTATAACCTTCACAGGACACATAAACTTTTCAGATTAATTGCATGATTAGAATTTGAGTTATGGCTTTTTATAAAAAAGACAATAAAAAATTAAAAATTCAAATTTCTGGAAAAATATTAAACCTGCATATTTGATTATATTTTGCCGTTAAAACACAGCTCTTTTGCTTTACACATGCAAAATTTTAGATTTGTACATTAATAAACATGGCTGTACGCTAATGATTTTTTAAATAAATGTTTACATTTTCCGTTACATCCCCCCTTAAGTGAAATTCGAAAAATTTTGCAATGAAAAGTAGGAGTCGGTGTAATTTTGCGTTTGGTGCATATTACACAATATGTTGCTCTGTTTGAAGTTTAGCTAACGCACTGAATTTTTCTTTAAACTTGGGTGGAGATCCCTATCTGTCACCAGTCTCAAGAAAATTCATCCTCTGTCGCACACTCATTTACGATCGCACCCGCCAACGATAAGGCCAGAACGAAATATGCAAGACATTCCTCATGTTTCATAAACGGTTTGAGATATTGAAAAGATATTTTGGCAGACGATAGCACACAAAGAGAAGAGGGTACTTTGTCATATGTTTATTATGCGAAAGTTCATTATCTACCGTGTTATTCCACAAACTACAGATGTAATTTATAAGGGCCATCAATAGCTGGTGAAACGAGAAATCTTGTGTGTGTTTGAGTAAGTAGTGAAGGATTTACACATTTATTTTTGTAGGCCTACTGAGGGTCTGCTTTTTCATAGTATATTGACCTTATTTTTCCTCACAAGGGAACCTCCTCATCGCACCCCCCTCAGATTAAGTTATAAGTTGGCACAGTGGATAGGCCTTGAAAAACTGAACACAGATCAATCGAGAAAACAGGAAGAAGTTGTGTGGAACTATGAAAAAAATAAGCAAAATATACAAACTGAGTAGTCCATGCGCAAGATGGCAACATCGAGGACAATGTGAGCTCAAGAGCGCCGTGGTTAGCGTGAGCAGCTGCGGAACGAGAGGTCCTTGGTTCAAGTCTTCCCTCGAGTGAAAAGTTTACTTTTTTCATTTTCAGAAAGTTATGATCCGTCCGTTCGTTGACTGACGTCTCTGTTCACTGTAATTAGTTTAGTGTCTGTGTTTTGCGACCGCACCGCAAAACCGTGAGATTTCTTACATTTCGGAAAACATTCATTGACCTAATTATTGAAGTCGCGAGCTATATTTGCTGGATCCATATTGCCCACGGGACCTAATTATTGAAGTCGCGAGCTATATTTGCTGGATCCATATTGCCCACGGAATACATCTCACGTATTTAATGCACTCTCGTCCAAAGTAGCGAACAGTCAACTGCCAGCCAGGGAGCCTCATTAGCAGGAATACTCTCTCTTCCGTGCGCTGTAGTCGACTGACGTGTGTTTCGATGTTTGTTTAGGTGTAGCGTCCCCATACTACGGCGCAGTTACCTCGCATCGGACGGACGGACGGACAGATAATAATTGTCTGAAAATAAAAAATTAAACATTTCACTCCAGGGAAGACTTGAACCAAGGACCTCTCCTGCCACAGCTGCTCGCGCTAACCACGGGACCAGGGCGCTCCTGCGCTCTCACACTCCTTGATGTTGCCTATCTTGCGCATGGACTACTCAGTTTCTATATTTTGCTTATTTTTTTCATAGTTCCACACAACTTCTTCCTGTTTTCTCGATTGATCTGTGTTCAGTTTTTCAAGGCCTATCCACTGTGCCAACCTATAGCTAAATCTGAGGGGGGTGCGATGGGGAGGTTCCCTTGTCAGTTCCTCACACAATAAAATTAATGAACCACTGTTTCAGAATTCTCCCGCAGTTGTATCTGTACAACATGTTAGTGAGGTGACATTGTGTAAACTCCACTGTGTTTTGGCAAAGGAAGAAAATTTTAACGTGTCTACAAGAGAAATGTAGATTTTACTCAAAATTCACCACTGATGTGGCTCTGTTAAGTTACAAATGGTTGACAGGCTACGCGAAAATAAATCGCTATTTTTGTTACATTTCCATCGGAATTCTTCTTGCTAAGCAAAGCAGCTGTGACAGTACGTGTGCTTCGGTTTAAAATGGCACTTCCCCTCCAACACTTGGCATTTCTCCTACAGTGCCTGCTCACAACACCCGCCATCACTGTTCTCCCCACACGTACCTTGCTGACTGCACACCTTCTGGCCTTGGGGTTCTACGTGCACTATATTGTGCCATTTCTTGTGAATTTTGGCATTTTTCAGACTGTCCTTCACATGAAAACCGAAGTGAAAATATTGTCAGATGCAGCTGTGGCAATATATTACCATTTTGGAATGCCATCCATCAATTTATTTATTTACATTTCTTGCGTGTAAGCCATCAAGCTGATAACTTTTACAAGCATCATACATTGGTTGCGTAGATTAATACAGATAATACACACAGTAGTGGTACATACATCCTCCTTAATATTCTAATTACATTACATGTTACAACAGAGAGCAAGTAGATTAGAATTCACTGATTGAATATAAACATTTATTTTCTAAGAACGTTTTTAAATCCCTGTAGAACAGTTTTGGTTCACAGATTTTCAAACCATGAGGCAGCTTGTTGAAGCATACCTGCCCATTAATATCAGAAGTATTGTCAGTTTTTTTGAAGTTTGTCCTCTGCCTGAAGTAGCTACCCTTACTTGTAGACCGAGTGAGGTGGCACAGTGGTTATCACACTGAACTCAAATTCGGTAGGACGACAGGTCAATCCCGCATCCGGCCATCTTGATTTAGATTTTCTGTGTTCAGGCAAATGCCGGAATGGTTCCATTGGAAGGGCACAACCGGCTTCCTTCGCCATCCTTCCCTAATCCGATGATACAAATGACATCGCTGTTTGGTCTTCTCCACCAAATCAACCCAACCTTTCTTCTTGTATCATAATTATATGAATCACTGTCACTGCACTTGATTTGCTTTGTTTCTACTATTCAGAAAAAATATAATAAGTTTATACAAATACAAAGAATATACTGTTCAATATTTATGTTGGACAAAGGTTTCACGACAGGACTCACAGGACTTTAGTCCGTGCATTAAGCTAATGGCTCTTTTCTGTAATACTAATATTCTATTCACAACAACAAAAATAATCAATTATTGATAATAAAATGTAATGTAATGAGTCCCCAACAATCGGTCTTTTGTTCTCATCCCATCCGATAAGTCTCCCCTGACCCGAGGTTCTTGGTAACTTTTATAAAAGGTACCCCTTTCCCTAAACCTATCCAGTCCTTTTCCTTCACTCCTCTTCCTTCCCTTTCTGCCAGAAGAAGGAGCCAGTGGCTCCAAAAGCTTGTAAAAGTTAAATGCTTTTGTGTGTGTGTTCCCCTGCTGTTGCTTGGCAAGTAGATCTTTTTATCTATCCATTTACATAATATTCCATTCAGGTGCAGGTCTGCCACACAACCCCACAGCACAATACCATAATTAAGAAGTGGATTAACTATTCCATAGTAAACAATTTTTAGTATTTGACTTGGTACTATTTTTGCCAGCTGATCTATCAGATATAAGCTACTGCTGATTTTCTCACATACTGAAATAATGTGTCTATCCAGTGGCGATTTTTGTGTGGGTGAACAACAAGAAATTTAATGTCATCTGTTTCGGCTGATGTAATACCACAAATATTATTTATTTCAGCTTCATGAGAACCAGATGTTTTAGATTTATTTTCACGAAACTCTAAATTCAAAACATCCACAACTGACACCATATTGGAGACGACGAAACAGTAGTTTCAGCAAGTGAGTGCCTGGACTAGCCTGGACTAAGGCTTCCAAGGAAAAGAAAAAAAGTTATCATTTGTCATACCTACACGTGGGTACAACTAAAGGAAATAAAGATGGGTATAACCAAATATACTGGTACACTGCAGGGTCATGGGGCTAAAAGATAGTCCTTAGCACAAATTCCATCACATATAACATAAAACACAATCGACATGAGGTTATAAACCATCTACTGCCTACATTAAAAGATAAAACAACAAAAAGGAAAAAACACAACATAGACTGCTCTATAGTTAAGGCTCATTACAATTAAGCTTTTTCACTGTACTGCACTCGAATCACATAAGAGCAAAATGAGGGATTGTCTCTAAGATCCACTGTAAAAATTGGCATTTCTTCTATAACCAGCATAGATGATGGACATGAGGGGAAGGAGGTTTTGTTGATGAGGCTTGCTTGAAGAACATATACATCAGTCCAACAAGAGAAACTCCCACATATCTGGATATTCTCTCTCCACTGCCTTCCACCACTCCATTTATTGACTACCCCCAGTGCCTGATAGTCTAGGCTTGGTCTGCAAACCTATGTCAAGCATTCTCCGACAGCCAGTAAGCATTATGAGCGCTCTGCTTTGAATGCTGTAGTTAATGTGAGCATTAAATGTGAGTATAGTAAGTTCTATAGTGAATTTTTATTCTATTTGTTATGAGTTGTCATCGCTGATGGTGGTGATAAGTGATACATTCCACATAAGCAAGCAAAAGACATCATTTTCAGGATAAATGCTTTCCTGAAGTGGAAAACATGCGCAACTGTCGCTGTAATCGTCACCAATGCAGTCCTCATCCGTACCTCAACATGTGCGAACCACCATCGATCATAGATCGGACTATAGTTCCATTTATAAACAATGTTCATGAGAAGTCAGACAATGTAATTTCATCTTTTGATAGAAGTACACCTTGGCCAAGTTCATAGCTTCCAATAACATAAAGAGTTCATGACTGTGTAATGATTATCCATTTCTAACAAATGTTCTCTCATCTCTTTGTGACATAAAGTTCCCTTTATCTCACCTCAATGATACCAAGTGGTTTTCTCCATTCTCAACAATGCTGCAATGAGGGGTCATCAGCCAGTTTTGTGTCTTACTCATGCACGGACCAAGCACACAGCCTCAGACAATGGGTTGGACAGACATGCAACTGCGAGTGACACTTTGACGGAAGTCATCACCGGTCACATGTAAGAGCATCGTGGCTGATGTCAGAAAATCTCAGTTGCTGGGTGATCAGCTGATGTGACCTCCAATTCTGACAAGCCACAGGGCAGTTATGGAGGGAGCTGGCGTCAACTGTTTACGCAGTTAGGTGTCTGGCTGGTGGCAAAGGGTTGGAGGTGAACACAAACGGAGTTGGGCAAGATCTCGCACCTCGCTGGCTCTGATGGGAATGTCCCATTAAGTTAAGCCTCACAGGACAATGGAACAATGCCCAAGGAAATGTAGGTCATTCTTCAGCCACAGACTGTGCCCCATCTTCCACTTCAGAAAAACAAATTAAAGTTCAAGAAGAAGAAATAAAACCTTTAAGGTTTGCCAATGACATTGTAATTCTATCAGAGTCAGAAAAGGACTTGGAAAGCAGTTGAATGGAATGAACAGTGTCCTGAAAGGTGGATACAAGATGAGTATCGACAAAACAAAAATGAAGATAATGGAATGTAGTCAATTTAATTCAGGTGATGCTCAGGGATTTAGATTAGGAAACTATATTCGGACCACCCTCTCCTGCAACGAATTCAACAGTCCCTTCAATCGTTAGCTGATACCGGTGCTTGTGTCCCTTTTTTGTGGATTCCTGGCCACGTTGGTGTGCCTGGGAACTAAGCTGCTGATGCTGCGGCCAAGGATGCTGTCATCCTGCCTCGCTCAGCTTCCTTTTGTGTCCCATCAACTGATGTTAGTGGGGTTCTTTGTCGGCGCGTTGCATCAATGTGGCATGAGGCTTGGTCCTCCCTCCATGAAAATAAGCTTAGGGCCATCAAACTGATCCAGATGGCTTGGACGACATCCTCACGCCCTTCCCGGCGAGAGGAGGTCATTTTGGCCAGGTTGCAGATTGGGCATTGCCGATGTAGCCACCACTACCTGTTGTCTGGTGACCCCACCCCGCAGTGCCCCTGCGGTCATCCATTGATGGTGCGCCATGTTTTATTGTTCTGTCCCCATTTTATTCACTCTCGTGTTGTCCTATGTCACACCGACGGACCTGTCCAAAAAGATCTAACTCTTTCATTTTGTTTCTCTGCATCTTTGTAAGTACTTTCTGATGTTGCCCCTTGTGTTTTTCTATGCTATTAGTGCACTAACGTTTGTGACTGGGTGCTAATGACCTTAGTAGTTGAGCACCCTAAACAGAAAAAAAAGACTCTTAAAGTAGTAGGTGAGTTTTGGTGTATGGTCAGCAAAATAAGTGGTGATGGCCAAAGTAGAGAGGATACAAAATGTAGACTGGCAATGGCAGGAAAAGTTCCTCTAAAGAAGAGAAATTTGTTAACATTAAATATTGGTTCAATTGTTAGGAATTCATTTCTTAAAGTATTTGTATGGATTGCAGCCATGTGTGGAAGTGAAACATGGATGATAAATAGTTTAGGCAAGAAGAGAATAGAAACTTTTAAAATGTGGTGATACAGAAGAATTCTGAAGATTAGATAGGTAGATCACAAAACTAATGAGGAGGTACTGAACAGAATTGAGCAGAAAAGAAATTTGTCACACAACCTGACTAGGAAAAGGGATCAGTTGATAGGACACATTTTGAGACATCAAGGGATCCCCAATTAAGTATTGGATGGAAGTGTGTGTGTATGTGGGGCTAAGGGGAGGGGGGACTAGGAACTGCAGAGTGCAGAGGGAGACCAAGAGATTGATACAGTAAGCAGATTCAGAAGGATGAACTGAAATGAAATGATGGTATGGCATTGATGGTAAGGAGTTCCCATCTGGGGAATTATGCCCACCAAGTTGCAAGTCTTTTCAGTTGAAGACATGTTGCATGACTTGTGTGTTGATGATGATGAGGACAACACACAACCCAGTCCCTAAGCAAAAATCTCTGAGCTGGCCAGAAATCGAACCTTGGCCCACTGGCAGACAGACATGCTCACCACACAGCTAAGCGGGTGCACAGAAGAAAGTAAGTTGCAGTAGTTATTCAGAGATGAAGAGGCTTGCACAGGATGCAGTAGCATGGAGTGTTGCATCAAACTAGTCTTTGAACTGAAGATCACAACAACAACAATAACAGATAAAAACTAATTATAACACCATTTATCTCTATTGGCATCCATTGAGTTATTTTTCTATTTATGTTATTGAGGTGGACAGAGGGATAAGGCCTTGCACAGGGCAAAAAGAGCAGAAACTCATACTACACCACAAATTGCCTCAATTATCCATGCTCCCAAAACTACTACATTATTAATCCCAGTAATTCTTTTCTGTGTCTGCAGACACAGTTATGGATCATGTATCCTAACAATCTACTATTTCAACTACAGACAATACTCTCCTGCTGCATGCTGTCTAGTGTACATCCACCATTTCCTTAACAAAAACTACATGAACATTTAGCATGCCATTTTATACAAATACTCCACTCATCTCTATAAGGTCAGTCTGTCCAAGTGATATCACACCATCTGCACATCTTCACTTCATTGTCCTCACATTTGTGATTGACATCACTCTTGGACTAAATTTGAGAAACTTCAAATTATTACATACCCAATTACACAAATATGAGAAGACATTTCATCCTCGCCTATGTGGCAGTGATTCAGTAATCATCTGCCATTCATGTTCATCTGGAACATGATATACTCATACATACACACCAGTGAGTCAGTCGTGACTGTATCACCTCTTCCATACTTCTCGGTCGTACTGTATCACCTCTTCCATACTTTTCGGTCGTACTTTCTCCTCTATCCGAACCATATGACCCCAAGATCAACTGAGGTGGTCTGAGTGATCTGATCTTTTCATCTCTCCCTTCTCTTTTACCTGTTGGTCAAGAGATGATTAAACACAAAAATAATAAAATAACTTGACCCTCTTCTCTTATCTATGCCATTCATTAAACGCATGGGGTGTGGTTCACAATTCCATCTTACCTCATATTATGGATACTCTGGTCCTCTTATTGTCATGCACTGCAGTTAGAGGACACCACCATGAGGTCTTCATAACAGCTAAATAACCAATTCACTTCTCAAAAAGATCCATTATAGCCACAAGTGTTCATACTGTACAGCTCCTATTGCCCAAGCATACCTCTGCTCAGCTTAATAACTTAACAGGCCATAGGCTCAATGCTTCCTTTGTGTCTAGCCACTGAATCCTCAAAGCTCTTCAACAGAATCATCTGTGGCTTCAAAACTCTTATTGCCTCTCAAAATGCACTCTGTCCCAATTGTAAACCTAATGCATAAGCACCTACCAGAATTAGTTAATTAGTTGGTTGCATGTTCCACTGATCAGTCGCATGGTACGGTAGCCGTTAAGATGTGGATTATATATATATATCCACATGGGAAAAATACACCTAAAAACAAAGATGATGTGACTTACCAAACGAAAGCACGGCACGTCGATAGACACACAAACAAACACAAACATACACACAAAATTCAAGCTTTCGCAACAAACTGTTGCCTCATCAGGAAAGAGGGAAGGAGAGGGAAAGACGAAAGGATGTGGGTTTTAAGGGAGAGGGTAAGGAGTCATTCCAATCCCGGGAGCGGAAAGACTTACCTTAGGGGGAAAAAAGGACGGGTCTGTGTCTGTATATGTGTGGATGGATATGTGTGTGTGTGCGAGTGTATACCCGTCCTTTTTTCCCCCTAAGGTAAGTCTTTCTGCTCCCGGGATTGGAATGACTCCTTACCCTCTCCCTTAAAACCCACATCCTTTTGTCTTTCCCTCTCCTTCCTTCTTTCCTGATGAGGCAACAGTTTGTTGCGAAAGCTTGAATTTTGTGTGTATGTTTGTGTTTGTTTGTGTGTCTGTCGACCTGCCAGCACTTTCATTTGGTAAGTCACATCATCTGGTTGGCCTGCTAGATGGCGCTGCTCATAGGTCAAATGGATATCAACTGCGTTTTTTTAAATAGGAACCCCTATTTTTTATTACATATTCGTGTAGTAAATAAAGAAATATGAATGTTTTAGTTAAGTCACTTTTTTTGCTTTGTGATAGATGGCGCTGTAGTACCTAGTCATAAACATATGTCTCACAATTTTAGACGAACAGTTGGTAACAGGTAGGTTTTTTTAAATTAAAATACAGAACGTAGGTACATTTGAACATTTTATTTCGGTTGTTGCAATGTGATATATGTACCTTTGTGAACTAATCATCTCTGAGAAAGCATGATGTTACAGCGGGATTACCTGTAAATACCATATTAATGTAATAAATCCTCAAAATGATTTCCATCAACCTCAAATGCATTTGGCAATACGTATAATGACATTCCTCTCAACAGCGAGTAGTTCGCCTTCCGTAATGTTCGCACATGCATTGACAATGTGCTGACGCATGTTGTCAGGCGTTGTTGGTGGATCATGATAGCAAATATCCTTCAACTTTCCCCACAGAAAGGAATCCAGGGATGTTAGATCCGGTGAATGTATGGTGCTTCGACGACCAATCCACCTGCCATGAAATATGCTATTCAATACCACTTCAACCGCACATGTGCTATGTGCCGGACATCCATCATGTTGGAAGTACATTGCCATCCAGTCATGCAGTGAAACATCTTGTAGTAACATCGCTGAACATTACGTAGGAAATCAGCATACATTGCACCATTTAGATTGCCATCGATAAAATGGGGGCCAATTATCCTTCCTCCCATAACGCTGCACCATACCTTAACCAGCCAAGCCATCATGGATTTTCCGTTGCCCAGTAGTGCATATTATGCCGGTTTATGTAACTGCTGTTGGTGAATGACGCTTCGTCGCTAAATAGAATGCATGCAAAAAATCTGTCATCATCCTGTAATTTCTCTTGTGTCCAGTGGCAGAACTGTACATTACATTCAAAGTTGTCGCCATGCAATTCGTGGTGCATAGAAATGTTGATGTAGCGTTCTCAACACTGACATTTTTGAGATTCCCGATTCTCGCGCAATTTGCTACTGATGTGCAGATTAGCCATGACAGCAGCTAAAACACCTACTTGGGCATCATCATTTGTTGAAGGTTGTGGTTGATGTTTTACATGTGGCTGAACACTTCCTGTTTTCTTAAATAACGTAACTATCCAGCGAACAGTCCGGACACTTGGATGATGTCGTCCAGGATACCGAGCAGCATAGCACATGCCAGTTGGGCATTTTGATCACAATAGCCATACATCAACACGATATTGACCTTTTCTGCAATTGGTAAATGGTCCATTTTAACACGGGTAATGTATCACAAAGCAAATACCGTCCGCACTGGTGGAATCTTACGTGATACCATGTACTTATACGTTTGTGACTATCGCAGTGCCACCTATCACGAAGCGAAAAAAGTTGTCCAACTAAAACATTCATATTTCTTTACATACTACATGAATATGTAATAAAAAATGGAGGTTCCTATTTTAAAAAATGCATTTGATACCTGTTTGACCTATGGCAGCGCCATCTAGAAGGCTAACCATAGCGCCATCTGGTTTCCCCCTTCAAGCTAGACGAGTTTCATTCTTTGTAGTTTTTTCGTTTGATGCTTATTTCATGAGATATTTGGCCCGATCACTATCAATAGACCACCCTGTATATATGGCACAAAATGAATATACTATATTTATAGATTTATTTATTCCTATTCAAGAATTCATCTACGGTATAGAGGGAGTTGTCAAGGAGATATGATTTCAATTTATTTTTGTAGCTATTACTGCTGTCTGTCAGACATTTTATTCCATCTGGTAATTTGTCAAAAATTTTTATAGCAGCATATTTTATCCCTTTCTGTGCCAAAGATAGGTTGAGTAAAGGATAGTGTAAGTCTTTCTTTTTTCTGGTATTATAATCATGAATGTCACTGTTGTTTTTAAACTGGCCCATGTTGTTGAGAACAAATTTTGTTAGTGAGTAAATGTACTGTGAGGCTGTTGTAATAATTCCCAATCTTTTAAAAAGATGCCTACAAGATGTGTCACTATGAAACCCCACACATTATTCTAACCACTTTCTTTTGAGAAGTGAATACTTTTTGTCTAAATGTTGAGTTACCCCAAAATATTATTTTGTATGACATCAGAGAGTGAAAGTACGTTAGCTTACTAATTTCTATATCCTCAGAATTGGCAATTATTCTGACTGCAAAATTTGCTGAACCTAGTTGCTTTAGAAGATCCAAAATATGAATTTTCCAATTAAGATTCTCATCTATATGTACACCCAAAAACTTAGTATGCTCTACCCTGTCTACTGACTTCTGTTGATGTGTTATATTTATTGAAGGAACTGTACATTTTGCAGCAGAAAAGTGAATGTACTGTGTTTTTCAAAGTTTAGAGCAAGCCCATTTGCAGACAGCCACTTAATGACTTTTCCAAAGACCTTATTTGTATCACTTTCACCCCAGTTAGATGAAGTGGCAAACTTATTTAAATCACTTGACCCATATAAGGAAACTTTTTTGCTTCGTGTTCTGTAGGTATGACTTAAACCACTCATATGCTATTCCATTTATACCATAGAATTGTAATTTCTGTAACATAATGTCATGGTTCACACAATCAAATGCTTTGGATAAGTCACAGAAAATTCCTATTGCTGACATTTTATTATTTAAAGACTCTATTTTGTTGGCAGTGAAATTGTATATTGCTTTCTCAGCGGAACAGCATTTTTGAAAGCCAAACTGTGATTTACTAAGTATCCCATTACTGCTGAGATGGCTAACCACTCTTGAATACATTACTTTCTCAAAGATTTTTGAAAATGCTGTAAGCAAGAATACTGGTTGATAATTATTGACATCTATGGTGTCCCCCTTTTTGTAGAGAGGCCTGACAATGGCGTATTTTAACTTGTCTAGGAAAATACCTTCAGTTAGTGATGCGTTACGTATGTGACTCACAACATCAACTGTAATTGCTCCACATTGTTTTAATATCTTATTAGAGATGTCAGCTACTCCAACATAACATTTATTTTTCAAAGATTTAATAATTTTACTTATTTCACAAGAGGTTGTTAGGTGAAACTTAATCTGACTAAATTTTTTCAAAACAGACTCTTCCATGTACTGCCTGGCTTTTTTCCTTTGAACTGTTCTCACCAATTTTTTCTCCTACACTTAAGAAATGGTTGTTAAGTACATTATCTACTTGTGTACTGTTGGTTAGGATGGTCTTGTTCTCTTTAATAGTAATTCTACCTTCCCCAGTGGTTACTTTTTCTGTCTCCCATTCCATATTGATTTGATTTTATTCCTTCTTGTCACTTCAATAAGATGTTCTCTTATGTTTTATTCCTTCTTGTCACTTCAATAAGATGTTCTCTTATGTGGCTCAATAAGTTTGACTCACTAATAAAGAAAAACCATAAGAAAAATCTATCCTGCACAGTGCGTTTCAAGTGTCCATACAAAGATCCAAATATTATGTAAAGATGATACACACAAATTATTTTCTCACTGAACAACACAAAGCTTATTACATCTAAATGACATTTGTTTATACACACTGGCAATGAATGTATGGGGTTAATTATTATTAACTAAAAATACTCGGGAAGGAGTAGTCAACAACTCTCTGGGTGTTCAGCTATAGACTACTCCATGAACTTTTAACAGTCTGTCTGCGATGACCTTTAGCGTTAATTATATTTCTCATATGAAGGTGGGACAATACATTAAAGAATATTGCTGAGTGGCCAGGTGAAGCTACAAGAAAGGGATTTTTCATGTGCTGATGTGTATTAAAATATGTTCTTACAGAAATTTTGTAATGACACCACGAAGTATTCAAAAGCGCTGGGGAATAGAAAAATAGCTAGTCTAGACTACATGAGCAACATTCCTGATTGACTGACAACATATTGTGCCAGGCCAAAATTTTGTTCAGTTTAATTGTTGTGGCTTGGCAAGACAGCCAAGCCACTATGAGGAAGCCGATTTGCACGTGTTTACGCTCACGCAGGCTGGCGTGAGGTCTGAAACAGGTAAAGTAATTGAGACTATCAAATAAAGTATGTAGCTGCTGGAATACTTAACTTTAATCCATAATTGGTGAACATTGCTCTTGACAGTACATGTTTTACAGCATCAATAGCAACTGATAATGGCGCCTTGCTAGGTCGTAGCAAATAACGTAGCTGAAGGCTATGCTAACTATCGTCTCGGCAAATGAGAGCATAATTTGTCAGTGAACCATCGCTAACAAAGTTGGCTGTACAACTGGGGTGAATGCTAGGAAGTCTCTAGACCTGCCGTGTGGCGACGCTCGGTCTGCAATCACTGATAGTGGCGACACGCGGGTCCGACGTATACTAACGGACCACGGCCGATTTAAAGGCTACCACCTAGCAAGTGTGGTGTCTGGCAGTGACACCACATTAATGCTGAATTTGACTTGAAGTATTTAATAGATATTGAGGGAATATATGGTGCATAGCATGTGATATTTACATTGAGAATATATGTAATGTGCATTACAGCAGTTTATTGGTTGTTATTTGTAGTTTGAAGAATATTTGTATGTTAATCAGGAACTGTGAGTCTTAATGCTAATTCATTTTGTTCTGATGTGAAAACATCCTCATGAAATAGTGCAGAACATTTACTCTTTCAAAAATCTAGGATCTCAGAGAGATATGGAACTTAAGATTTTGCGTGTAGGGAGGTACTTTAACTATAATGCAGTCAGATCATTTTATTTAGGTCAATCAGTCTAATAAACTGTTACATGTGGCTTTGGAGATTTAATATTAGGACCCTACTGTGGGAGTTCTCACCTGGGACAAGGACTTAATAGTTCAGAAGGGCTTAGGATCAGGACTGTTGGAGCAACAAAATAGTTATAATTTCATTCTCTAGTCACCTCCTGACATGGAGAAGTGCCATTAACTGTGGAAGCTCACACCTGAACCAAGAACTTATAGAGCTTAATAACAGGAGTGTGGGAGCAAGTAGACAGTTATAGTTTCATTCTCTAATCGCCTCCTGACAGGGAGAAGTGCCACAACTTTTTGAGGTTTGCCACATATTGCACACCCTGTGGCGTTTAGTTTGCAGTGATTCCAATTCCATAGCATTAGAATGAATGATCCTCCATACACAAAATGGACAGTAATTCACAAAATAGAATTAACTGCATAGGAACATATGCTTTTTATGGCAGTCACTGTGACTTCCCAGTACCACAGGTCAAAAATGTCGATTTATTCAGACTGTTAGCTCCACCAGTCTTCCCACTAATTGTCACTGTCACTGCCATCTTCCTCCTCTACTCAAGAATCTATTACCCTTTCCATATTTATACACGACAATGCAGGCTCTTCTCTATTAACCAGGGTACACCTCTTGACCTCTTTCTCTCCTAACCCCAGCTCTTTGCTGAACACGTTTCCCCAAGCATCATTGCTGTCATTGTCATCTTCCTCCTCTGGTGGAGCATCTTTTATTTCTTCCTTATTCATAAGCAATAAAGCCAGCTCTTCTTCACTAATCATGGTGAAATTTTCATTCCTGCACTCTTTTAGTCTCAACTTCCCACTAAACATGTTTTCCCATGAATTGTCCTTGTCATCATCATCAGCACATGCCACTTCTAATAGAGCATCCACCACTATGTTGAATCTGTGTGCAATAATATGGGACCTTCTTGATATTACATGTTTTGTAATCACTCTATCCTGATTTTGACTCACTGTTAAACGTATCTTCCTACTGATCATCAGCAATGCCATCACTTTCCTCCTCTAAGAGAGTATGATGTATTTTACTTTTGTATGGAGCCACAGTCATATAAAAGTTTCTAAAAGATGTAACCATCATTTGATGATATCACAGATTTTATTTCACAATCTAGATTTTGGCCCAAGGCCATTATCAAGTGTTACGAGTATTATAAATCATTAGACTTGAGGAGAACCCTAGTCATCATCAAACCATGTATCTTCAGTTATATTAACAATTTATGTAACCGAAAATACATATTTTGATGATGGCTTGCGTTCTACTCAAGTCTGATGATTTATAATACTTGTAACATGTGATAATGGCCTAAGGCCAAAATATAGATTGTGAAATAAAACCTGTTGTACAGCCAAATGGTGGTTATATCTTTCAGAAAATATGTTGTATTTCTTCCAAATTTATATATATTGACATAGTCTTCCTTTCACTAACTGTAGCATTGTATGGTCTACCCTCTGAGAGTCAGTTTTGCAGAACTTCACTCTCACTTCCATTGTAATCAATGTTCCTCGAATGAGCTGTCCATATCTGTGTGATACTCTCTGTTCATTTGGTACTTGGTATTCCTTCACTTCAGTCAAAGTTACACCTGACACTGTATCTGTCACAAGGTGAGTAAAAGTCTCTCTGCAGATTGCCATTCCACTGATAATTAATCTGTTGTGGGGGGAGGGGGGGGGGGGCGGGGGAGGGCTAATGATGTTGCCAATCTCTTTGCTCCAAGAAACAATGCTCTTGAGCAAAATTACTTCTCACCTTTCGTGTTTGCTGCACCTTTCAACATCTTAGTCACAGCCTAGTTCTCGGGGTAAACATTGGAATGCTATGATATTATTAATGTTGCTTCTCGTGATCATGATTTCCCTCTGCAGATGATTTGGTATCTCTGTCATGCAAATTCCTACTATTTCTTAAGATACATCACACACTGCACCATTTCCTTAAAACACATAATTGGGTTCCTATATTTGGAAATACTACACACTTCCCCAAAAAAGTTGCTTAATTTGACTTGATCTTGTGTGCTCTTGTACCAAAAATGCCCAAGAATGCATGTCTGAATTCTAAATAGGTCCTACATTCATGCTTTCATAAATGCATTGGACCTGCTGCTTCCTCTCTGAGATGGCCACACAGAAAATTCTTCTTTAGCAATGGGCTTCATACTTCGGCAAGGTGTTTTCAAACTGGCCAATCCTGTAATCCTGTACTTTTATACTGACACAAATTGTCTCCTGCTACCATCCACTGACCCCTTCACAGTCATCTGCTTTCAGGCACACTGGGGTAAACCCCACAATTGCTCAGATTCAGTTCATCTTCTCTTTTGTCCATTACCAGAACATTTGTTTATATCACCTGCACTCTCTTGCATTTATTCATCATGAACAGCAGTATGCTGAAGATGGTGCAATGGTTCACAATTCCTTTGATTAATTTGCACCTGATTTTGTTTAAACCATAGCAATGGCTGTACTTCCACACTTTCACTAATCTCTGCTAGATGTATGCAATCTGATTTGGCTTCATTTCAGAGTAACAATTCCTCAAGTGTGACTGCTAATACTTCTAATCAATCTAAACTTTATAAACTTCTTTCCTACATTGTTGCAAAATTTTATCATACTGTGACACTTGCTGGTGCGCACATGGCAAGATTTCAGTTTTTGTTCACTTCACTCAATACTTCTTACATTTTCATGGGGTCAATTAGTAATCCATCAGTTTGCAGCTCTAAGTCAATTTCTGGAGTCATTATTCAGTCTTCTAGTCATTTGACTAACTTTGAAATTTGCATATCTCTTTCACTCTTTTGTTGACCTCTTCCCACCACCAGTTTGCAGATTTAAATGCTATTTTTACTTCTGCTGCCACTCTCCTAATTTCTTCAGCAGTGCTCCTATTTATTGCAATACTTGCATCTAATTTCATGTTATGCTCATTAAATTTACTATCTAATTTATTGTTCTATTTATTAATTTTCCAAATACTAGTTTTCTGTTCAGAAAACTTTTGCAACAGTAGACTCTATAATTGTTGTAATGAAAAGTAGGTAGTATGGCAGTCCCTATTTTGCAAGTTATTGCACCTACCATCAGGGTCTCTGTGACATCCGTCTCTCGCAGGGCTGGCTTAATGGCTGGTGCTGGTCCCACACTGCCTTATACATGTACTGAATGGGGGCAGCTTCATACATCTCCCACCTAATGGCCTCTTCACTACCCACACTTTCCACCAAATAAGACCCCACTTACATCTGTACAACACCATCCTGGTTTTATATTTCATCTGCATTACCAGGTGAATTCTGCCCCAGCATTTCATTTTGTATTGTGCTCATCCTAGTCAAATTCCTTGCTCTCAAAGAGTTTGTCATATGCATTCTTTAATAGAATAATTTAAATCTGCCAAACTCTGATTAAATACATGTTCAGGGTAAGAAATTGATGATTGTCACATTTCATGCACTAGTTCATGTTATGAATAATAGTACATATTGAATAACAAATTTTGTTTTTGTTTCTATTATTCTGTCATACTTGATCAGTGGAGGAGTATAAACTGCTATTTACCTTAATTACCAAGGATAACATCTTTTTTGGTAAAGTTGATTCTCATTATCAATGGCCTGCTTGAATACAAGACACTGCAATGACACCAGCAAGGAAGTTGGAAGGTATGGTTGTGATGAATCAAATGGATGAACACTGAAGCCCTTTGTGGATATCATACAAGGTGTGTGACCTTTGGATTCAGAAAGGACTGTCAGGATAGTTGAAGAACAGGACATTAAAGGAGCCATCCACCAATTGATGCCATGTGAAAATGAAACATTCAACCAACTAGTGTAAGTGCAAAATAAAATAAAATCAAAACTTCCTGAAAAGAATGAACTAAACACACCAGACAGATTGACATGGCAGCAGAGGTATTCTATATAAGAACTGTATTAACACGGTTCATGTTGTCCGTTGCACTTCACATAGTGTAGACTGGGAACTGTCTGCTAGGTATGCCCGATGTAAACTGACTGGGCACAGCCCGTACTGCCTGAGTTGTTGTTTTTCCACCAGCAGAGGGCGCCACCAAATTCTCGTGTGCCCTCTGGTGGACAGGACTTTACTTGCGGCAACTACTGTCCGTGACGTGCCGTGGTGATGTGCACCTCCCGCAATCTTTCTGGTGGCTACTGCACTCCTTCTCCTATGGAGGGTGAAGCCACTGTGATCCATTGCGTCGGAAGGCGGAGCGCTGTGCAGTAGCGATGACCTCCACGTCCATTGGAATGCTGGTGTCGGGGGGATCTGCCAACCCTCGAGCCGGAACTTTTGAATATGGTTGGAAGTGACCCACATGAAGAAGCCCCCGTCGTCCCTCCACCAGAGCCCGGGACAGAACGGGTGACAAGCTGTCGAACTCCGGATCCCATTCCACCTCTAGAGGGGCAAGACCCAGTGGCGGGGATGATGGGGAAGGCATGACCACACGCGAACCGGCCTCCTGAGAAACCGGGCCTGCGAGGGGGGCCCGCTCGCTGGGGCATCTCTAACGATGGCGATGCCGGTGCTGGAACTACTGGAGGCCACCAAGGCTGAGAATCATTGCAGTGTGGCGGAGTCACAGGTGGGAGGGGCAGTAGCATCCCCTGAGAAAACAACACGGTGGCTGGCAATGGGGAAGCCGGTGCCTGAGGGGTCGGAGGGTGGATGCCCAAACGTGGACGTAGCTGATTTTGGTGACTACGTACCTCCCGGTCCCCCGCCTGCGAGGTATAGAGCCAGCGGCCATTGCGCCGCAGGACCACCGCCGGTATCCAACGTGGATTGCGACCAAACCCACGTGCCCAGACCGACATACCCGGTGGAAAGCTGGGTACCCCGTTTTGTGAAGACTGGCGACCAGGCCGGAGGAGGTGCAGCAAAGTCCTAGGTTGGCGCCTATGGAGGAGCTCTGCGGGGCTGCGTTCTCCCATCAGTGTGGTCTGGTATGCCATCAGGAAAAACGTCAACGCCTCCTCTGCAGGAAATTCGTGCACATACTTTTACATCTGCATCTTAAATGTGCACACCATGCACTCAGCTTCCCCATTCAATTGTGGATGAAAGGGGGGAGAGCAAATGTGCCGAATACCAAAGCGCCTAGAAAAATCCTGGAAGGACTGCGAAATAAACTGAGGTCCATTGTCTGATACCAGGGTGACTGGCAGACCTTCCACAGAAAAGATTTTGAGAGTGCCTGGATTGCAACTTCTGAAGTGGTTGAGGAGTAGCGAACCACATATGGCAATCGGGAATAAGCATCAATGACAAAGAGCCAAAAGCCATTGAGAAATGGGCCCGAAAAATCTATGTGAACACATTCCCATGACTGGGTTGCATGTGACCATGAAGAGAATGCTGACCTGGGAGACGCCTGTTGGCTCGCATACTGGGAACAGGGGGCCACCAAGTGCTCAATTTCTCTGTCAATACCAGGCCAGTACACATGTCTGCAAGCCAAGGTTTTAGTACGGTAAACACCCCAGTGCCCCTCATGTAATAGCCTGAGTACCTCCCTTCGCAAACTGGTAGGAACAACCACCCGAGGAGCTGTATCATCAGTAGCCAGAAGGAGAACTCCTTCCACGACTGAGATGCAGTCTTGTAGAACAAAATAATTATGAAGAGGGTCCGAGGCCCAGCCCGGAGGTTGGGACGACCATCCCTGCTGAACGAGGTGAACTACTTGCCAGAGAACCGGGTCAGCTGCCATTTCCCTGGCAACACTAGAACTAGTGATCGGGAAGCCATCAACCGCTTGGCGGGATGGCACATCCAAATGAAAACAAATAATCTCCTCTTGATTGAACTTAGGATCCGGGCCCACCAGAAGACGGAAAAGAGCGTCGGCGTTGGCATGCTGTCTGGTAGGGCAAAAATGAATGTCATAATGGTACTTAGAGAGGAAGAAGGCCCAGCACTGCAGTCTGTGCTCTGCCCTATCCGGAATCTGAGAGGCGGGGCCAAATAACGATATTAATGGCTTATGGTCAGTGATTAACTGAAACTTTGTGCCATACAAGAAAGGGTGAAACTTGGTAACAGCGTAGACAATGGCCAAAGCCTTTTTTTCCACCTGGGAGTTTTAGACGCAAACACCAGTGGCTGCTCGGAGCCATCCACATTGCAACGGGCCAGGACCGCCCCCACCCCATACTGCGAAGCATCTGTAGCCAGGACCAACAGCTTATTAGGGTCAAAAGTAGCCAAACAAGGCACTGGCATGAGGAGGCCCTTCAATGAGGTGAACGCTCGCTCGCATGCAGGCGACCAATCAAAAAGGAACACCCTTGCACAGAAGGCAGTACAGGGGGTGGGCTATGGTGGAAGCCCTGGGAATGAACCGGTGGTAATAGGCAATTTTGCCTAAAAAAGCTTGTAACTCCTTCAGTGAAGCGGGCCGTGGAAGGTCAATTATACCTTGGACCAAACTTCCTAGCAGCTTGATGCCATGCCGAGAGATGGTGTAGCCCACATACTCAATGGACGGTTGGAAGAAGTTCGACTTATGCAGGTTGCAACACAGGCCTACGGACCTGAATTTGAGAAAGAGGGTTCGAAGGTTGTGCAAGTGTTCCTTCGTACTGTGGCCTGTGACAATTACATCATCCAGGTAATTAATACAATGAGGGATTATCGACGTGATGTGCTCAAGATAACGCTGAAATATCGCCGGGGCACTGGATATTCCGAAGGCCAACCGCTGGTATTGGTAAAGGCCAAACGGGGTGTTGACAACCGCCAGCCATTTGGAGTCATCATCAAGTGGTATCTGAAGATAAGCCTCCGAAAGATCAACTTTCGAAAAGTATTGGACTCCCACCATGTCGGAGAACAATTCATCAGAATGAGGCAAGGGATAGGCGTCCACCACCAATTGGGAATTAATGGTGGCCTTGAAATCGCCACAAAGACGTAATTTTCCCGAGGGTTTCCTGACAATAACGAGGGGCAAAGCCCACTCACTAGGAGAAATGGGAAGAACGACCTTGAGGGCTGTCAGCCAGTCCAGCTCTGCTTTTACCTGAGGGCGGAGAGCCAACGGGATCTGCCTCACGCGTAGAAAACGCGGGCGAGCCGACACCTTTAACATTAAGCGAGCTTCAAAGTCGGAAATACGCCCCAGGCCCTCCTCAAAGATATCCTTAAAGTCAGAGGTCAAAGATTCCAATGATTGATAGGGAACGTCTTTGGAGACCAACTGTATGGTGTCTGCGATAGAAAAACCGAAGCTTGAAAGGCATCCAAGCCAAAAAGGTTAGCGGAGCTTGCATCACTGACAACAATAAAAGTAAGAGGCCGAGTGACTGATTTGTAAGTAACGTCAGTAGTGAATTGACCCAGTAGGGGAATGAACTGTTTACCATAACCGCGGAGATGCCGGTAAACTGGTGCCAACAGGGGCAACCCAAGGTCGGAGTAAGTTTGTGCTTTCAACCAGTAAACTGCCGCGCCCGTATCTACTTGCAGTAGTAATCAGCACGACCGAACCGACGCCTCGATAAAGAGTTTGTGTGCTGATGCGTCAGGAGCCTGGCCCGATGAAACTTCCTGAATGTCAACATCCATGTCCTCTGTACCTGCTTCCTTCGATTCTTTTGAGGCTGAGTGGCAAACTTTAGCAATGTGTCCTTTTTTATTACATTTGCGACAAACAGCCCAACGCTGGGGGCACTCTGACTGATCATGATGTATATAGCATGATGCACAGGACGGTTGGAGGGACCGGCAGCCGGAACTCCATGTACGCGCCATGCGGGAGCAGCCGTAATGGCCGGATTGTACTGCTAGCACTCGTCCACCCCGGAAGCAGTGGACATGGCCGCACCGCCCTGAACCGCCGCGACGTCGAACCACGCTTCCAACTGTTGTCCTGCAGTGTGAGAGACATTATACGATTGAGTAATGGACAGGACTTCCTCAAGGGAAGGGTCTTCCAACTGCAGGGCCTGTTGCCAGACCTCCCTATCAGAGGCCGAACGAACAATGACGTCTCGCACCCATAACGTGGGCATCCGACTCTCACGACTGCTCCGTGACAAAATGACACTTGTGACTAAGACCGTGCAGGGTAGCGGCCCACACCCGGTAAGACCAATGGGGCTGTTTCTTGCATTGATAGAACTCGTCCCTAGCTGCCACAACATGCATGCGGCGGTGATAATAGGAAGACAGCAAGGAACACACTGCATCAAAAGACAAGGACGAGGGTTCCTGCAATGGCGCTAGCTGCCGTAAAACTTGATACAGTGAGGGAGATATCCAAGACAAGAAAAGAGCACGACATACCTCCACATCGGCAACATGAAATGCCTGGAAATGCTGCCGAAGGTGATGTTCATATGCGTCCCAATCCTCCGCCGTCTCGTCATACGGGGGAAAGGGAGGAGGGAATGGCGCTGGAGCAGACTGCATGGAGAGCAACGCCGGAAGGGCTTGTTTCATGGTAGCCATGAGCTCCGTCTGCTGCTCAACCTAAACCCGCACTAAATCCTCCATGCCGTGAATAAGCAGCGAAACCGCAATAATGATGCAACATGCGAAAGAACGACCCTACTCGTCGCCAATTGTGTATTAACACGATTCACGTTGTCCATCGCACTTCACATAGTGTAGACCGGGAACTGTCTGCTAGGCATGCCCGATGTGAACTGACTGGGCATGACCCATGCTGCCTGAGTTGTTGTTGTTCTGCCAGCAGAGGGCGCGGCCGAATTCTCGCGTGCCCTCTGGTGGCCGGGACTTTACTTGCGGCAACTACTGTCCGTGATGCGCCGTGCCGATGTGCGCCTCCCGCGATCTTTCTGGTGGCTATTGCAAGAACAAACAAACAAACAGACAAACACATATCATCCAAACAGGCACAGAAGGCCCAATAGTACCAACTGGCTGCCACACCCAACTCAGCCCTTAGATGTCACCAGATGTGGATACAGAGAGGCATGTTGTCAGCACACCCCTCTCCCTGACATTGTCAGTTTTCATAACCAGTGACGCTACTTCTCAATCAAGTAGCTCCTCAATTGGTCTCACAAGTGCTGAGTGCACCCTGTGTGCAAAGAGCATGTAGCAGACCCAGACTGGTGACCCAGCCAAGTGCTAGCCAAGCCCGACAGCACTTAACTTCTGTGATCTGATGGGAACTGATATTACCACTGCACAAGGCCTTTGGCTTCTCTGTAAGAGCATTAACATAGTTTATATTGAAAGGTAAAAGATTTGGGAGTCAATCATTTTAAGATACATATACAGGGTTATTACAAAAGATTGAAGCGATTTCACAGCTCTACAATAACTTTATTATTTGAGATATTTTCACAATGCTTTGCACACACATACAAAAACTCAAAAAGTTTTTTTAGGCATTCACAAGTGTTCGATATGTGCCCCTTTAGTGATTCGGCGGACATCAAGCTCATAATCAAGTTCCTCCCACACTCGGCACAGCATGTCCCCATCAATGAGTTCGAAAGCATCGTTGATGCGAGCTCGCAGTTCTGGCACATTGTGTCTGTTCACTTCACCATTAACAAAAAATGTTGCTTCATCACTGAAAACAAGTTTCGCACTGAACGCATCCTCTTCCATGAGCTGTTGCAACCGCGCCGAAAATTCAAAGCGTTTGACTTTGTCATCGGGTGTCAGGGCTTGTAGCAATTGTAAACGGTAAGGCTTCTGCTTTAGCCTTTTCCGTAAGATTTTCCAAACCGTCGGCTGTGGTACGTTTAGCTCCCTGCTTGCTTTATTCGTCGACTTCTGCGGGCTACGCGTGAAACTTGCCCGCACGCGTTCAACCGTTTCTTCGCTCACTGCAGGCCGACCCATTGATTTCCCCTTACAGAGGCACCCAGAAGCTTTAAACTGTGCATACCATCGCCAAATTGAGTTATCAGTTGGTGGATATTTGTCGAACTTCATCCTGAAGTGTCGTTGCACTGTTATGACTGACTGATGTGAGTGCATTTCAAGCACGACATACGCTTTCTCGGCTCCTGTCGCCATTTTGTCTCACTGCGCTCTCGAGCGCTCTGGCAACAGAAACCTGAAGTGCAGCTTCAGCCGAACAAAACTTTATGAGTTTTTCTACGTATCTGTAGTGTGTCGTGACCATATGTCAATGAATGGAGCTACAGTGAATTTATGAAATCACTTCAATCATTTGTAATAGCCCTGTATATTAGTAATAAGACATGAGAGAGTTCAAAATTTATTTCATATCAGATAGCACTTTGATAAAATACTACCACAAGTCTTGTCCCTTCTCTTTTAAACAACCTGTTCATGCATCCAGTCACACTTGTAGACTGCCTAATGCAGAGCAGTACACAGAGTTGTATGCTGTGAACTTGAATTGGCAATGTTCTCTTGTTGCCACTGCATCAACAGTACTGTCTATGTGTGGCACTTGTCAAGTAACAACTTACTGTAAGCAGTATTTAGTATGTCCTCAGTTTGTGGGCAATAAATACGAGGGCAGTTCAATAAGTAATGCAACACATTTTTTTTTCCCGGCCAATTTTGGTTGAAAAAACCGGATATTTCTTGTGGAATATTTTCAAACATTCCCGCTTTGTCTCGTATAGTTTCATTGACTTCCGACAGGTGGCAGCGCTGTAAGGAGCTGTTCAAATGGCGTCTGTAACGGATGTGCGTTGCAAACAACGGGCAGTGATCGAGTTTCTTTTGGCGGAAAACCAGGGCATCTCAGATATTCATAGGTGCTTGCAGAATGTCTACGGTGATCTGGCAATGGACAAAAGCACGGTGAGTCGTTGGGCAAAGAGTGTGTGTCATCATCGCCGCAAGGTCAAGCAAGACTGTCTGATCTCCCACGTGCGGGCCGGCCGTGCACAGCTGTGACTCCTGCAATGGCGGAGTGTGCGAACACACTCGTTTGAGATGATCGACGGATCACCATCAAACAACTCAGTGCTCAACTTGACATCTCTGTTGGTAGTGCTGTCACAATTGTTCACCAGTTGGTATATTCAAAGGTTTGTTCCCGCTGGGTCCCTCGTTGTCTAACCGAACACCATAAAGAGCAAAGGAGAACCATCTGTGCGGAATTGCTTGCTCGTCATGTGGCTGAGGGTGACAATTTCTTGTCAAAGATTGTTACAGGCGATGAAACATGGGTTCATCACTTTGAACCTGAAACAAAACGGCAATCAATGGAGTGGCGCCACACCCACTCCCCTACCAAGAAAAAGTTTAAAGCCATACCCTCAGCCGGTAAAGTCATGGTTACAGTCTTCTGGGACGCTGAAGGGGTTATTCTGTTTGATGTCCTTCCCCATGGTCAAACGACCAACTCTGAAGTGTATTGTGCTACTCTTCAGAAATTGAAGAAACGACTTCAGCGTGTTCGTAGAACAAAAATCTGAACGAACTTCTCCTTCTTCATGACAACGCAAGACCTCACACAAGTCTTCGCACCCGAGAGGAGCTCACAAAACTTCAGTGGACTGTTCTTCCTCATGCACCCTACAGCCCCGATCTCGCACCGTCGGATTTCCATATGTTTGGCCCAATGAAGGGCGCAATCCGTGGGAGGCACTACGCGGATGATGAAGAAGTTATTGATGCAGTACGACGTTGGCTCCGACATTGACCAGTGGAATGGTACCGTGCAAGCATACAGGCCCTCATTGCAAGGTGGCATAAGGCCGTAGCATTGAATGGAGATTACATTGAAAAACAGTGTTGTGTAGCTTAAAGATTGGGGAATAACCTGGTGTATTTCAATGCTCAATAAAACAACCCCTGTTTCAGAAAAAAAATGTGTTGCATTACTTATTGAGCTGCCCTCGTATTTACAGTTATGCCTGGCACCTTATATGGTAGTGTATATGAATTCAAGTCACCTTCCCCACGCTAAAGACATGTGTGCACACCAGCACACTTTCAACTCAAGATCCACCAGCACTTATGCTTTAAATTTGGGTCAATGAATTACTGCCACTTAAGTTCCTGCCCCATCAAGCAACTTTCATCATGACCTACTCCATTTAGATGAAGTTAACTGCTTTCATACATGCTTATGAGCCTAAAACTCACTGCAATTTAGCAGTTGATGGAGAGTGTCCCTTGAATCATACATCTTTTTAGCTCCCTTGAGTGAACCATTAATATAAGAAAAACTTAAATCAACAGAAGTTCTTAACTCATCTCTCAATATCAGCAGTATACCTCTGCTCCAGTGATAATCCTGTATGTCACATATATAGCCAATATCCATAATTGAGCACATATTCTCCATAGGAAGGAAAAGCACTGGTAGAGCATCATCATAAATCACATTTATTCACAAGGAACTACTCATACTTTTACCAGGCTGAATAATGTATTTATAACAAGAACATCTCACTAATCAAGAATAAATACAATATAAACTCACAAACGAAGGTGATCAAACCAATTAGATTGACTTCATTCATATGGCTATTCTGTGTCACCACAAGGTGACTCATAATCTGAATATTACTGGTGAGACTGGTTCCAAAAAAATCGATCATTGGACTTTCTCTTGTGCAAATGTCCACTTCGGAAGAGCTAGGATCATTAGCACAGAGTAACACTTATTCTATTAATATCAAGATATACACCTGTGGTACATTAAAATTCCATATACTTTTCATACACGTACAACATTAAACAATGTTGTTCTGTATCCTTTCTAAAATGTTCATACTTCTACAAGGCATAAACCTGTCAAACAAAAACATACTTAATCTACTTAATTGTGTCCCAGGAGGAATGGTTAGTGTTTACTGATATGACAAGAACGATCATTTGAAGGAAAAAATTTCATATGAACATACACCCTGTTCCTAATGGTTTCGAGATGGAACACATTTAACCCTTAACTACTATCGACTGTCTCTCAGACTGCAACAAATTTATGTGTCGAGACATTTCTCACACTCCTGCAAAGCCAAATGGTCTCTTCCGTATACCTTCCTATTGTCTGACAAGCTACACATACCAGCATTCTTGCACTGTTGGTGCTCTTTGTTTCGTAATTATTAGCCTTGAGAGGTCTCACAGGCATACTATAGTGTTTGCATGCCATGTTTTTTGGAATGCTACTGTTTCTCCTTGGCAGGGAAAGCTGGACCTTCTATGCAATGTGTGTTATGTGAGACAGATGTGGATGTTCAACATCGCCCCATTGAACCTTCAGATGAAGACTTTGATGACAGCGATAATGATCCTGATTTTGAGATATTTAGTGATCACGACACTAAATCAGAGCAGTAAACTGATAGTGATGAAGATGTGACAGCTGTTGACGATGGAGCTTACTTCTTCAGTAAGGAAAAAAAAGCAGCCATGAGCGAATGTAAGAACAAGGCAACAGAACATCGTCTTGCAGCTTCCTGGACTGCGACAGATGGCGAAAAGTCTTGGAGAAAACCCTGCTGTTTTGGAGGTATGGAAAGTGTTCTTTACACCAGGCATTCTAGACGAAATCATTGGATGGACAAATCTGAAAATATCTAAGCTTAGAGCCCAGTATGCTAATGTTAGCTTATCCTGAATGAGATTTTCACTCTGCAGCAGAGTGTACGCTGATATGAAACTTTCCTGGCAGATTAAAACTGTGTGCCGGACCGAGACTCGAAGTCGGGACCTTTGCCTTTTGCGGGCAAGTGCTCTACCAACTGAGCTACCCAAGCATGACTCATACCCCGTCCTCACAGCTTTACTTCTGCCAGGACTTGCCAGGACTTGCTTGGGTAGCTCAGTTGGTAGTGCACTTGCCTGCGAAAGGCAATGGTCCCAAGTTTGAGTCTCGGTCTGGCACACAGCTTTAATCTGCCATAAAAGTTTGATAGCTTATCCTATCTACAAAATGTTGATGTCACTGAATTGAAGGCTCTAATTGGTCTATTAGTGTATTCTGCCATTTTCATGTTGGGGAACAAGTCTGTTTACAGCTTGTTTGCAACCGATGGAACAGGCAGAGATGTTTTCAGATGCACTGTCAGCAAAGAAAGAGTTCTGTTTTTATTGTCTGCATTACGATTTCACAATCCAAATGATCAGGAGGAAAGAAACAAAATAGACAAATCAGCAGCAATTTTACAAATCTTTCTGTATTTCATTGAAAACAGTTAACTTTGCTACACTGTAGGTGCAACAGTGTGTGTCGATGAAATCCTTGTACCTTTTCTTGGAAGGTGAGGGTTTAGAATGTAAATACCAAACAAACCAGCAAAGTATGGCCTGAAAGTTCAGTGTTTGACTGACACTCGTACAAATTACTTGTACAATGCATACATTTATTCTGGGAAAGGCAGCAATGGTCACACCCTTCCCAGCCATGAGAAAGGTCACAGTGTTCCCACACAGGCTGTTCTTCAATTGGTGAAACCCATTGAAAACACAAGGAGAAATGTTACAGGTGACAACTGGTACTCATCAGTAGAACTAGTCAATTAACTTTCAAATAAAGGTCTCACATACGTTGGTACACTGAAAATGAACAAAAAGAAGAAGATCCCACAGAACTTCATACTTAATAAGAAACGTGGTGTGAAGACATCAATTTACAGTTTTACAGAAGACATGACTCTGGTTTCCTTTGTGCCCAAGAAGTCCAAAGCTGCAATACTGATCTCTTTTATGCACCATTCAGTAAACAATGATTCTGAATCAGGAAAACCTGATATCATCCTGTTTTATAACACAACAAAAGGTGGTGCAAACTGTCTGGACCAAAGCTTATACATCAAGTTGCCGGACAAGAAGATGGCCTTTGGCCATTTTCTTCACATTAGTGAGTGTTGCTTGTGGTGTAAATTGTTATATGGTACACCCAGCTTATCCAAAGGCAGAAGTAATGATGAGATTGAGCTTCATGAAGACTCTAGCAAGAGACCTAGTTGAACCTCATATGAAGCGTAGAATTTCTATTGGATGTTTGCCACGAGAGTTGAGTGACACCATCAGAAGAATACTGCACTTACAAGATGAGCCTCAGACACTGAAAGAAGAATTTGAAAATCGAAAAATGTGTGCCTTTTGCCCTCCTTGTCTGAAGAGGAAAACAAGACATCCGTGTCAACAGTGTGGTGCTCCGATTTGTTTGAAGTGTTCCAGGAAATTCTGTGTGAAGTGTTTTCAGGTGGAAATTGACTAAAGTATAATTCAGTGGCTCATGAGAACACATACTTAGTTTTTACTTGTAATTTTAGATGTAAAATGTGGCAAAGTTTCTCCATTCTTAGACTTATGGACTGGAATATTTGCTCTACATTGCAAAGATGAGTTGTAAACTGAAAGTTGACTTCACACACAATTTATTGTAAGTAAAATTGGATTTTTACACCTTGTCATATTGCCAATTTGTAATATAATCTCTCTGGTGCAAATCAGTGTGTGAGTAGAGAGCTAACTATTTGCTGCTATTTTCATAACTCATAAAATAAAAATATACTCCAAATTTTGCTTTGTTTTAGTTGTTGAAGTGTTTAAAATACTGCATTGTTTTTTAAAAAATCAAATTTCTACAAAGTCCACCTCTAAGAAGTGGAGTGCATGACAGGAAATCAAGAAAGTATATATATTCAGCAAAATTCTGTTTTGTTATATAAAATATAAAAATGCAGTCTGTAAGACCCCTCCATAGTAATTATGTTCCTGTGATTGATCATAGTAGTTAAGGGTTAATGTACATTGTTATTTATTTTCTGTAATATTCAAAATATTGTCATGTTTACACATGTACACATATACAACAGTTAATAAACATTACAACATGCATTTTACAAAGTGTCAGTTGAAACATACATATTTTTAACTCTTTCACTTCTATGTATTGTCATACATATCATTACACTGTACCATTGTAACAGGGTGTCGCTGTTCCTGCATAGGTTGTTGAACTACATGTTCAGAAGAAAAATGGGGAATGGGAGGAATACCTGTTTCATGTAATGTGCTGTAAACTCTGCTAAATACTCTATGATCAGGAATTCGATGTGCCACGAAGCACCAACAGTATTCTTCAACAGCAACAGGAGCACTACCATCACAAAAGTGGCAGACTTATGCTAAACACCATATCTGCATATATTTCATTAGTGTAGATGTGTGGCATTTTAGTGAGTGCACGTACAAACACAGTTAGCCAGTTCTTCTCTCTGATACACTCTCAATCCCTCACATTACTTCATTCACAACATACTATGAGCAACTGCATGTTCAATGGGCTAGTTTAATGGCAGAAAACCATGCTGAACAAAGTGGTTGAAAGCAACAAGATGGGTTTGTCTAGAACAAAACATCAAAGAGATTTGGTGGGTGGGATGCATAAGCGCACACCATTAGCCCAAAAAAATGTACATTAAATGTGTTCTATCTTGGAAAACACTCCAAGTAGGTCTGTTGTCCATATCAAGTATTTTGCTTCAAATGGTTCTTCCTGTCATATCCTTCAATACTGATCATTTCTCCTGGGGCACCATGTACATATATCTTATTCCTATTGTCAATTATGTTCAAGTCACTAATTGTTACGCAGATGGAAATGCACCTATTTATGTACATAATCATATTAAATCACATACAGACAATCTCTCCACATGGTTACCTTTGAACAGAAAACTATTTCTTTAAATCCTGGTGTGGATATAAATCTTTGAGCCTTTTTGCCAGGATATGCCAGCGAATCTGTTCTCGTATTTGACATTCTAACCACACAAAAGAGACCAGTTTACAGAAGTTGCCACCTCTTATTTCTTTTGTTCACCTGTGATGAATTCAGTAGCACTTTATCTCTAACCATATATTTCTGCACTTTAATTAATTTCTTCTGATACAGGGGTTTCTTCTTCTTTTTTTCCGATCAAGTTGATTAATGCTTGGCAAACTTTCTCCTCCCACTGGTCAGCATTCCTCAGGATCTGTGGTAAATCTTAACCCAACATTCATTCCTGTTGTTCTTCCTGAACATGAGTTCATGAGTTCTGCCATGGTACAGCTAATTGGTGAATGACAAAGATTGTTCACAATTTCCTCAAATGTGTGGACATGTTCCATGCATAATATCTGCTTGTTATGGCAGTATGTTCTAATGAATCAATATAGCTCTTGGAGCACATGCCCCACCGAATATGCTTCTGGATGACATCTGCTGGTTAGACTTCGATTAATTTATTGCTATTTCAGGATGGTTTTTCATTTCTGACCAGCAAAATTTGTTGCATTATCTGAGAGCAAGGTCGTAGTTGTCAACTCTGGGAATATAATCATCCACTAACTTCTTGATTGTGGGTGCACTGGTTGCATTTTTAATTAGGTATAATTTCAGATACTTGGTAAATAGGTCATTGAAGGCCACAATATATTTGACACTGCCACGTTCTCAGGGTAATGGGCTACAGACATCCATTGACAACATTTGCAACAGTTTACCTATTAAAATGGCATGTATCTCTCCTGTAGACCCTTGGTTTGATGACATTGCTTTTTGATAAATTGCATCCTCAATAATTGTTGTACTTTGTGATGGAGGTTTGGAAGTAACAATAGGTACTGATATTCAAGTCTTTTTTTTTTTTTTTTTTTTTTTTTTTTGACATCAAAATGCCCCAAAACATAGTAAGTAGACTATACTAATTCATCCTCTTATCTGATAGGTATGCCTTCTCACTATTGTTCAGATGCATGGTTGCAACACTGAAACAGAACATCTTTCACTATTGTGTAGTACTGGCTGACATTTCCATTTTGTTTTTGCTGAAGCTATTGCCGAACAATATTCCACCTGGGATCAGCATTCTGTAATCTTGGCATGTTCTTACAGAGATGAAGATAATTTTTTCAATAAACTTCACTTTCATCAAAAGTATCCTAAAATCATATCTTTGCTCCTTTGCTTTCGGTATTTGATCTAATCCTTCTGGCAGTTGAGATAGCATGTCAACCACTATATTGTCTTCACCTTTCAAATAATCTACCGCAAATTTATATTCTTGAAAAGCTAACAACCAACAAGCAAGCTTTGCATGAAGTAATTTGCAGCTCTACAAGATGCTCAGCGCTTGGTGGACACAGTATACTTTTGTATGTGCTCCAGATAAATAATAATGGGATCGCTTCTGTGAGCCAATAGAACCAGTTTACATATTCCAATGGTAGAACACTTTTTCCTGTTTGCTGTTATCAAAAGCCAACTGGCAGCTTGGAACCAGTGCCACTGCATGTTCTTTT
Organism: Schistocerca americana; assembly: GCF_021461395.2. Classification (NCBI taxonomy): domain Eukaryota; kingdom Metazoa; phylum Arthropoda; class Insecta; order Orthoptera; family Acrididae; genus Schistocerca; species Schistocerca americana. Next base: position 508,731,899 of record NC_060124.1, on the reverse strand, counting down.
ATAATAGATTCAAAAGAGCCTTTGAATTCATTAACTAATCTGAAACAATTCTCATAAAGAGAGATGTCAAGCCAATAACCCCTTCAGCTGCTTCTTTGTGCAAGGAGCTGGAAAGTTTATTATTACACTTAACTTCTCACTGTCAAGCAATATACCTTTTCAGGAACTCGATCTTCTCATGCCCAGGCTTGGATTTCTGCAGGTTAGTGGTTCCTCCAGCCTGCAAGGATTTCTCCTAAACATTCTCTAATATTGTCACATGTTCTGATAAAGTTTGAGTTGAGCACAAATAGGTCATCCACAAAGAATGTAAGTTAATACCAAAGTCCTGGCCCGATTACCATATATGGTACTGAAATAAACACCTCTGAGCTGACAATGAGACTGAAAGGCAAAACCTTAAACTGGTAGCTTCTCCTGCCATATATAACACAGTACACTCGGTGGATTCAGTCACCGGGGGAACTTGGCGAACTTACTGCTAACAAGGGAACCTCCCCATTGCACCCCCCCCTCAGATTTAGTTATAAGTTGCAACAGTGGATAGGACTTGAAAAACTGAACACAGATCAGTCGAGAAAACAGGAAGAAGTTGTGTGGAACTATGAAAAAAATAAGCAAAATACACAAACTGAGTAGTCCATGTGCAACATAGGCAACATCAAGGACAATGTGTACTCAGGAATGCTGTGGTCCCGTGGTAAGCGTGAGCAGCTGCGGAACGAGAGGTCCTTGGTTCAAGTCTTCGCTCAAGTGAAAAGTTTAATTTTTTATTTTCAGACAATATTATCAAAGTTCAGGCACTCATTCATAATCAACTTCGCTCTCCAAAATTCCAGGACATGTTCAGATTTGCTTGTACATATGCAGCATTTGACGGTCTACACACAGAAAAATTTGAAAATGTTAAAAACATATGTTTTGACAGAGCACAGGGAAAACTGTGCGACTGTGAAACTGTTGCATTCATTTGTTGCAGTTTATGTGACAAACTCTTGTGTTTTCATCACTTTTTTGGGAGTGGTTATCACATCCAAAAGAAAACCTAAATCAGGCAAGGTAGATGAATCTTTTTACCCATTCGCCAAGTGTACAAGTTAGGTGGGTCGACAACATATTCCTGTCACGTGACGCACATGCCGTCACTAGTGTCATATAGAATATATCAGATGTGTTATCCTGTGGAGGAATCGGTTGACCTATGACCTTGCAATCAAATGTTTTCGGTTTCCATTGGATAGGCGCGTCCTTTCGCCTACTAATCGCACGGTTTTGCGATGCGGTCGCAAAACACAGACACTAAACTTATTACAGTGAACAGAGACATCAGTGAACGAATGGACAGATCATAACTTTGCGAAAATAAAAAAGTAAACTTTTCACCCGAGGGAAGACTTGAACGAAGGTCCTCTCGTTCCACAGCTGCTCGCGCTAACCATGGGACCACGGCGCTCCTGAGCTCACACCATTCTTGATGCTGCCTATCTTGCGCATGGACTACTCAGTTTGTATATTTTGCTTATTTTTTTCATAGTTCCACACAACTTCTTCCTGTTTTCTTGATTGATCTGTGTTCAGTTTTTCAAGGCCTATCCACTGTGCCAACTTATAACTACATCTGAGGGGGGTGCGATGGGGAGGTTCCCTTGTAAGAACCACTTAGAACTATATTAGTAAGGTACTTACACCACAGAACATTTGCATTAATTCATCAGTGTTCCTGGAATTAGTTCTGTCCAGAACTATGATCCAATTAATTACACTGGTGTCCAACAAAAGTCTCAAATTTCCTTCAGATTTAGGCACTACTAACAGTGAGATGCAGTATGGGCTGTTAGATAGTTCACTAATGTCCCACTCTCCTTATCTTCCAATTCACTGCTAGTTCTTTGACAATGGGATGAAGTACAGTTTATGGCAGAAAGGTTTGTGTGGTACTGTATCAAATTGATACACATATTCTCAGATTACTCTGGGTTTCACTTCAAAGACATTGACATAATTAAGCAGTACGGCCAACAACTCCATTCACTGGGCTCCTGTCAAATCACATAATTCTTCAATCTACAAATTTACCTGTTCCTTGATATTACATTCCCTCATATGCCTTTCAGAAGTTTTAGCAATTGTATCAACTGCAAAAATAGTTGAGAACATCCAGAATAAGCTACTCTTTTACATTGGTAAGCCAAAACATTATGACCACCTGCTTAAGAGCTCATTTGTCCATCTTTAGAATGATATATGTCACTGATTCTGTGTATCAGGGATCTGACAGATTGTTGGTATGTTTGTGGCATTAGATGTCTATTCATACATCATGTAATTCATGTAAATAATGGGCCGCTGATTTGCATAAGTAGTGATAGCACCCAACAGCGATCCAGTTGGGTTCCACAGGATTTATGTCAGGCAAATTTGGTCACTGAAACATCAATTTGACTTCACTATAATGCTCCTCAAACCACTGCAGCATGGTTCTGGCTCTGAGACATGGACAATTATAGTGCTGAAAGATGACATCACCATCAACGAAGACATCAAGCGTGAAGGGATTCAGGCAGTTTGTAGCTGTCAGTGTGTCTTTGATTACTACCACAGGTCCCATGCAAGTGCAGGACAATGACTCCCATAGCATAATACTGCTTCCACCAGTCCGTGTCTGTGGCATGCTGCATGTTTCAAGCTGCCATTCACCTTATTGATGGCGTTTGTAGACGACCATTGACCAGTGTACCAAAAATGTGATTCACCAGAAGAGTTGAGACGTTTCCATTGATCAACAGTCGAATACCAATGGCCCCATGCCCACTGCAATCATAACTAATGATGTTGTTGGGTAAATGTGAACAGATAGGGGCTCCATGTTCAACAATGTAAGATGAACTGTGTGCTCCAAAACATCTGTGCATGCTTCAGCATTGTGCTCCTTTGGCAGAGATGCCACAGATCACCATCTATCCTACTTTACAGAGCAGACAAGCCTCCAAACCCCTCGTTCTGTGAAGAGTTGTGAATGTCCAACCATTTAGCACCTAGTGGAAGTTTCACTGTCCTTCTATCTATTTCCGTAGATGCTCATGACAGTAGCAAGGGAACATTTGTGCAGCTTTGCCATTCTAAACACTCATTCACAGGCTCTGCATAATAATAATCTGCCTTTTGTCAAATTCACTTATCTCAGTGGATTTCCCCATTTTCAGCCGGTATCTCAGCTAGGATGATTCCCCACCCAAGTCTGCTATGCATACATACTTTTGTTACTGCACAACATTCTCACAATGCCACCAGCTGGCATCCAATGTCATGGTGGGCAGTAGTCATAATGTCTTAGTTTATCAGTGTGCAATATTAAAGGAAATAAGTGATGACAGTTGCTATTTCATTATATACACTTACCTGCCACCTCAAAAGAAGGGTGGAGAGTAAGTGGTTGGAAAAACAAAACAAATTCTGCCAGCTGAAATCTACTATGAGCATACTGTGGACATTACTGCACTCACTCACATGGCAGGCATCTACTATAACAAGACTAAGAATAAGGTGCTGACTTACTGTATACAATGACTTCCCCACTCATGGGAGAAGACATATCAGTTTGTGGGTTTGTGTGGAGCCAGTTTCATTGTGCCATTTCTTAACTGATTGTGTTCCATATTCAGAGAAGATGGAAGAAACCTGCCACTAAACCAGGGTTTCCCAGTACACAGGAGTTCCACAGGAAACAATAAGTGCTCTGCAAAAAACTATTAATAAAAAGGAGGTTTCTTTTGATATTTTGAAGATTTTTTTTTTTAATTTTACTCTGATTTCTGCGTCATTAGTTAAGATTTAAAATTGAATTAATCACTGAATAAACATGGTTTTTCTAATTTTTAAATATTTTATCAACATTCAAAATAAAAAAGATCTTCTAGCAAAGTACCAGAATGCTCAAAGTGTTCCATCACAGAAAAAGTTTGGGAACCCCAGCACTAGAGTTGATAAATAGGAATTTGGGTGGCAAGATTTGAGATTGGGTTACCCCAATGGAAGGACTGGGGTCCCCAAATAACTGCTTCAGCATTCATAATCTTTAATACATGACTAACCTTTATTAAGGCCAAGTGAGTTTTAAAAACAATCAACAGTAAAACTGAGTGAGCAGACTTCAGAATAATGACTTTTAAACAGCTGCCACTAATTATGAACCACCAGCCATTAACTGTACACCAAAAGTACAGAGTTTTAAAAACAATTAACTACAGTTAGCAAAATTCATGGAGCAGTTAATTTTAACTGAATGACCTTTAAACACATGCCATTAATTATGAACCCACTGTCACACAGTACACACACAAAGCACAGAATTTTAAAAACAATTAATAGTCACTGCAAAATATTGAAGAAGGTTATCCAGAAATCTAAACACCTGCATTATGAGAAGAAGATAAATACAATCAGCAATAAAATAAAAACAATATGGGATATAGTTAAGTCAGAGACAGGTAGGACTAGAAATGAAGAGGAACAAATAGCTCTAAAAATAAATGAAACCCTCGTAACAAACGCATGTTGTGTTGCAAACCATTTAAACAAGTATTTTGTCTCTGTTACTGATAGCATAGAGTTGTCAGGTTCAGTAAATAATGCAATGGAATATCTGAGACCAGTGCACACAAGCAATCTTAGTAAAATGGAATTGACACTTACTTCTCCCAAAGAAATAGAATCCCTCACAAAGTCCTTGAAATCAAAGCATTCTAGTGGTTATGATAACATATCAACAAAGTTAATAAAAGAGTGTTCATGTGAGTTTAGTCATATCTTAAGTTATTTGTGTAATCAATCACTTGTCACAGGAACATTCCCGGACTGGCTTAAATATGCTGAAGTTATACCTCTCCACAAGAAAGGGGACAAAGAAATCCCATCAAATTACCAACCAATCTCACTTTTGCCAGCTTTTTCAAAAATCTTTGAAGAGGTTAAGTTCAAGCATCTACTTAAGGACCTTAGTGAAAATAACATACTGTCAAAGTCACAGTTTGGGTTTCTTAAGGGTTCTGATATTGAGAAAGCTATTTACACTTACAGAAAAAAATGTCCTTAATTCATTGGAAAACAAATTAGGGGCAACTGGCATATTCTGTGACCTGTCAAAGGCATTTGTGTGAATCACAGCATTCTTTTAAGTAAGTTAAAATATTATGGTGTCACTGGTAGTGCTGCAAAGTGCTTTCAGTCATATCTTACTAATAGAAAACAAAGGGTGTCATTACATAACACTTCAGCAGTAGGCAATCAGACATCATCTGACTGGGAAGAAATTACATGTGGTGTTCCCCAAGGTTCCATACTAGGTCCACTACTGTTTCTTGTGTATATTAATGTCCTGTCATCTGTTTCATTACCAGGTGACAAGTTTGTCTTATTTGCAGATGATACAAACATTGCAATAAATAGTAAATCAAATATAAATTTAGAACGGGCAACTAATCAAATTTTTACTGACATTAATAACTGGTTCATAGCCAATTCACTGTCATTAAACTTTGAAAAGACCCACTATATGTGGTTCAGAACTTCCAAGAGATTTACTTCTGGTGTGTGTATAAAATATGATGACACAGAAATAGGAGAAGTTGAGAGTGTAAAATTCTTGGGATTAGAACTTAATAAATTCAGTTGGGAGCTACATACTAATGAACTGCTAAAGTGCCTAAACAAGTCTGTGTTTGCAATGCGAATGATGTCAGACATAGGAGATATAAATATAAAAAAAACTGGCATATTTTGCTTATTTTCACTCCATTATGTCATATTGTATCATATTTTGGGGTAACTCCACAAACAGAGCAAAATTTTTTAGAGTACAGAAGCATATAATAAGAGTAACGAGTAGTGTAAATCCAAGAACATCATGTCAAAACCTATTCAAAGAATTAGGCATATTAACCACAGCTTCTCAGTATATTTATTCCTTAATGAAGTTTGTTGTAAATAATACACATCTTTTTCCAACTAACTGCTTAGTACACAGTATCAATACTAGGAATAAGAACAATATACATAAAGATTTAAAATCACTTACTCTTGCCCAGAAAGGAGTCCAGTATTTAGCAATGCATATTTTCAATAAGTTACCAGCCATCATTAAGAGTTTAGTTTCAGACAAGGCATAATTTAAACATAATTTAAAAGAATTTTTGGTGGCCAACTCCTTCTATTCCATCCATGAGTTTCTCAAGTGCAGCAGACCATTTTAATGAAAATTTATTATACTTTAATTTTTGACAACACATGGTTGTAACAGCCAAGTAACTATCTACTGTGTGAATGATGGATGTATGGAAAGCAGATGTAAGCCTTAAGTCTGTAAATAGTGGAAGTTTAATTTTAAATCTTGTACATAATATGACTGTTCTTAACTGAGGATCACTGAAACGAATAATTTACTTTAATTTTTGACAATACTTGGTTGTAATAGCCAAGGAGCTAGCAAATGTGTGAATGATGGATTTAATGAAAGCAGATGTAAGTATTAAACCTGTGAACATTAGAAGTTTAAATTTAATTCATGTATATAATTTTACTGTTTATTGACTGAGGATCATTAAAATTAATGAAACTCAAGTTTTTCTAATTTTCTACACCCAGGAGGATTCCCTCTTTTATGGGTCTATGGAATGAATAATTAATCTAATCTAATCACTGAATAAAGAGCTACAGTTATCGAAAATTCACTGATCAGAGTTTAAGCAAATGGCTTATAAACAACTGCCATTAATTATGAACCAACTGTCATTCAGTAGACAGCAAAATACAGAATTTTCAGAACAATTTGCAGTACTGAATTAGCAGCTACAATTAACCAAAATTCATTGATCAGTTTTTAACCAAATTACTTTTAAACAGGTGCTATTAATTACAAGTGGTGGTTGCATAATGCCCACCAGGGCGAGAAGAGTGAGAAGTAAGGGCATACACAGAAGCTACCTAACTTGTTGGACTCCTTCACTAACGTCAAACTAGCCAACTAACTCCCAAGGCACTGGTGTATTTTCCAAAATAACATGCTTACTCAAAGAAACCACTTTGCAGGGCAGGTGGTAACTGACAGTCAAAACCAGGCTTCATGCCTTCACAGGAGCCAATTTGTTCTCTCATGTATCATCCAAAACTCCAAACCTCTCATGCCCTTGCCAACTCACTCCGCCCCCCTGCACTCACTTCCCAAAACCTGCCTGGTTAACAGCTTTTGTCCTCATTGATGGCACCACTGGTGTACCTTCAATGCTATCCAGACAGAGTTCATCAACATGGGGTGAAATTGAGAGGAGGCCGAGTCCACATGGCTCAAGAGTGACCTGCTCTTCAATGTAGGAAACAATGAATGAATGAATGAATCAATCAATCAATCAATTCAGTGTTCCATAATGAAGGAGGACATTCAAGGGTGTGTAACAAGTAAAATTTTACAACATGCATAGGAACATTTAGAAAATGGTTAAATGTCACTCAACATACAACTTTATTTTCACAGAGCTCATAGACCATGGAAGTTATGTAACATCTTTGTCCACAGATGCAGAGATACAAATGAGATATGGTGTTTAGCAATGATTCCTCACATCCTTCCCATCCTGGTTTACTTCCAGATGTATGACCAGCTAGACAGGCCTGGCGAGGCTTCTTCCATCAGTAGTGACAAGGAGGGTTCTGTGTAGGATTCCATCTATGCCTTCTTTCGGCTCCTGCTATCTTGCCTCCTTCCACATGTGCTGTGGGAGTACTTCTCCATACAGGAGGACAACATTGCCAGCTTGGATCCTCACTGATCTTCCATTCATGCTTTTGACTTGATGGAAATTGCCCCAGGGCATGAGATACTCCTTGCTCCACTGTTTCCTGAAATCTGCTTTTGTCTTGTGACAGAGTCTGATTTCTCTCATCAAGTCTATTATGATTGGTGGCTTGAGTCCCCTTGGCAGTGTTGTGAATCTCTACCCCATGGGGAAGTGTGCTGGAAAGAGCACTTTTTCTTTTGGAAGGCTGGCCTTGAGGGTGGCTTCAGTATTAATGAGCACAGCCTGTAGCTCTTCCTTGCCCATTCTGCAGTGTATGAGTACTTCTCAGAGGTGCTTTTTGGTTGAGGACCATTCTCTCCCACCATCCTCCCTACCAAGCAACCCAGAAATCTATAAACTTCCATGTTATTGTGTGTGATATTGGAGGGTCTTATCAGCAGATATGGCCATCCACAGTTGTGTTATCTCTCTGTTGGCTGCCCAGAATGTTTGGGCTGGTAGTGTATTTTTTGGCTGCCAATTCCGTGTACTATTTTACATGGGAGGCAGTGATGAATAGCCTCCTTTATTGTGTGATGGGATGAACAAAGCTCTGAAAGCACTATTATAATCACAAGATTAATATAAACAGATTTGTGTATGTAGGATTAAAAGATTTGTGAAGCGATGGTTTTCATCCAGATAAGTGGACATCATTCTTCAGTGGTTGACATAACACAGATGATATGATAGATGCATCAGGTACTCATCCAAAAAAGGACTGCGACTCTTCATTTTTTGTCTACTGGGTAGTGGCATGTGTTTCTACAGATACTTGATTTAATGAAGAAAGCATTGTTCTTGTACAGCCTTGATCTAAAAATGTCAAGCTGCTGCCATTTCTTCTTCTGTAAATTCATAGTGCAAATTCATCCTGTCAATAAGTCTTCTTTCCAGTCAGAGAATGTATGCAGTGACTCACAGCAGTTTCCAGTAGGATCTAATCTTTCACTGTCCATCAATAGCTTGGTTGTCTCTTTAAGGAGGACCTTTGAACCTAGGTGTGACTTTACAGTAAAAAAAAAAAATGTGTGTGGTATTGTTGACATTCATTTGCGCACAAACAGAGATGTTGTGAAAACCAAGTTGGCCTGTTTCACCATGTGTCCACTGTATGTAATGTTTGAGGCATTTTTCCTCTTGACGGATGGTTCTCAAATTTCTCTCTATCCAGACAATGTCTCCATTGTGATGGTGGGGTTCAAACATCCCTTTACGTGTACCCAGTACTTAATTTTGTAAGGATCATTCCATATTATTTCTTTGCATCAGTTCATACAACATGTTCTGCCACTGAGGACAAATATGAGCAAAGGCTGAATTATTCATAAAATAAAGATAGTGATAAAAATTAATTTAGTAATTTTCCTACTTAACTTATTGTCTTCATTCAATGTACTTTGATGTCTTTGTTGGCTCAATAACTAAAGATATATTTCTGATTACTGGAGGGTTTTCAGGTTTTGGTTTAAAATGTGTACATTGAAATACCTTGTTGCAAGCACTTTATCTTTCACATAGAGTTTAAAACTCATCATTATGAGACATCATAATTTCATAATTCAAATATTTTTGAAACTCAGAACGTGACATGACACATACTGCTTGCCAGTTCATACAACCACTTCTAACTCACCAAAAACCACAAATATTATACATGTATCAAAGAAATTCTTTTATGCAACAAATGAATTACTTACTGATAATCTTTTCTTCAGAGCTTTTTTAAGTTTATAACTAACAAATTCAATGGTGATGACTCCAAGTGAGCTGGCTGTTGTGGCCGAGCGGTTCTAGGTGCTACAGTCTGGAACTGTGCCGCTGCTACGGTCACAAGTTCGAATCCTGCCTCGGGCATGGATGTATGTGCTATCCTTAGGTTAGTTAGGTTTAAGTAGTTCTAAGTCTAGGGGACTGATGACCTCAGATGTAAATCCCATAATACTCAGAGCCATGCTTTTGACTCCAAGTGAAAATAAAATCGAATAAGTAAATATCAGAATAAATCCATTTATGAGAAACAATTAAAATATTTTATAAAGTTATTTATGTAAAGTCCTAGTTTGAACATATATTCTGTACAAAAGTGTAAAAAACTTTTTATTAATACAATTAAAGCAAAATGGAATGTGGAATTGCAGTTTTGAACTTGTCTGCATCATATACTAAATTTATGCAGTGTACTGGATAATCTGTTGCTGTTAATGTATCAACAAGTGCAAATGATGATCTATTCATCATTTCCATTACAATAGCCCTCCTCCCACCCCCACCCTTAAGAATTCTTCAAACATGAAAATGTGATAGCACAATAATGGAACTGTCCAATGCTTAACTTCGGTAATCATAAAAAATTAAGTCACTGAAAAATAATTACCTGAAAGTGAAGTATGTTTAATGTGTGTGTAAGTGTTATGGCTTCAGTGATATTTAGTTCATAAAAATCATACTAATTGAATTGACACATTCTGCTGATATTTTGTTTCCGTAAAGAAAACCTAGTTTGCTAGTAACATAATTAGCAAATTTTCTTCAAAATACATATCAAGAATTACATTAAAGTAATGAAGTAAAAACAGAAAATACTCATATTTTCAAAATTATATTCAATACAATGATTACACAAGACAGATAAATGAATATTAATAAATAAATGAATATTACTTCACCCTAACTAATTACACAGCAGTTCAAAATGATATAATGCAAGACTGACAAAATGGTTCTTCATTAGCTACAATACAAACAGAAAAATTTAATAGGATACAAAGCAGCCATATTTACATTACTATTTAGATATAAGAGTTTTAGCAATAGTCTCATGGCATGTCTGTATTCTATAACACTGTTTATGAGAGAAAATTATTTCACAGTATTTTAACTTTTTTATAAAGTTTAGAAAATGGTCAAAATTTATAACATTATGTGGTGACTATCGACCACAAGGAAAGCATCTCTCAATTTTACTTCCATATCTTGTGATGGTGATTCACATTTCTCCATCATACAACAAAGGGACAAAAATTACTACATTGTTGACCCTGGACTCATTTTCATTTCTTCACTTTTTCCAGTGACTGTTTACTCTGTGGTGTGTGCACATTATGAACTGTGAACCATTCACTGACACTTGTTCTCTCATCATATTTTGCCTTTGGACTGTGAATCTCAGGCGTACCAACCACCACATACCACTGTTGAAATGGAACAGGAGTGATGCATTCCTCATGCAACACAAGTGAGCTCTCTAACTTACCTGAGTTCACAATGGCATGAACCAAGTGCATTTTTGTCATTGTTTATGCAGGACCACATCAATCTCGGCACTCCACAAGTTTGACAGACTGATGAATGCATGTGTTTTGGACCTGATATAACTGCCCATCATGGGGATAATGTGCTACATACATTGCCATCAATGCTCAGTGGCTACCAAACTGTGAACTATCACACTCAACATGCCCCAAGGCACAGTATGTTCTCTGATTGCATACAGTACATATCTCACCATGTTCTTGCTCTGCACAGAAGATCACCACTGCTGCATTTGAAAACCATGGTCATCCCCGCCACATTGGTCAAGAACACTCTCATGCACTCTCGTGCATACGACACTGTGTACCCTGTGTACTCACCACCTCAACCCCGGCCACGATGACCTTGGGTGACGCTGCTGGGGGCACCATTCTTCACTGAATCAAGATTTTGCCACTCTCATCGCCTCATCACTTTTGAAGACTCTGGGTACTCCAACTCAACTTTCAGCTACAAGCATGTCCTGATTGGCATGCTTCCTAAACTATCCCCCCCCCCCCCCCCTTCCACTGAAAAGCAGCCCCTGGACCTGCTTCGCCTTGGCCAAAACCTCTTCAACCTCTACGGCATTGTGGATGATGACCACATTTTATTTATCTACCTCATCAGCCATCTGCATGACCATAGAGATCTCACCAGTGATCCAGTTCTCTGCCTGCCTACTTAGCACAAGTACTCTGTTGCCACAGCTGTAATAATCGAGCATTTGTTGCGCCCCCCATCCTGAATCACTCACCTCACTATACACAATTAAAGCTAGGGATTTCAGACTCTATCCCAACTCTGGCACCACCTATGACCATTGGTTGATGTGGAATTCATGCCTGACACTGTGTTATGGACCCTGTGGCTCATTAATCTTACATACAAACTGCAGCTGCAACTACTTTCACATGCTTCAGATTCCTTGGAGACTAAGCTGCACCTTGCAGATCAGGCCTACAGCATTCTTTGACAAAGACATCTTCTCACAAACCCTGGTGGAAGTATGAAGGACAGGTTTGGTACTCCAATGACCCCCATCCCCCTCTAACTATCACTGCTGGCAGGGGCTACATGAGAGCATGCACAGCGCTACAGGAAGACACACAGCTATCTGGGAGCAACATGTGCCAAGCCCACAACCGTTTCTGAACACACAGGAAACTGCACTCGGAACCCAACAGAGTATGTGCAAGGGGCACAGATTACCCCCCACTCCATGTACCCCCTCTGTTGGTTCTACACTACATTCAGTGATGCAGCATGGAACTGCTAACCTCCCTGTGCATTCCCAAACTCTGTTCATGGATTGATTTAGATGCCACAGTCTGCACTGCACCCACATTATGGCTCACGAAACAACAGTTGGCGAATGCCACCTCCAGTCCAAGTGGTCAGCTCTGCGAGGTGCACCACACGTCAGGCTTAAGATTTCTGTTTGATATGGGCATGGAGGCTAGCATCATACCTATTGCATTAGCCTTCAATCACACATTTCCACCCAAGATAACCTTAAAGTGCTGCTAACAACTCAAGTATCAATGCATTTAGTGCAGCAGACCCTCAGGTGCATCTTACTTCTGATCTAAATTTTTCCTGGACTTTCCATGTTCCAGATGTTGATGAAGCTGTGCTTGTTATAGACTTTCTTAGCATTTCGGTTTATTGCTAATATTCAGTCTACCACCTTGTTCCACCATCCCTCCATCTATCTAATCCCAGGCTCGTTCATTTCTTCTCCTTTATTAACCACAAACGACCCCATCCTTTGCTCTCTCTCCAAGTGCTCCACTTTAATGACTCAACTCGTTGCATTATTGGTTGAGCTTATACTCAGGCATTCCACTTCCACTGCTGTACAGACTCACAATGCTGTACTTCACCAATTGATCAACACTGTATTCACTCAACTGGCACAAGCTCATCAGACACTATGCCAGCTCACTGACATGCACTCATCTTGCTCTTACTACACTCTGACATCTACAGCCATGCTGTGGCACCAACTCCTCGACAGGACTTTAAGGTTAGTGACTGCTCCCCCCCCCCCCCCCCCCCTCCCAGTGCTTCCTCATAGTGCACCCACCCCACATGAACTGACAACGATGCATCTCTTGAGTTTGAGCAACGTGGTTGTAGCTGTCATTACTAATGGTACTTGTCACAAAATCAAACCTATGGAGGGACCACCCATATGACACAAGGTTCGCTGCCACATTCTCAGAAAACTGCACCACATTGAAACAGCTATCAGCAAGCTACTTGATGTGGGCATTATGTGCCCATCAGACAGCCATTGGTCTTCCCTAATGCACTTTGCCCACAAGAAAGACAGTTTGTTTTGTCTGTGTAGTGACTACAGAGATATGAACTGTCACACTATTAAAGACAGTTATCCAATTCCACATCTTCAGGGCTTTGCCCAACTGCTGAATGGTGCACATGTGTTCAATGTATTTCATTGATGCAAAGCTTACTATTAAATTCCCATGTTCAAGGATAACACTCCCCAAGACCATTCTAATTATCCCTTATTGGCCATGCCTTTCAGCCTTAAAAATGTGGCCCAGGCTTTGCAGCAGTTTATTGATTCTATATTGTTCAACCTTAAACTCACATATGCTTATCTGTATGACATCCTGATCTTTTCCTAAACTGTCAAGGAACACGAACAGCATCTGGCTCACGTCCAGGCCACACTCTGTAAAAATGGTGTCAAAATCAACCACGAGAAGTCACAACTAACTTGTGAGAGTGTAACTATCCTAGGCTATACTGTGTTATCTGAGGGCCTCCGACTGACATTAGATCAAGCCAGTCATACATAACCTTTCACTACCCACAAACAACTGTGAACTGCAGATACTCCTGGGAATTACAAACTTCTACCATTGTCACTCTCCCCTCCCCCCCCCCCCCCCCCCTATACTGCCACCACCCAGGCAACACTTACTGACACTTTGATCAGAAAAAACAACTCCAGCATGAGGAAAGTTCCACTGACAGGTGACTTAAGCATTCAAGGCTCTGAAGTCTTCCCTCTCCCATGCCATCACTGTGGTATGCCCAGTGCCTGATGCTGCATCTTGGTCACGTCTGAATCAATAGTCACAGTTTTTCGACAGCACATCAGCAATACCAGTGATCCTCTCAGATTGTTCTTCAGAAAACTTTTGTCTGGCCAAGGCAAGTGGTCAACGTTCAACCATGAACCTGTCGTGGTCAATGAGGCAGTCAAACACTTCCATGGCAATATTGAAGGTCATGAATTTACCATCTTTACTGACCACTGGCTGCTTGCAGATGCTGTCCACATTCTTGGCAAAGATGTTCCTCCCTGACGTCTGTGGCACATGGACCTAATCAGCCAGTATTCTACAGATGTACTCCATATACGAAGTTCTGACAATATTGTCACTGACTATCTGTTCCAAGTGGACATTATCATGTCCCCCATTGACAGGGATGAATTGGCCCACCCAGAAACCATTAACACTGATCTTGCAGACATGCTAAAGACAAATAATGCACACTGACTCTTGAGCCATGCCTTCTACTGGGCTCATCCACCCCTATCATATGAGACAACTTGATGGGTATTCTCCAGCCAGTTGTACCTCCCCTTATCCAATGAGCGGTGTTCACATCCCTACACAATCTCGGCCACCCAAGCATCAAGGCCACTATGAAACTGGCTACTGAACAATTTGTCTGGCTGGGAATTAAGAACAGTTGTCACAATTGGACACATGCCTGTACCCCTCAAAGAGGAATAAAATTGGACGACACACACAGTCCCTTCTAGAGCAATCCAGCATTCTTAAAGGACGCCTACATCATATACATATTGACACCATCAGCACGTTACATCCCTCTAGTGGGGTTTCGATGTGTACCCCCAATTGACTGAGTCATGAGGTGGGTTGAAGCCATCCCTCTATCCAATATTATGTCTGATTCAGTTGCCCATGCCTTCATGAACTCATGGATTTCTGGCTTTAGTTGTCCCTCATCTGTAACCACTGATCAGGACCACTAATTCATATCCACTCTATTCACCAAACAATATAAGCTATGCATTGTTGGTAAGTTCCACACCACTGCCTACTAGCCACACCACACCTTTAAGGTGGCATATATGTTCCACGGCAGATCCTGGTCGAAGCTGCTACTATGAATCTTCCTAGGAACATGCCCCACACACAAAGAGGAGTTACATGTGTCACTTACTGATGTCCTCTGTGGTAAACCACTCATCCTTCCTGCCAAGATCATCACGCGCTCACACCTCCTGAATGATGACAAGCTTCCCACTCTAAGTGATTGAGTATGTGAACAAATTTCACACACCCATACTCCTCCACAAAAACTGCATCCAGTACCATGCGTCGTCATTCACAAAGAACTCTCCCCCTGTGATTTTGTTATGCTTTGTGATGACTCCATCAATGCAACTCTCCGACCCCCATAATCGGACACTCATGAGGTCCTTGATCATGGACAGAAAACATCAGACCAGGGCACAGCATGCCATACATGCAGGCTGTGTGCGGGCCAAGGCCTGGCCTGTCACTCAGCTTGGCTCGGTCCTACTTTAACGAAATCGTCGTAATGAATTGAATCGATTTGAAATTTCGTTAAAGAAGAATAATAAATTTTATCTTTTGCTTTTAAGTTAATTTTCTTTCGTGCGAACTTTGTTGTAGAACCACTCTCTTATTTTCGTGTGGTAATAAAAATTTTTACTTTCTTAAGAATTACGTACATCTAAAGAAAAAATAATATTTACGTGAACTCATATGAACTGGTTAAGAATATTAGGTTGAGAATTGAGTCCTTTAAATCATTCGGCCTTGGCATACACTTTCCAGATGCAGTGGGTTTTTTTTTCTTTTGTTAAATATTTTTACTGAATTTTATCCCGGCACTAGCCATAGAACACAAGATTACCTCTATTAGCAGAAAATGTTTTAATTATTGCCAAGCCGACATTTGTCACTGATCAAACCTACTTCATTACACATTTAAGATATTTTGAAAGAACCAAACTGTTTAAGTTTCAATGTTAACTAACATTAGCTATCCGCCTACGAATGCACAAACGTATAATTAATTCAAATTTTATCAGCCACAGGATCTCTGAAAAAGAAGAACAATTTCTTAATTCACCATTGATTTTTATGCATCTGTTCCCGATTTACGGGTTTGCTATTGTTGGTCGCGGCACAGCCCAGCAACACCGCTAAAAAAATGCTGAAAAATTCTTAAAGAAATTTTATAGATGACGTGGGCAAGCTAATTTACATAAATAATTCCCACTTTTGATAAACTCTAATATATTTAGATCAAACAACAATACAACTCACATTAATTCGTAACGCATCGTCTAATGGCGGCTAAGTCCAGACAGAGACAAAAGAAGTCTACACATTCGTAAAAAACTCTTTCACAGTGTCCTACCGCAATGACTTCTGAACAGAGAAGACCAAAGAATACATAATGCATTGTGCTTAAATAGGCTCTTTTATTTAGTCCCAGGGTTATATAAGTTCATGGCTCCCCCATTTGGGCGTAGGCAAACAGGAAACCTGAGCAAAACTGTGCCGGAGCCCAGCCATCCCAGTTGGTTCATGGTCAATATTGTTTCTTCAACAGTTATTCATTTGAATTAAATTACCAGTTCGTCACAAACGGTTACACAATTACACAATATCACAGTCACATACAGTTCGACTGAAGTTTTTTGTGTGTGATACTATTATTCGTGTGATACACTACAAGGTCACTTGTCCTACGTAGTAAATGTTCAATGTTTATCGAAATGAAGTCATTGACATGTTATTCAGTTTATGTGAACATAAAAAAAAATCAATAATGCTGTATTTGGTGAGCGGTGCGGAGTGATTGTTGAGCGGCGCTCGGCGCGGCGCGCTGACTCCGTGTAGGTCACTGCCCCCGGCGTTGACAGCTACGGCGCGGAGGGGCGTGGCTGTCTGTCTGGTGTGCTACGGGCTGCTGCGGCCGCTGCATAGCTGATGTAGCCGGATGCGCGTTGATATCCGCTCGCCCGTGCGACGTCTTCTTGCAGTGCTCCAGGAAACACGCAACAAGTTCAGAAACAGTGTACTATCCTTATAGGCATTTTTCCTGCTGTGGGAAAGAACGCACACAGTTAGTGGCAGTTATTACTCAGTAGGCCTTCACTAGTCTGGTTTGCACAATGTTTCGTTGTCACAGTAACACGTTTTATGGGCATACAATATTTTTCACCATGTCATGACTTGTCATTAGTCACACGCAAGTTTTCACCTTTGGACAAAATGTATCTCTGTAGTCAATGCGCTTTCCTAGCGTCCCTTGACACACAAAGAGTTAAAGTTTGACACTAGCTTGATCCACCATCCGTTATCGGTTCACTGTTCGTGTCGTGCTAGTTCCTTGTCCATTTGCACACACGGCGATGATACAGTTTTTTTTTTTTTTTAATTACTTATACTCAACTACTCCGTGACGTATTGCTGCAGGTTTAACAGTCACTGTCTGTCTCTGCCGCACAATACTGCACTTTTGTTTAAGTTCCTTTATTTTTATTTACAATGTCCGCTGTGCAATTTTTTTTTTTTTTTTTTTTTTTTTTTTTTTTTTTTTTTTTTTTTTTTTTTTTTTTTTAATAGCACATTTGTAACTCTTTACCAAGGTGTGATATTTGCGTTCATGGTAACAAAATATTAAAATTTGGTATTAGTTTGCCCAAAAGTCATCTATATTCGTTTTTTCGAGTAGATTTTATTTGTGCATTCCAGCCGGATTCAGGCATATTGTTCAATAACTCCTTTGAACTCATGTCACACTTTACTATCAACGTCCTACATAACTACAGTGTAGTCTCTGTAGGCAAAAAATTGACTTGGACTGTATCTGGCTAGCTCTTTTTTACTGTTTGAATCTGCACATGCTTCAATTGAAGCTTCTTTGTGCGTAACTTTGCATTACATAAATTTGCAACAAGTTTGCCTCCCGTGGTGCCCTCGGGTCACTACTGGGTGCATTATTTTCTCTAATAACATTGGTGAGATAATAAAGTTCTCAGGGCCTCATATTATTGATATTATTCTGGGTTCGAATCTGTCAATCTGACAACTACACATATATACATACATACACATAATAGAAAAGATTGTGCCAAGAAATATTTCAAATTTGGGCACATAGAAAATTATGTAGTACACTAACTAATCATTACTAAAATGTTCTTTTTTATTGAACTCTGTCACAGCTTAACACTACAAATAATTGCACTAATCAGATTATCTGTGCAAACATTTAGAGCATGTTCTAGATAACACAAATTAAAAGAGTACATAACACAAATATCCATACACATGAGAAAGTCAATCATATTCTTATAACTAAACACTTCTACACTAGTACATTATCTCTAAAGATCACACATCATTAATGTTCATTATTTACAAAAGAATGGTGTCCACATAGGACTATTAGTCTTTTACTGTAGGAATGCTTTTACATCCTTACGCAGATACAGTCCCCGTACTCTCCCTGAGTGGGGATCTGCTAAGAGATAGCTACACTCATGTGGCACACTTACTACTCTAAAAGGTCCATTGTACACCAATTGCCACTTGCTATTCTGTTTCAAGGATGCCGAGGACTTAGGATGATTGCGTAAGAGTACCAAGTCCCCAACACTAAATTTTTGGTTATTCGTCACATGTCGATTATATTTTTCTTTCCTTTTCTGAGCGCACCTGGTAAGGTTGCACCCTGCTTTTCTTATCTTCTCTTCCTTAGGCTCAGGAATGACTGGGACCTTAGGCAAAGGTGCCAGCCACTCATTCAAAACTCTATTATTATTCATTATAATCTCGTTTGGTGGATACCCCGTAGAAGCATGCGGGGTTGCGTTGTGAACTTCTACAAACTTAGGTATCAGATCTGGCCATCTTGTGTGTTTATATGCAATGTATAACCTGAAAAATTTATTTAACTCTCCAAATGTTCTCTCTACTAAACTTGCTTGTGGGTGAAAACGGGAAATTAGTATATGCTTTATATCTTGTTCATGTAAATAGTTTTTCCAGGTATGGCCTGTAAAATAGGAAGCATTATCCGATATTATCGCTTCAGGCTTACCCACTTGTGTAAAATATTCCTTCCCTAACCATTTAACTATTCCATGAGCAGTGGCTGATTTAAGGCAGTATATTTTTAAATATTTAGAGAAAAGGTCATACACCGCTAAAATGTACTTTAATCCACCCCTGGCTCGTGGGTAGGGTCCTGCTATGTCTATAGATACTAACTGAAGTGGTCGATGAGGCACTATAGGATGCAGTTCAAACCTTGTGGACTTATTTTGAAACTTAGCTTTTTGGCACAGAGGACAAGTCCTGATAATGGTGCGAATCTGCTGGCTTATCCCCTTAAAATAACAGAATTTGGACAAAATCCTTATTGTCTTGCCTATCCCAGCGTGACCCCATGCTAAATGCGTGTGCCACACTACAGCTGGGATAGCCTGTTGTGGTATACACACGACTCCATGGTCATTTGACACACCTGTTTTATAATACAGAATATTATCTACTATTTTGAAATTCTGAACACTTTTAAGATTGGTTCCTTCTTTAATTTTGCTAATGATATCTCGCCAAATCGGATCAGTTTCCTGCAATATAGACATATTTTTACACATGTGTAAAAAGTCCCTCCTATGTACCTTATCTTGTACTAATAGTATTCGATGTTCCTCCGATTGTTCCAAAATATTTGACATTGAGGATTGCCCTAGTGGAAGCCTCGACAAGGCGTCTGCTACAACATTATCTTGTCCTTTTAGGTACATGATTTTAATTTTATATTCCTGTAATGCTAACCTCCATCTTAGCAAGCGGGTATGGTATAATTTGCAAGTCATTAAATAGCTCAGAGCCTGGTGGTCACTGAATACTTTGACTTCTTTACCATAGATGTAATAGTTAAATTTCTTTACCGCCCAAACCACTGCAAGAGCCTCTAATTCGGTAGCGGAATATGCTCTCTCGCAGCTGTTTAGTGTGCGGCTGGCAAATCCGATTACATTGATTGTTGTGGGGCCGTTGCTCCTGTCCCACTGAAATAAACACGCGCCCAGACCGTATGAACACGAATCTGTCGCTATACAAAAATCTTTTGTCATGTCCGGGTGTCGCAGTATGTTTGCGTTCACCAAGGCATTTTTGATAGCGTCAAATGCGCGTTGACATTCTTCTGTCCACACCCAGTGCGCATTTTTACGCAACAGGCTCAATAAAGATTCGTTATTCATTAATTGGTTGGGAACAAACCGTCTAAAAAAAGATGCTAGACCTATAAATGCTTTGAGCTGTTTCTTAGTTCTCGGACTAGGAAACCCACGAATTACATCAAGTTTTTTGCTGTCAGGCTTGATGCCTTGTGGTGTTATTATGTGACCTAGAAATTTAATCTGATTACGTCCAGATTTGGATTTATCAAGATTCGCTGTTACTCCCGCTTGCTTAAACCTTTCTAAGACTTTACTCAATAGTTCTACGTGCTCCTCCCAGGTGGCAGTGGCAATCACTAGATCGTCTACATACACTGTTACCCTTTGCAGCAAATCCGGACCTAAAACCGCGTCAAGGGCTGTTATGAAAACTCCTGCACTTACATTTAAGCCGAAAGGTAGTACCCTAAATTGGTAGCTCCTTCCCCCAAATATAAATGCAGTATATTTCCTTGACTCGGGTGTGAGCAGGATTTTCCAGAATGAACTTCTTATATCAATAGATGTCAAATATTGCACTCCATGAAATTTTTGAATTTGCTCATCAAGATTTTCCGGATGAGTCCTAACGGGTACAATAATTTCATTTATGTCTCTCGCATCTAGTACTAACCGTACCTGTCCGTCTGCTTTTGCTACCGCCACCAAAGGACTACTATAAGGGGACAAAGACGGTTCTATTATTCCCCACTCGATCAGTTTTCTTATTTCTTTAGCTACTATTTCCTTCTTGGACCAAGGAATGGAGTATGAAGCTAGACAGTAAGTTTTGTGAGGCTTCACCTCGATATTGTACTGATATCCCTTAACAATTCCTGGTCGTTCTGAAAATACATCTGCATAATTAGATAATAACTGTACCAAATCCTACTGTTGCATAGAGTTCAAATTTTCGGACTGTGATACTTTGTTCACAAGTGCGTCCACATTTGCTTTTAATTGATCACCTTGTACGTCAGGATAATAGAGATTCTGTCCTAGACCATGATTGTCTAAATGTAGTATCGACTGATTCCTACACTTTATGTTAATAGCATTACAATTAGGTACAGGTACCTCTTCAGATCTGAGCATGGACAATTCTATTCTCCTACCAGCATTCATCAAACTTAATTTTCCCTGAGAAAGGTCGATTATTGCGTCCCTTTCTCTCAAAAAATCTACCCCCAAAATGCAGGCTACTTTTAAACCCTTTACTACCAGGAATGAGCACGCTATGGCTTCATCCCCTAAATACATCTCTACCCGCACTTGGAGTTTAATTATTTGTCGCTGTGCACTTATGGCTCCAGTGACTTTACAATTATTCACCGGAAAAGTCAGCATACGCCTTTCCTTCCCCAGTACTTTGAATAAGTCCATACTCATAACACTGACAGTAGCACCTGTATCTACGACCGCTTGCACATCAATATTGTTAATTTTGACCCCTATTATCGCTTGTACTTTGTCTTTGTGCTCCTTTACGCACGTGGATGGTTCAGTTATTAATTCATCTCCCATCTGTACCCCGTCATTATACCTAAGGATACAGATGTTGTTCGGTGTTTTGTTCTGTGTCGGGCTGCTCTCACTCCAAACCTCAGCCGACGATGGAGAGCGTATCTCGGCTGCATCTAGTTTGTTGAATTATTGCTAGTGGATGGGCGTGGCTGTTCTGTGTCACTAACCTCCACTATGTGCACGTTGTGTTGCGTCGGCCGCCACGGTTGCGCAATTGGCGCATTTTGTGGTGGCGGTCGGTTATTGTCATACCTATCACTGTTTTGCCGGTCCGGACTGGGCCTCTGGTTCTGCGGCCAAGTTCGGTTTGCATCATTATAAGTATTAGTATTGCTCGGCCCCCTGGCATTTTTCCATCTATTATTGCTTGGAGGGCCTGTCTCATACCGGTCATCGAACCTCCTTTTCCGGTCATTATTCACCGGCGGACTATTGCCATTCCGGTCTCTACCTCTATTTCCGTTTTGTGCATACTCTTGTCTCCTATTATTACCTCCGCCGTTTCCATTACTTGGTGGAGGCGTGTTATTTCTACCATTTCTATAACCATTTCCGTTACTTCTAGCCTGTTCAGAGGCTGCCTTAACGTCCTCCTGAATCAGGTCAATTGAGTCCAGAACAGACAAGAAATGTTCCATATCATTTTCAGGCACGAGTATAAGCTTTTCCTTTACATGTATCGGCAAGTGTGATTTCAAAAGCCTGATCAAATCCCGGGATGAAATCTGTTCGTCCCAGTAACGGGTCTTATTAATGTACTTCTCGAAATATTTTCGCAAATTGCCTAGTCGTGGAGAATACGGCTCTGGATTATATACCTCCTTCCGTAATCTCTCCTGGATACATGTTGACCAATATTTGGCCAAGAATGCTTTTTCAAATTGCTTATATGTATCACAACTGTCAGCTGCTTCGGTTGCCCATAAAGCAGCATCTTCTTGTATGTAAGACATAACGAACTGTATTTTCTGGGTATGACTCCAAACGCTATGCAAAATGTTTCTAAATCCCTTGATAAACACTACAGGGTGAACAGATTTCTTCTCCGTTGTAAAGATCTGAAACTGTCGGTTCCTAATCAAGCTTTCTTCAATCACTACTTCGGAATGACATTTATTTGTTTCGCTTACATTGGTTGCCTGTTCTGTCTCGCAGTCGCAATTTTTTACTGCAGTATTTATATGCCTATCATTGTTGGACCTGGCTGGCGTGACATACGCCCGCGCCTCGTCATGCCGCAAGACGACGGTCCACACTCCGCTGCCACAGCGGAATGTCCCTGTGCACTATCTTTTTTAGATCCTGCACATCCGCACTTGAGCCCACATCTCTGGCCTCAATTGCGGCGTGCACTTTCTGATCTATTTCTTTCATGACTTCATTTTCTACTTTGTGCACTTTTTCGATCACTTTGTCCTCAATTACTTGAGTTGTGTCAATTTCCAATTGCTCGACTCTGTTAGTCAGGACACTAATTTCCTCTACAATATTGGCGTTAGCCACTTGAATACTGTCTACTCTTTCGCTTAATTCATGCACTGTTTTGGGTATGGTTTCATATTTTTGTTTCAAACTAACAAGCTCACTTTGCATAACTTCTAAAGTTTGCATCAACTGCAAGTCCCTCTCATGCAGGCATCGGTCACGCTCTGCTTGTTTAGCATCACGTTCTTTATCACACTCTGCTTGTTTAGCATCACGTTCTTTATCGCGTTCTGCTTGTTTGCATGCAAATTCAGCTACCAATCTCTGGTCACGCTCGGCTTGCATATGTACAAATTCAGCTTGGAAATTGAGCATGCGCTCGAACATAACTCTTAATGATTGCACTTCTGACATCACACCACTCTCTGGTCCGTGTCCAGTGCTTGCGGATGGCACAGTATTTCCGCTATCAACTGAATCACTGGGTGGCAGTGGCAACATTTCTTGCCCTTCTGCCCCCAGATTCTCACATTGTACTTCCTGAACTACGTCACTAACATTACTTTGTGTCCCACTTTCCAACTCGGTATCACTACTTACTGACTGTTGCTCATTATCCATGTTGATATCTTTCTGACTACGCAATCTAACCATAGTAAACAAAAGAAATAAAATCTGAACTAAATATCCTAACACTCAGGTTTCACTGACATAATCACACAAGAAATGGACATTAACTAATACACACTTACTATATACTACAATGACTAACTACCTAAATGTCCTGTTATTTTAAAACAAAGTACTAACAACAAGCACACCACTAATGATCCGAGAACACTGCACTGAGGCTACTTTACTACCCACAGGACAACTACACTGTAGCTTTACCTTTTGGTGATCTATCTTGGGTGCAGCTGCCCCCTGATATTGTGGTAGGTAATTAATTTTTCGAAATATTGAGCTCTCTTCTTCAGCTTGCCTCTGGGTACATAGTGTTCTCATGCAAAAAATCATACACAGGTATTACCACACAATATTGGTTATGCAATACATACAATACATAGAAAAATTATTAAATGTTCTGCAACAAAGTTCGACTATATTAATTCCCTAGTTATCTCACGGGTATTTAGTGGCCACTGCATATTCGAGCCCCACGTTGGGCGCCAATTTAACGAAATCATCGTAATGAATTGAATTGAATTGATTTGAAATTTCGTTAAAGAAGAATAATAAATTTTATCTTTTGCTTTTAAGTTAATTTTCTTTCGTGCGAACTTTGTTGTATAACCACTCTCTTATTTTCGTGTGGTAATAAAAATTTTTACTTTCTTAAGAATTACGTACATCTAAAGAAAAAATAATATTTACGTGAACTCATATGAACTGGTTAAGAATATTAGGTTGAGAATTGAGTCCTTTAAATCATTCGGCCTTGGCATACACTTTCCAGATGCAGTGGGTTTTTTTTTTTTTTTGTTAAATATTTTTACTGAATTTTATCCCGGCACTAGCCATAGAACACAAGATTACCTCTATTAGCAGAAAATGTTTTAATTATTGCCAAGCCGACATTTATCACTGATCAAACCTACTTCATTACACATTTAAGATATTTTGAAAGAACCAAACTGTTTAAGTTTCAATGTTAACTAACATTAGCTATCCGCCTACGAATGCACAAACGTATAATTAATTCAAATTTTATCAGCCACAGGATCTCTGAAAAAGAAGAACAATTTCTTAATTCACCATTGATTTTTATGCATCTGTTCCCGATTTACGGGTTTGCTATTGTTGGTCGCGGCACAGCCCAGCAACACCGCTAAAAAAATGCTGAAAAATTCTTAAAGAAATTTTATAGATGACGTGGGCAAGCTAATTTACATAAATAATTCCCACTTTTGATAAACTCTAATATATTTAGATCAAACAACAATACAACTCACATTAATTCGTAACGCATCGTCTAATGGCGGCTAAGTCCAGACAGAGACAAAAGAAGTCTACACATTCGTAAAAAACTCTTTCACAGTGTCCTACCGCAATGACTTCTGAACAGTGAAGACCAAAGAATACATAATGCATTGTGCTTAAATAGTATTGCTGACTATTAACATTTCTTTGCAAATTGACGATATTATTCTCTTCTGACATTTTATATATATCTCTGCTATCGCAAATACTGACACATTTTACAATCACATAATAAATACAGAAAAATTCCTATCCTAAATACAGAGAAATATTACAACAAAAAATATAAGGAGAATAACAAATGTCTTTTACACCACATTCAGTAATATTTTTGTTCAATAATTACGATATATACAACTTGCCCAGAGCGGCGTATATGGTACAAATAAACTCTTGGTTTTTTTTTTTTTTTTTTTTTTTTTTTTTTTTTTTTTTTTTTTTTTTTTTTTTAAATAACGTGAGTTTGCCAGGGAACGTTACACTACCCAGAACAGTGTGACATTTCATTTAGTGTCATAGAGCAGCATTTTGCAGGCAGCACAACTCTCTGAATTAACTACTGCAAAATGGGAGTGTTGTTTGGTGTAACTGACCCAAACTTCCTCCTCACTGGTGATCCCAAGTTGTAACGTCTTCTTTTTTTGCCGTTTTACTGTGCCCGCAACCTACAAGTCGGTTATTTTTGCCTGTATTACATTGACACAGCATTCGAACAATGACTTCGGCCCAACATCTAATGCCGGATTTTGTGATGGACATGCATCGTGTTGCGGGCAATGTACACCAGCCAGGACTGCAACACGATGCCTCTCACTCAACGATTATGCCGATTTCGCAGGACGTTTTCGAGCCTGCAACAATAAGTGAGGTTAGGAGTGTGCATGACTCCGGCTATCAAACGCCTTTGTTCCCACCACATGTGCCTTCCCTCATCGACTGTGCAGTTACCTCTTACGGATCTCTGTGCACTGCGGTACCAAAGCCGTTTTACGCAGATGCTTCGTTGGACAACCTACCACCACAAGGACAATGATTTGCCACGCTGCAATCTGTGCAGTACCACGCGGATACCTGCCACATGGCCGGAACTGCTTCGTTCATAGGTCAACCTACTCAGCATCGGACCATGCCCGTGCCTGCCTCAGTTCAGCATCAGCACTTGCCTTCCTACTTCAATACCTCGGCCTGCAACAGGAACAATAACTTGTTATCTGTGCCTGACCTCCACCTCCGCCCCACTGCTATGCCTCAGTGTTTTGTGCCATGACATTCACCTTATACGCACACCGTTTTGAGTGGAGTTACTATGAACAGTGAACTTTCACACATTCCATGCCACGTTCGACATCATTTCCCACACTATGCTTCTGGATAGCCCACGCCTCTGCAGCCTTTCTGCAACACAGGTGGCCCTGGCTCTGATCAATCGTCGAGCTTTCTGCGGACTAACACGCGTTCTCAAACTTTGAACTTTTTCTCACCTGTCGCCCATGCGCCGGCTCCAGTTGAGGTTCCACTACCATTCTCGGCACATCTCGGTGTTTCATCCACGTCGGTCTTCTGTGATGCGTCAGTTCGAACACACCCGCAACGTGTTGAGCTTCCGCAACCACAATCGACACATTATGGTCTCACCTGCGTCGGCCTTCCGCGTCGCGACGGATCGTGCTCAACCACAATGTGTCACCTTCATGCTGCCTCCCGAACAGCCATCGTTGCCACATCCCCTGGAGGCACACTCTCCTGGAATACTATAGCAACAACAGCTCGTTTCAGGCAGTGCCCCGATGAACTCAACACAACCTGTTC
Source organism: Schistocerca americana (assembly GCF_021461395.2). Taxonomy (NCBI): domain Eukaryota; kingdom Metazoa; phylum Arthropoda; class Insecta; order Orthoptera; family Acrididae; genus Schistocerca; species Schistocerca americana. Next base: position 508,704,749 of record NC_060124.1, on the reverse strand, counting down.
TTCCATACATTCTACGATGCTTACCGACGCTGCCACTGTTTAATCCCGACAGAGCTTCAACCTGGTTCAAAATTGTGGATGAAGTGTTCAAGCATTACAAACTCGACGAGTCAACCAGATTTCTGTGCCTCATCACCCACCTGCACGACCAGGAGGACTTGATTGCTGACCTGGTCGATGCCCCGGACTCATCTACCCGGTACACTCTAGCCAAAGAGACAGTTCTATGTCAGCTTGCACGCTCAACTGAGGCAGCAATACAGCAAGTGCTCCACGTCGAGCAACTAGGCAACGACAAACCTTCCCAGCTCTGGAGACAGCTACGTGCCCTGGTCAGTGCCAGTCTACTCTCTGACACATCTCTCCTCGCCATCTGGTCAGATAAACTATCTCCTCACATCCACTTTGCTCTGGTTTAAAGGCCTCCTGAACCTGCTGAGCAAAGAAGACGATTGCTGACAAGCTACATGATGCATCACAGCTCCACTTCACCAGCCACTGCCTACCTGACAAATCTCAGGTTCAGTCTCATCGCCCTGCAGTCGGACGCGGCCGGGGCCATACTGTGCCAACCGTTCCACTCGCTCTGGGAAGCAGTAAACAAGCAACTGGGACGTTACCGGCTCTTCCCGCGGTCACGCCCCCTCCTGCAACCGAACCTGCTGCGGCCACCAAACCTCGGCCACTGCCACTGCCAACGAACTTTCCGCAGGAAATGCAACCGCACTACCTGTACTGTTACTTCCACACACGGTTTGGTGAGGCGGCATGGAACTGCAGACCACCCTGCTACTTCCCAAATGCCAATCGCAGGTAGATTCGGGGGCCGCCTCCTGCGCACAACATGACAGGCACCCCCCAGTGCTCCATTCTGTCCGGGAATGGCCGGATAATTGTGGACGACTTTACATTAAAGATATTTCGTCGGGATACCTTTTCCTAGTGGACACAGGCGCCGATGTTTCACTGCTGCCCACATCCTTAGTGTCGTCGAACATCCGCCCTCGTCATACTTCACTGCAAGCCATGAATTCAACTAAACTACAATGCTCGGGTTCAGCTTCACACATTGTCTCACTCTCCACAAACTGAAAACTCGAGTGGACTTTTTTTAGTGTTCGAAATTGACGAACCTATACTAGGCATTGACTTCTTGCGAAACCACAAACTTTCACCGCACCTAGTGCGAAACACCGTGTTTCACCATCTGTCCCCAAGACTCACTTCCTCTGTGCTCCGTTGAGCAACCCCCCCCCCCCCCCCCTTGTACATGCTTGTCTCTGTCAATGACATTACAAGAAACCACGCATAAGTGCCTTGTCGAGCTCGAATACGTCACTTGCCCACACAAGGAAAACTTCAAGCTCTCCTCTCCTTCCGGCTCCACAAAACACAGCTCCAGCTCTCTGATGCAGCAAAGGAATTACAGACACTACAGCAAGGACAAAGCAAGGTCAGTAAGTGCGCCGAATCTACTTGCAATCCCAGCAATCGAGCCTCCATGTGTTTACCTCCCGCTACCCCTCGCAACTGTGCTATCAAGACTGCCATAACATGTACTGACAGCTCGCAGGGCCACACCCTCCTAACACGGCAGCATTTGACACTCGGCTGGACACAAGTGCACATGCGCAACGAGCGTCACGTGTTTCTGAACTGAGGGCTCCTACCCCGCCCCTCACAGACAGCACCTCAAACTATGCAACTTCGGCTCCTGTACGTCACTGTGTGACCACCACTGACAACACAAACAGTGCACTTATGCCTAGCGCTTCACCCGTGACTGTGCTGCCACAGGCCGCACCCTTGGACAATGGACTCACTAATGGCTCACGAGCTCTACCAAGCCCAGCTGACCTTGGTGCCACTGCTTCGGGCCGGCGACCATCTTGTCGCATTGACTCCTGGGACACTTTGCCGCCTCGGCTCCCGTTGGATCCACCAAGTGGCTCCGAAGACCACGACCACGCCTCACCCGCCACACATTGTAAACAAACCGCCTCCCGCGCCGCCAGCAACATTTCTGTCGTCACCAACGGCATGGTTCACAAACTTTGCCTCACTCCAGGTCCCCTGATCTCCAGTAAACCACGTCGACTTTGTCCCGAGCGCCTCTCCGACCTTAAAAAGCAGATTTCTGAACTACTAAGCTCCGGCGTCATTGAACCCTCTGCCAGTAGCTGGTCTACGCCCATACATATGACACCCGAGAAAGACGGGTCCTGGCGCATGTGTGGAGACTACCGTCGACTAAACGCACAAACAATTATGGACACATACCCCATACCCAACATTGCCGACTTTGCCAGTTCCCTCGCAGGTGTGACCACGTTCTCTGTCATTGATTGCAAACGGACCTACCACCAGATCCCCATGGCACCTGAAGACATCGAGAAGACAGCAATCACCACCCCGATCGGATTATTTCAGTTTCGATTCATGCCCTTAGGTCTGAAAAACGCAGCCCAGACCTGGCAACGCTTCATCAACGAAGTGCTATTCGACCTAAAATTCTGCTTTGCATATCTTGATGACATTCTTGTGTTCAGCTCCTCCGTCGAGGACAACATTCGACATGTGCAAACTGTTATGAACACACTCGTGCAAGCTCACCAATGCACAATGGAAATATTCCGCATTTGACAGGGAGTTGCTCGCGGTCTATGAAGTGATCAAGCATTTTAAGACTGACGCCGAGGGACACCCTTTCTATGTTTCAACAGACCACAAATCCCTGGCTGCGGCCATTACAAACCCGCCAGCTGACCCGCCTCCTCGCCGCTTCAGATACATGGACTTCATATCTCAGTTCACCACCGATGTCAGACACATAAAGGGTGCTGACAATATAGTTGCTGATTTCCTTTCACGAGTCGACGCCGTTCATTCGCTGTTAGACCTCTCTGAACTGCCTAACCTCCAACCCGCTGACGAGGACACACAAAACCTGATTTCAGACTCTACCTCTTCACTACACTTCGTCTGCACCAACTTCCCTGGCATTTCTGGTGGGACGACAATACAGGCACGTTATGCCCCCTCATCCCAACCATGCTCCATTGAGCTGTCTTCAACGCACTGCATAATTTAGCCCAGCTCAGAGCTCATGCGTCTGCCCACCTCATTGTGGAGCGCTTTGTGTGGAGAAATGTCAACAAGGTCTGCCAGCAATGGGCACGCTCCTGCATCGCATGCCAACGCTGCAAAGTACACAAGCACACTTCACCTCCCCTCAGAGCCTTTTCGATCCCTCCTGGGCGTTTCCAGCATATTCATATTGACATTGTCGGCCCTCTCCCCCCCTCTAATGGCTTTCGTTATGTTCTCTCATCTATCGACCAAACAACTCGTGGCAGAAACTGTTGCTCGAGCTTTCGTCGAGTCATGGGTATCGTGTTTCGAATGTCCAGCTATCATCACGACTGACCAGGGCAGACGATTTGAGTTGGCCCTGTTCAACGAGATTTGTAACATCTGCGGCATCCAGCACATCCATACTACAGCATATCACCCGCAAAGTAACAGGCTAGTTGAGTGCTGGCACCGCACTTTCAAGGTGGCTCTTTGATGCCATGACTCTCTATGGATGGAGGCCCTTCCCCTTGTGCTACTCAGCATTTGTGCGATCTATAAGGAAGACCTCAAAGGCAGAATAGCTGAGTTCGCATACGGCCAGAACATTGATCTCCCTGGTGAACTTGTGAGCCCTTCCACTTCTCTCCCTCAGTCTGACTTACCTTCCTTCATGGACTGCGTCAGACGCCACTTCATCAACCTCCATATGCCTCTGCCTGCCAGCCACTCCCACCCTAAGGTTCACGTCCTGAAATCTCTGGGCAATTGCGAATATGTCATGCTCCGAGATGACACTGTCCGTGCTCCCCTCCAACCTCCATATACTTGCCCGTACCAAGTTCTCCGGCGCTAAGCCAACACCTATGACATCCAGATAAAAGATTCAGCTGTTACAGTCTCTCTCAACAGACTTAAGCATGCTCATGTCGAGCCTGCTTCTACCCCCCTTCAGGCCACGACCATGCCACTCACAGTCATGGCTCACGATGCTCCGACCACTCCCTCCACGTCGGACTTACACACTCGGTCGAGTGACTTCCAGCTCCAATCGTCAAGCTCTTCTCCGACCTCACCCTCTACTCTGGTCTCACGCACTCCATTGAGTGATCACATGCTCCCCACGTCAAGCTTACCTACGCTCACGCCCTCGCTGCCGGGCCCTTTGCCAGTCCCTTCGACCTATCCCCTGTCGCCTGCCTCGCCCTGTCGAGGTTTCTCACGCCCCCTATCTTGAACATGCCCTTGCTCAAGGTGTTTGTGCCTGTCCCCCCGGACATAATCCACGACATCTCTATAATACTATGCGATGATACACTGTTGGTCGTGTGTTTCCCTTCATCTGGCGCCCATGACACAACCTGGGCCATTCCTTGCCACCTGGTGAAATGTGTTCCCCTCTTGCCTGACGTCAACCTGGACCTGCTTCATGTGTTCGCCACACCCACCGGAGACATCGTCGTCGTCGATCCGTTCCACCCGCAAACTGCCAGCCTCCCTGTTGCCGCATGACCAGTACGCCCAGTATGACGCCTGGCGTGCTTCAACGACTTCCAGCATCAGTGGCCGAACCTTCCATCATGACATTTACTACCCATGCAGCTCCCCAACGACGATGTCGAGCTGACTGTGGTCTGGCTCCCACGGACCACCCCTGTCACCTGTCAACGCCTTGGTCATCCCCCCCCCGGCCTCTCAAGAAGAGTACTCCGTACTGTGGGGGAGGGAGGACTATGTGGCACTGATGAGGTTGACAGCAGCATTGATATACGTTTGCCTCCTCTAGACTCCGAGCATGATCTTTGGACGCTAAGATAAGATTATCTTTACTCTCTTCTGCCATGTCCAATTCTTTGTAAGCCATTGATGTGTTTCGGTGAATAAACGAACTACTGCAAAATGGGAGTGTTGTTTGGTGTAACCGACCCGAACTTCCTCCACATTCAATCTAGAAATCTGCCATCACAATCCTTTAAAATGAATGGAAATGAGAGAACAGAAGGATGAGAATTCTCCATTCATATAAGCAAGAGGTACTGCTTATTTTCTATGAAATGACATTATAGTATGATGCAGAAAGAATTTAAATTTTCAGAGACAATAAAAGGACAAAAAATTACAGTAATCAACAGATTAGATTCATTGTTCTGTACATCAAGAAGCATTTTGTGCTAAATTTTCAGGCATGGAGCATTTGAAGAAATTGATGGTACAAACAGCAAAATTTCTGAAGTCATGCCAATTATTCCATTTTCAGCTACAGCGGTTTTCAGTGGAAATGAGCAGAGAATATGGAGATTTTATGTATTAGTGCAAAGTGAATAGTTAAGTCAAGGGGCATCACTGGAATGCTTTTTCAATTTAAATCTCAGTATTGTTGAATTTATGAAGGAAAAAGGAATGCAGGACTGAAAATTAGAGCATCCAGAATGAGGTGCACACCTTGTATTTTAAGTGGACTTGACTCCACACTGCCCACAGTAAGACAATGCAAGGTAACTTCTTTCTGATTTGACATGTTGTTGTTGTTGTGGTCTTCAGTCCTGAGACTGGTTTGATGCAGCTCTCCATGCTACTCTATCCTGTGCAAGATTCTTCATCTCCCAGTACCTACTGCAACCTACATCCTTCTGTATCTGTTTAATGTAGTCACCTCTTGGTCTCCCTCTATGATTTTTACCCTCCACACTGACCTCCAATAGTAAATTGGTGATCCCTTGATGCCTCAGAACATGTCCTACCAACGGATACCTTCTTCTAGTCAAGTTGTGCCACAAACATCTCTTCTCCCCAATCCTATTCAATACCTCCTCATTAGTTATATGATCTACCCATCTAATCTTCAGCATTCTTCTGTAGCACCACATTTCGAAAGCTTCTATTCTCTGCTTGTCCAAACTAGTTATCGTCCATGTTTCACTTCCATACATGGCTACACTCTATACAAATACTTTCAAAAACGACTTCCTGACACTTAAATCTATACTCGATGTTAACAAATACCTCTTCTTCAAAAACGCTTTCCTTGCCGTTGCCAGTCTACATTTTATATCCTCTCTACTTCAACCATCATCAGTTACTTTGCTCCCCAAATAGCAAAACTCCTTTACTACTTTAAGTGTCTCATTTCCTAATCTAATTCCCTCAGCATCACCCAACTTAATTCAACTACATTCCATTATCCACGTTTTGCTTTTGTTGATGTTCATCTTGTATCCTCCTTTCAAGACACTGTCCAATCCATTCAACTGCTCTTCCAAGTCCTTTGCTGTCTCTGACAGAATTACAATGTCATCGGCGAACCTCAAAGTTTTTATTTCTTCTCCATGGATTTTAATACCTACTCCATATTTTTCTTTTGTTTCCTTCATCTCTTGCTCAATATGCAGATTGAATAACATTGGGGAGAGGCTACAACCCTGTCTCACTCGCTTCCCAACCACTGCTTCCCTTTCATGTCCCTCGACTCTTATAATTGCCATCTGGTTTCTGTACAAATTGTAAATAGCCTTTCGCTCCCTTATTTTACCCCTGCCACCTTCAGAATTTGAAAGAGAGTATTCCAGTCAACATTGTCAAAAGCTTTCTCTAAGTCTACAAATGCTAGAAACATAGGTTTGCCTTTCCTTAATCTAGCTTCTAAGATAAGTCGTAGGGTCAGTACTGCCTCACGTGTTCCAATATTTCTAGGGAATCCAAACTGATTTTCCCCGAGGTTGGCTTCTACCAGTTTTTCCATTCGTCTGTAAAGAATTCGCGTTAGTATTTTGCATCCGTGACTTCTTAAATTGATTGTTCGGTAATTTTCACATATGTCAGCACCTGCTTTCTTTGGGATTGGAATTATTATATTCTTCTTGAAGTCTGAGTGTATTTTGTCTGTCTCATACATCTTGCTCACCAGATGGTAGAGTTTTGTCAGGACTGGCTCTCCCAAGGCTGTCAGTAGTTCTAATGGAATGTTGTCTACTCCCGGGGCCTTGTTTCGACTCAGGTCTTTCAGTTATCTGTCAAACTCTTCACGCAGTATCGTATCTCCCATTTCATCTTCATCTACATCCTCTTCCATAATATTGTCCTCAAGTACACCTTTCTGCTTTCCCTTCTATGCTTAGAACTGGGTTTCCATCTGAGCTCTTGATACTCATACAAGCGATTCTCTTTTCTCCAAAGGTCTCTGTAATTTTCTTGTAGGCAGTATCTGTCTTACACGTAGTGATATGCGCCTCTACATCCTTACATTTGTCCCTTAGCCATCGCTGATTAGCCGTTTTGCACTTCCTGTCGATCTCATTTTTGAGATTGTATTCCTTTTTGCCTGCTTCATTTACTGCATTTTTATATTTTCTCCTTTCATCAATTAATTTCAATATCTCTTCTGTTACCCAAGGGTTTCTACTAGCCCTCGTCTTTTTACCTACTTGATCCTCTGCTACCTTCACTATTTCATCTCTCAAAGCTACCCATTCTTCTTCTACTGCCTTTCTTTTCCCCATTCTTGTTAATCATTCCCTAATGCTCTCTCTGAAACTCTCTACTACCTCTGGTTCTTTCAGTTTATCCAGGTCCCATCTCCTTAAATTCCCACATTTTTGCAGTTTCTTCAATTTTAATCTAGAGTTCATAACCAATAGATTGTGGTTAGATTCCACATCTGCCCCTGGAAATGTCTTACAACTTAAAACCTGGTCCCTAAATCTCTGTCGTACGATTATATAATCTATCTGAAACCTGTCAGTATCTCCAGGCTTCTCCCATTCTTGTTAATCATTCCCTAATGCTCTCTCTGAAACTCTCTACCACCTCTGGTTCTTTCAGTTTATCCAAGTCCCATCTCCTTAAATTCCCACATTTTTGCAGTTTCTTCAATTTTAGTCTAGAGTTCATAACCAATAGATTGTGGTCAGAGTCCACATCTGCCCCTGGAAATGTCTTACAACTTAAAACCTGGTCCCTAAATCTCTGTCGTACCATTATATAATCCATCTGAAACCTGTCAGTATCTCCAGGCTTCTTCCATGTATACAACCTTCTTTTATGATTCGTGAACCAAGTGTTAGCTATAATTAAGTTGTGCTCTGTGCAAAATTCTACCAGGCGGCTTCCTCTTTCATTTCTTAGCCCCAATCTATATTCACCTACTACATTTCCTTCTCTCCCTTTTCCTACTACTGAATTCCAGTCACCCATGACTATTAAATTTTCGTCTCCCTTCACTATCTGAGTAATTTCTTTTATTTTGTCATACATTTATTCAATTTCTTCGTCATCTGCAGAGCTAGTTGGCACATAAACTTGTACTACTGTAGTAGGCGTGGGCTTCATGTCTATCTTGGCCACAATAAGGCGTTCACTATGCTGTTTGTATAGCTTACCCACACTCCTATTTTTTTTATTCATTATTAAACCGAATCCTGCATTACCCCTATTGGATTTTGTATTTATAACCCTGTATTCACCTGACCAAAAGTCTTGTTCCTCCTGCCACCAAACTTCACTAATTCCTACTATATCTAACTTTAATCTATCCATTTCCCTTTTTAAATTTTCTAACCTACCTGATCGATTAAGGGATCTGACATTCCATGCTCCAATCCGTAGAATGCCAGTTTTCTTTCTCCTGATAACGACGTCCTCCTGAGTAGTCCCCACCCGGAGATCTGAATGGGGGACTATTTTACCTCCGGAATATTTTACCCACGAGGACGCCATCATCACTTAACCATACAGTTAAGCTGCATGCTCTCGGAAAAAATTATGGTTGTAATTTCCCCTTGCTTTCAGCCGTTCGCAGTACCAGCACAGCAAGGCCATTTTGGTTAGTGTTACAAGACCAGATCAGTCAATCATCCAGACTGTTGCCCTGCAACTACTGAAAAGGCTGCTGCCCCTCTTCAGGAACCACATATTTGTCTGGCCTCTCAACAGATACCCCCCCCCCCCCTCGCCGTTGTGGTTGCACCTACGTCACAGCTATCTGTATCGCTGAGGCACGCAAGCCTCCCCACCTATGGCAAGGTCCATGGTTCTTGGGGGGGGATTTGACAAGTATGCATTTAAAAAGAAAACTATGTTGTAGAAGGGACAAAGACAATCCAGTTCCCTAAGCTCACTGGTGTTAAAGCAAATGTGAGGTTTGAAGAATTCATTGCGGCCTTACAAGAATAGTTTTGTAAGGGTTTTGAAGACACTGTCAATCTTACATCTGTTTTAGAGCAGTTTTCAGCACTGTTTGGTGATTCAATTGATAGAGCCCCTATGCACCTGCAGATATAACTGATTGACCTGTGAGTTAATTCCACTTTTAATTACAAATCTTTTTACCTTAAAACTGTCCAATGTATCTACATTGCCTTTCTCAGGTAGATTTTCCAAGTCTCCATGATGAGGTTGTAAAAAGTGCTATAATATTTTCATTGACATTTTTGTGTGAAAGACATGACTGTACTGCCATTTAAATGTGGCACATTCGCTGTTTTCCCCATTTCCTCTTCCTTAGACAGGGCAGTGTAGTGGTGGGGGAAACATGAAATGAGACTAAGCGCTTTGGTACTTGGGCCCGAACATGGCACATGAACCAAAATCTTGGCCTACCCTGCATTAGACATACTACTAATCAGCAAACGTCAAACAGTGTCAGTGAATTGAGTAAAGCCAGCCTGGTCATTAGCTGACAATCTACATCTGCCTGTTTCTGCAAATTTGCTGGCCGTGGTCGATGACATCTCTTCTCCCAACTATGCCAATGACACCTCTCCACTAGACACAAATTTTGAAATGTGCATCGATTTTGCCCCTCTGTGTGACCCCCATCCCCCTCTGCTCCTTCACTCCCATCTGATACAGTGTGTGCAGTCGATGTCACAGATATTAACCTTGATGACCTCTCCATAAAAATTTATATTCTAACTGCTGATTCTCAGTATATTTATTCTTTAATGAAATTTGTTGCAAGTAATATACCTCTGTTTCCAACCACTAGGTCAATACATAGTATCCATACTAGGAATAAGAACAATCTACATAAAGACCTAAAATCATTCACATTGGTCCAAACAGGGGTCCAATATTCAGGAACACACATTTTTAATAAATTGCCAGGAACCATTAAAAACTGGGTTTCAGATATGGCAGGGTTTAAACAGAGTTTGAAAGATTTTTGGTAGGCAAGTCCTTCTACTCTGTAGACGAATACTTTATCAGGGACTGTTAGACAAGCTTAAGTAAAAATGTCTGTTAGATTTAATTTTTATCAGAACTTTGTCACAACAGTCAAGATTAGGTATTTTGTGTATGATAAAGTTATTAAAAGTGCATAACAATGTTTTATTCTGACAGTGTATTAATTCTGTAAATATTAGCAGTTCCAGTTTACTGTAACATGTTCATCCATTTTGACAATCTCCTGGCAAATGATCAGGGCAGTAAAATATTATATTCAAATGTTTTATGTTATACTTTCTGACATGTCCCAACCCTTGAGAATTATCTCATTTTTTGGGTCTATGGAACAAAAACTGAATCCAAACAAATCTAATCTAATCCCAGATGACACTGTCTTCATTTTCGTCATCTTTCCCTCTGTGCAACATGACACCTCAACAAGTCACATGCAGCTACTGAACTCCTCCGAGCTCCCTCCAAATACTGCGCAGGACCACACAGCGGCCAAAATCTTGTGCGACAGCATCCTGTCCATTGCTGTCCCTCTCCACCTGCACCTCATGGACCTCACTCCAGTCAACAAACCTACCTGCTCCCATGCAGGACTTCACCTTCTTTCACCTAAGTGGCTTTGAGCTTTCATAATGGACAGCATCTCCTGTTCAGTTCCTTATCCATGCTCCACACTACCTAAGTGGCGGGATAGGATGGGGGGGGGGGCCTCTCTGGTTATTATCAATCACAAAAACAGCACCTCTGAGTTTTGAATTGCAGACTTTTAGCTCTGTGTTTTTTGACAACTTCGCATTGTGTGGGTTTTCCTCATATTTGTTTAGCATGTGTTCTTGCAACTAGTGAGTAAATTGTTCTACAGCATATCTCATGTTCTATTCCTTCATCATGTAATGAAGAGGTGGAAATTACCATAGTTGTATTAGACACTTCAGTTTCCAGTACCCTGTTTCTATTTCAAATGCAATTTCTGACATATTTTTTTGGTTTTAATTGTACCCCACCATCTTCCTATCCAATAGTAAGAATTGTTTCAAGTCTCTGGAGTACCATCATAATATTACAAACATTTTCCACACTTAACTTTTCTTGTATTTTTGTTACCTCTATTGGTTGTTGTTGTTTTTTGGGGGAGGAGACCAGACAGCAAGATCATCGGCCTCATCAGATCCGGGAAGGACGGGGAAGGAAGTTGGCCATGCCCTTTCAAAGGAACCATCCCAGCATTTGCCTGGAGTGATTTGGGGAAATCACAGAAAACCTAAATCAGAATGGCTAGACGCGGGATTGAACCGTCGTCCTCCTGAATGCGGTTACCACTATTATCCCAACACATGTTTTTATTTTCATTACTGTTACTTGTAATTAGCATTTTCCTCATGGCTATCAGATCCACAGTAACTACAATAAATTTTCATCACATTTCCTGATACACTAACATACTCTTTGAAATAAATAAACATGGCACCTTACCAGTGAGAATACTTTTCCCTAGCCCTATCCTTCATCAACTTCTACATCATCATTAACAAAATCATTATCAACAACATCAAAAACACTATCATCATTATATTATCTCTCATGTCAACACTTTCTCAACATCACACATAGACCCTACTTCAACTCATCTTAACAGCTTCATATTGCAAAAATATTCTCACCATCATGCATCAACATTCAGTCTATAATCACCTAGTACACTTGACTTCTTTTCCAAAATATTATCATCACTAATAAAGTTTGTTCACAAAGTTACTCTTGCCTCTTCCTTATGACAATGTTCAAAACTTCCCTTTTCTATGTGATCTCCTTTCTTAAATAATATGTATCACAGAATGTACTCGGGACAATACATGAAAGTTGTTAATATACAACAAATTTCATCTTAAAAGCATTTACTCCTAATAAGACTGTCAAAAAGTTTCAACTCTTCCATGATAATTACATTAAAATGCTGACTGTAAATTTACAATGTGAGTGGCTACTAAGTCTGACTATCATCCATTATTTTTTTTCAAATAGACACAAATTCTCATAGAAACATCAAGACCCAAATGCAATCAGAACTTATACATGCACTACCACTAAACCAGACAGATTAAAAACCCAAAATACATCTCATGTCATTACTTTTTCTAAATCAGTCTGGTACAGGTTTTCTTTTTCATCTGTATTCTGATTGATTTGAGGTGTTCCACCATGAATTCCTCTCCTGTGCAAAGCTTTTCATTTCAGAGTAGCATTTCCAACCTACATCTTGCTGGATGTATTCCAATCTCTGTCTTCCTCTACAGCTTTTCCCCTATACAGCTCCCTGTAGTATCATGGAAGTTATTCCCTGATGTCTTAACAGATGTCCTATCATCCTGTCCCTTCTTCTTATTCTCCAGAGAACTTCCTCATTGCTTACCTTATTCCATCTAATTTTCAACATTCTTCTGTAGCACCACTTATCAGATGATTCTGTTTTCTTCTGTTTTGGTTTTCCAACAGTCCATGTCTCACAGCCATACAATGCTGTGCTCCAAATGTACATTCTCAGAAATTTCTTGCTCTATTAAGGTCTATGTTTGGCAAACTTCTCTTGGCCAGAAATGCACTTTTTACTAGTTCTAGTCTCCTTCTTGTGTCCTCCTTGCTCCATCTGTCATAGGTTATTTTGTTGCCTAGGTAACAGGATTTCTTAACTTCACCTATTGCATGCTCAGCAATTCTGATGTTAAGTTTCTCACTATGCTCATTTTTGCTACTTCTCATTACTTTCATCTTTCTTCCATTTATTCTCAATCCATATTCTGTATTCATTACGTAGTTCATTCCATTCAGCAGTTCCAGTAATTCTTCTTCACTTTCACTGAGGATAGCAATGTCATTGTTGAATGTTATCACTGATATCCTTTCATCTTGAATTTTAATCCCACTCTTGAACCTTTCTTTTATTGCTGTTATTGCTTTTTTGATGTATAGGCTGAACAGGAGGAGTGAAAGACTATCCCACTGTCTTACACCCTTTTTAATCCAGGCATTTCATTCTTGGACTCCCACTTTTGTTGTTCCTTCATGCTTCTTGTACAGATTGTATATTATCCATCTTTCCCTATAGCTTTCCCCTATTTTCCTCAGAATTTTGAACACCTTGTTCAATTTCAATTGCTGAATGCTTTTACCAGCTCAACAAATGCTATAACCGTGTCTCGTTTGCTCTTCAGTCTTGCTTCCATTGTCAACCACAATGTAAGAACTGACACCCCTGGTGCCTTTACCTTTTGTAAAGCCAAACTGATTATCATGTAACAAATCCTTAATTTTCTTTTCCATTCATCTGTATATCATTCTTGTTGGCAACTTGGATGTGTGAATTGTTATACTGATGGTGCAATAATTCTCAGACCTGTCAACTCTTGCAGTATTTGGAAATGTGTGTGGATGATGATTTTCCAAAAGTGCGGTGGTGTATTATCAGTAAAATACATTCTACGTACTAAAATAAATATTGTTTTGTTGCCATTTCCCCCCAATGATTTTAGAAATTCTGTTGGAATGTTATCTATCCATTCTGCCTCATTTGATCTTAAATCTTTCAAAGCTCTTCTAAGTTCTGATTCTAATACTGGATTCCCTATCTCTTCCCTATCAACTCCTGTATCTTCTTCTATTACCTCATCAGACAAGTCCTTCCCCTCATACAGGTCTTCATTGTATGCTTTCCACCTATCTGCTCTCTTTTGTGTGTTTAACAGTGGAATTCACATTGCACTCTTAATGTTACCGCCTTTGCTTTTAATTTCACCAAAGATTGTTTTGACTTTTCTATGTGCTAAGTCAACCCATCTGACAATTATTGCCTTTTCAATTTTTTCACGTTTATCATGTAGCCATTTTACCTTAGCTTCCTTGCACTTCCTATTTATTTCTTTCGTAAGTGACTTGTATTTCTGTAGTCCAGAATTTTCCTGAACATTTTTTTTACTTCCCTCTTTCATCAGTCAACTGAAGTATTTCTTCTGTTACCCATGGTTCCTTCACAGTAACCTTCCTCGTATGTGTGTTCGCCTTCTCAACTTTGGGATTGCCCTTTTTGCTACACACACACACACACACACACACACACACACACACACACACACACACGCACACATGCACGTGCGCACGCAAACACAACTTGCACACACGTCTGCAGTCTCAGAGAGCTGAAACTACACTGCGAGCAGCAGCACCAATGCATGATGGGAGTGGTGACTGGGTGGGGGTAAGGAGGAGGCTGGGGTGGGGAGGGGGAGGGATAGTATGGTGGGAGTGGCAGACAGTGAAGTGTTTCAGTTTAGACGGAGGGCAGGAGAGAAGGTGCGGAGGGGGAAGGGGGTAAGTAGCAGAAAGAAGAGAAATAAAAAGAAATTAAAAGACTGGGTGTGGCGGTGAAATGACAGCTGTGTAGTGCTGGAATGGGAACAGGGAGTGGGCTGGATGGGTGAGGACAGTGACTAACGAAGGTTGAGGCCAGGAGGGTTACGGGAACGTAGGATGTATTGCAGGGAAAATTCCCACCTGCGCAATTCAGAAAAGCTGGTGTTGGTGGGAGGGATCCTTATGGCACAGGCTGTGAAGCAGTCACTGAGATGAGGGATATCATGTTTGGCAGCGTGTTCAGCAACAGGGCGGTCTACTTGTGTTTTGGCCACAGTTTGTCGGTGGCCGTTCATGTGGACAGATAGCTTGTTGGTTGTCATGCCTACATAGAATGCAGCACAGTGGCTGCAGCTTAGCTTGTAAATCACATGACTGGCTTCACAGGTAGCCCTGCCTTTGATGGGATAGGTGATGTTAGTGACTGGACTGGAGTAGGTGGTGGTAGGATGATGTATGGGACAGGTCTTGCATCTAGGTCTATTACAGGGGTATGAGCCATCTCCACAATAGGGTGAGTAGCTCTGATATTGTAACATTCCATCCTGGGTTTTCCATTGTTTGATTCCTTAGTACTTACTTATTCCACTTTCTTGTGCCTTAATTTTTCCTGACTATTCTCTTAATCTTCAGCCCACTCACTATTAAATTTTTATCTGAGTCTATAACTGCTCCTGGGTATGCCTTACAGTCCAGTGTCTTACTGTGGAATCTCTGCCTGACCATAATATAATCTAAGAGAAATTTCTCCATATCTCCTGGCCTTTTCCAGGTATACCTCCTCCTCTTGTGATTCTTGAACAGAATGTTTGCCATTACTAGCTGAACTTTATTGCAGAAATCAACTAGACTTTCTCTCCTCTCATCACCGGCCACTGGGCTGAGCAGTTCTAGGCGCTTCAGTCTGGAACCGCGCTGCTGCTACAGTCACAGGTTCAAATCCTGCCTCGGACAAGGATGTGTGTGATGTCCTTAATTAGGTTTAAGTAGTTGTAAGTCTAGGGGACTGATGATCTCAGATGTTAAGTCCCATAGTGCTTAGAGCCATCTCCTCTCTCATCCCTACCACAAAGCCTACATTCTCCCATAAGCATGGCTTCTACTCTTTCCCTTACAACCACATTCCACTCCTACATGACTGTTAGAATTTCAGCTCCTTTACATACTGAATTACTCATTGAATATCCTCATATGCTTTCTCTATCTCTTTTTTCTGCTTGCAACATCAGCGTGTATATCTTAACTATTGTAGTTGGGGGTGGTTTGCTGTCTGTTCTGATGATAACACCCCTATTACTGAACTGATCACGGAAATTCACTCCCTACCCTACCTTCATATTCATAATGAATCCTACTCTTGATATACGATTTTCTTTTGCTGTTGATATTACTATTTACTCATCTGACTAGAAATCCTTCTTTTCTTCCCATTCACTTTACTGACACCCACTATATCCATAGTGGGCCTTAGCCTTAGCCTTAGCATTTCCCTTTTCGGATTTTCTAGCTTCCTTACCGCATTCAGAATTCTGACATTCCACACATTGACTCATAGAATGTTATCCTCGCATCGGTTATTCAATTTTTTCTTATGGTCACCTCCCCATTGCCAGTCCCCTCCTAGAAATCCAAATGGGGGATAAATCCAGAATTATTTGCCAATGGAGAGATCATAATAATACATTTTTCAATTACAGGCCACATGTTCTGTGAATACACATCATTTGTCTGTAATTTAGTGGTTTCCATTGCCTTCTGCATTCTCATGCCATTGATCACTGCTTATTATTCCTCATTTTAGGGACAGTTTCCCACCGCATGGATAAGAGAGTGCCTTGAACTTCTCTCTGTCCCTCTGCCCTCTTTGACAAGGCTGTTAGCAGAATGAGGGTGACTTCATGTGTCAGAAGTCTTTGGCTGCCATTGCTGATGATTTTTATTCAAAATTGGAGCGATGGTGCGGTTTGACACTCGGACCAAGGATGTTGTGATTACTAGTCAAAGATGCTACACCTAGACCACAGGTCATTTCAACAAAAGTATTAAGAAAAAATATTATAAAAATATAATAATTTCCCAGAAACAATCAGTATTCTAAGCCCAAATAGTACAGAAGCACAAGAATAATTAAATCCCATTTTATGCAACATTATCTCTCAATGACAGTTATGTGCAAAATTCTATTTTTGAAGTGACAAAACAGTAAAAAAAAAAAAAAAAAAAAAAAAAAAAAACCAGACAGAAGTTTACCTTCATAAATTACTCTTAGCTAATCAGGACAAAATTTAAAGGATACTCATTGCCATTACATCCAAAAACATTTTTCCTTGGAAACAGTAAAATATATATTCCTCTTTCAAAGCGAGATTTTTTTTGTTATCCAAGCATAAATAAAAGTAGGCCTTTTTTATCACAGAAGCAAAAATTACTTAATATTTTACATACTTTCAAAACTGTTCTTTAAATACATGCTAATATGAAAATTTCAGATCAGAAATTGGCCTCCAGAAAAATTTCAGCTCTTGGTAAAGCAATAATTAAATATGTCATTCACACACTGAGAGTCTCAGTTTCTCATAAAATCATCTCAACATATTAGACTCGCTACCATCAATCATTAGCACAGCATGTTTCTTAAATCAATTATCAGACTGATCCACAATTCAATATAATCTAAGACATTCCTAAGCTCCAACCAATACACTGCATATCAGTAAGTCATGCTGCATACTTCAACATATTTTCTCTATGCACTGCTCAATATGGACAAGCCATAGTTCTCTAATTATTATTATTATTATTTCCTGTCTCACACATTATGTCTGGTTAAAAATGGAAAGTGACGCGGACCTTGATCAAGCGTGACTTCCTTTTAACTGTATGGTATTTGTTACATTGCATTTAGGAACTTTCGGGTAATTGAACATGTATCAATAATTACAGATTTCTGTATGAAACTTCCTGGCAGATTAAAACTGTGGGCCGGACCGAGTCTCGAACTCGGGACCTTTGCCTTTTGCGGGCAAGCGCTCTACCATCTGAGCTACTGAAGCACGATTCACGCCCAGTCATCACAGCTTTACTTCTGCCAGTATCTCGTCTCCTACCTTCCAAACTTTACAGAAGCTCTCCTGCGAACCTTGCAGAACTAGCACTCCTGAAAGAAAGGATATTGCGGAGACATGGCTTAGCCACAGCCTGGGGGATGTTTCCAGAATGAGATTTTCACTCTGCAGTGGAGTGTGTGCTGATATGAAACTTCCTGGCAGATTAAAACTGTGTGCCCGACCTAGACTCGAACTTGGGACCTTTGCCTTTCTGTAAAGTTTGGAAGGTAGGAGACAAGATACTGGCAGAAGTAAAGCTGTAATGACAGGCCGTGAGTCGTGCTTCGGTAGCTCAGATGGTAGAGCACTTGCCCGCGAAAGGCAAAGGTCCCGAGTTCGAGTCTAGGTCGGGCACACAGTTTTAATCTGCCAGGAAGTTTCATATCAGCGCACATTCCGCTGCAGAGTGAAAATCTCATTCTGGAGACAGATTTCTGTAGTTGTATATATACATTTGGATGTAGCTGTATTGCGTTGATGTACTGGTGGATATTGTGTGGTATGACTCCTGTAGTTGATAGTATATTATTATTATTATTAGTATTATTATTATTAAATTTTATGGCCTTCATTGGACCACTCTAGCCAACCTTATACAAATAATTTTCCAGTTTTCTGTCAGCCCAGTACTTCTTCATTCTCTCGGATCTTATCCTTCTTTCTTCATCTGAAATCACCCTCCCTATTGTGTATTTGTTGATTCATGTTTGCGGTCTGGTTTGTTTGTCTGTGAGTTTCCTGGTTTTGTCAGTTTTGTTTCTTAGGTCTTCCAATGTAATCTGAAGCTCATCCATATCTTCCTTGATTTCTGTAATCCACTTAATGTTGTACTTATTATTCCACAATTTTTCTATTATTCTCCTGATGATCCTGTTCTCTGGTGTTCTGATTAGATGTCCAAAAAATGAAATGTGTTCTTCCTGATTGTACTCATTACTGGTTCTATTTGCTAGTAGACTGTTTCATTTGCAGCTACTCTCCAGTGTCCATCTTCCTGGTACGATTTGTTGATGCACGTTCTGATGATTCTTCTCTCTGTTTTGAGTATGATGTCTATTTGTGCAGTGCTAGTTGTTTTGAAGATGGTTTTACTTGCGTATGTTATTTCTGGTTGAGTCACTGTTTTGTAGTGTTTTAATTTTGTTGCTATTGACAGGCTCTTTTTGTTGTAGTTGTTCTTGGTGATATATTGTGCTCTAGTCAATTTTTTTATTCTGTTATGCCATGTTGGCTTTTCATTGAGGTTATATGTTATGATTTCTCCCAGATATTTAAATTTTGTCTACAGTTTTGATTTCTTGGTTTCCTATGGCAATTTTGTTTATGAGTGATGGGTCAGTTAACATGATGACTGTTTATTCAAAGGATATTCCAAGACCAATTTTCTGTGCAATTTCCTGCAGTGAGATAACTTGTTGTTTGGTTTCCTGTATACTGTTAGACAAGAGAGCAAGGTCATCAGCAAATCCTAGACAATTTAAACTTATTTTGTCTTTGGCTCTTCCAATTTTGATGTTCATTGTGTTAATCTTGTACCATTCCCTCATTATGTATTCTAAAACACAGTTGAACAGCCAAGCAATCTCCTTGTCTTAAACCTGTTTTTATGATGAATGGTTAGATAGTTCCCCCCTGAACTTGACTTTTGATACAGTGTTGGTTAATATGAGTTCTATTATGGGAACAGGATATGAATAGCGGTATACAGAATAAACTGTCCCCACTAATATCTGCACATACATATATTTTGACAATTATCATACACGTGCACACAGTACAAGGTATAAGAACAGACTGAATTAACATGGCGGCTCGGATGAGCGACCTGAGACCCAAAGATTAATGTTGTTTATGGTCAATATGTCCTATCGATGCCACACAGCCCCCCCCCCCCCCCTCCCCCCATAGAGTACGGAGTACCACATGTGAGTCTTGAGGGAAGACCATAAGACCATGGGGGCATCGACGCTGTTGGTGGTCATACAAGCTGGTAGATGCACAACCGGGACATCCACCCCAACCGGGGCGGAGTGCGGAGGCGGAGCGATGGGAGGCAGGTCCACCTCGAAGTCATTGAGCCAGCGAGGATGGACGATGCGGATGGACGATGCGGCAACCAGCCTGAGAGCAGCCAGGTTGAACGGTAGATGGTGGGGTGTAGGTGTGACAAGCCTGGATGCTAATCGAGCCGTCGTGTGAGATGAAGGCATGGATTGCCATCAGGTCGTACTCACGAGGGAGGGTAAGGCTATGCACAACACTGATGTTTAACTGGTTGTTGGGTGGTGGGGCCGCGGTGTCTGTGAGTAGAATGAGAACTCGGTCATCGAGAGTGACGATTGAAATGCCATCTACACAGTGTGGGTGTGCATTGCAGGGTGTCTCCATAGTCAATGAGGTAGCAGTGAAACCCGTACACAGGGTGGAGGGTGACATGTCTGAGAACCCTGCAAAAGGCGACAGGGAGGCGCCAGGTGAACAAAATGGCATGGTGGTCTGAGGAGAAACATTGTCGTACACCACAGTGGGAGGGAGACTGGCGGGAGAGTCATTAGGAAAATCAGACTGAGCCAGCAGAGGGACGTCGGGGTCCACGAATGCTGGTTTGAGTCAGTGTAATGAAACAGTTTGTGGGCTGTCTTTGACGATGATGTCAAAAGTTGTATCGCCCCAACAGAGGACATTAAATGGGCCAAGATAAGGTCATTGCAGAGGTTGTCAGACTGAATCATCTCTCAGCATTACATGGGAGCAAGTGCTGAGAGCGGTTGGCACGTAAGTGTCTGGCAGGGAGTGGCTGATAGGTGGGTGCAGGTGTGCATGTTTGAAGTGGGAGTGGAGTCTTCAGGAGGCTGAATGAGTTCCCCTGGTAGGACAGGGTTCTCCCCAAAAACGAATTCTGAGATAGTGCCCTGTAAGTCGGTCTTGAAAGTTGAACGGAGACCGAGCAGTACCCACGGAAGTGCTTTGGACCAGAGGCAGTCGTGGCACCTGAGCACTGTTTTTAGAGTGCGGTGCCTCCATTCCACTAACCCGTTGCTTTGTGGGTGGTATCCTGTGGTGTGAATTTTCCTTATGCCGCAGACATTACCTAAAATGGTGAACAGGGAAGACTCAAACTGATGACCCTGGTCAGTGGTGATGGTGGTTGGACAACTGAACCAAGCAATCCATGAGGAGAAAAAACCCTTGGCCACGGTCTCAGCAGTGAAAGGGGACTGTCTGTACCCAGTGGGACGTGTGGTCAATTGTGGACAGAATGTATCTGTGGCCCTCCGAGGGTGAAAGAGGACCGATAAGATTGAGATGTACATGACGAAATCGTCCTGGAGGAATGTCGAACTTGCCCAGTGGTAGGGTGGTGTGGCAGCCGATTTTGTTGCGTTGGGAGGGGACATAGCTGCGTGCCCAGGTTTGTCAGTCCCATTTTATGTTTTTCCAATGAAATGCTCAGAGACGAGCCATGTAGTGGCACAGACGCCAGGGTGAGCGAGGTTATGCAGAATGTCGAAGGCCTACCGGCAGAAGGGGAGGGGGGGTGGGGGGGGGGGGGTGGAGAGTAACAGGCGTAAGGTACCAGTAGAAGAGTCGCACCACACCTCATCCACAATGCCAGGGAATTTAGCTTTAGTAAACACAAGGGATGTTTGAGGGTCCGTGAGGAGAACTTGAGATTCCTCGTCTGAGGCTTGTAGGGTGGCCAGGTTGGATAAGTCAATGATGCGTGAAATAGTATTGGTATGCGAAAAAAAAATCTGTGGCAATGTTGTCCATGCCCTTGATGTAGCGAATGTCGGTTGTGAATTGGGAGACTAGATCAAACTGACGGAAACACCGAGGGAAGGGTCCTTGGTGGGGTTGCAGAAAACATCTACAAGTGGCTTGTGATCCGTGAGGATGAAGCAAGAGTGACCCTCCACATCGGGGCGGAAGTGTTTGACAGCCTCATAGACTGCAAGGAGTTCTCTATGGAAAGCAGAGTATTTCTTCTGAGCTGTTGACAGTGGTTGTTTCTTTTTTTTTTTTTTTTTTTGAGAAGAAATGAAGAGGGGAAACTGTGTCTGCCCTGCGTTGCTGTAGTACTGCTCCCACTGAGATGTCACTGGCGTCCATAGTGATAAACAACTTGGCTAAGGGGTCGGAGTGGGTGAGTGTCACAGCGTGAGCTAAAGAAGTCTTTAACGCATTGAAAGCGCGTCCAGCATAGGTGCAGTCCAGCGAACGGGTTTGAGTCCTGAAGTCTGTTTACCTGACAGTGAGTCTGTCAGCGGGGCCTGAAAGGCAGTGGCAGAAGGCAGGCAATGATGGTAGTAATTTATCGTGCCCAGGAAACATCGTAGTTATTTGTAAGTAGCCAGGGGCGGCAGTGAAGTGATAGCATGCACATGAGATTTGGGAGGCTGTATTCTGTTGGTGGAGATGGTGTAACCCAGGAAAGTGACGGAAGACTGACACAACTGGCAGTTTTCTTTGTTGACCTCAACGCCATTGGAGTTCAAGATCTGGAGGACCATGGATAAATGATTTTCATGTTCCTCAGATGACTTGTTGAAAATGAGTATGTCGTCCAGATATGCAAAGCAAAACTCGAACTGTCGTAAGATGGAGTCAATGAAATGCTGCCACATTTGCACTGCATTTTTTAGTCGAATGGCATGAAGTTGTATTGGAACAAACCAAGCGGCGTGATAATAACTGTTTTAGGGATGTCACCCAGTGCTATGGGAATCTGATGGTATGCACATTTACAGTCAATAAAACTGAAGATTGTAGCGCCCGATAACATGTGAGTAAAAACATTTATGTTAGGCACAGTGTAATTGTCCATGATACTATAACCATTTAAACGTCTGTAGTCACCACACATTCAGAAAGAACCATCATGTTTGAGGACGAGGTGGATGGGTGAAGACCAGTTGCTCTCTGATGGTTGCAGGATACCTGCCTCCAAAAGTTCATTAATTTGCTGCCGGGCTGTGTGCAACTTAATAGGGTTGAGGCGTCTAACCTTGTGTCTAATAGTATGGGGCCAGCAGTGGTAACTATCTTTTGTGTCGTTCTGTCAGTGTTGCAACAAACTGAGAAGTGCACACAAGACTGATCAATGTCCTGATGCCAAGTTTTGGGATGGGTAGGGTGTGATGAGGTGTAACCGTTAGTGTGAGTGCGAAAAGGCAGCACGAAAGTCACATGTCTAGTACGTGAGTGCAGCGTGCGCTTGTTTGGAGAGGACAGCTGTGCATGCAGTGCGGAGCAGGTCGGAATGTGCGGCGACTGTCTGCTGCCAACCTTGCACTTGATACCCGGTGCGGGCGAGAGTGGTCTTGGTGTCGCGCGTGGAACTGCAATGGCTGCCGAGTCACGTGGCTGGCGTGTGAGAGAGGGGGAATGTTTATCAACATGTGGGGCGGCTGCCAGCATGGTGGGCATGGTCATATAATGTGTGCGACTGTTTTAGAAGTACTGTCTGTCACATATGGCAGTGAACATGGCGAGCGCGTCGTGGATGCGGAGTCTACCAGATGCGAATCTTCACATGCAGTTAATGTTTTTGGACTAACCTGATGAGTTTCCAAGCTGGTGTCTGCTGGAGAAACACGATTAGGTGGCCGGGACTGTGGACTGCAGTTTTAGCAGCGAGGTACGAGCTGTGATGAGCTCATTGTAAGTGTGTGCTATTCATTGTTTCAGCTCATTGTTTTCCTGGTGGAGTTGTGCCGCCAAGTCGTATTCTTACAGTAGGTTAGTGATGCACACACAATGTCACCCACGAGGGCAGAGCACTTGCATACCAACTCACATGTCGCGAGAGAAACAGAATGTGGAACATAAGTGCAAGAACACAGTATCTGTGTTAGTGGGATGGTGTGGCACTGAGCCCTGAACTATGTTCGGAGAGAGTTTGTAATGGGACAAAAAATCCATACCGAGAATTCATTAATTGATGTCAGCAATGTAGAAAGTCCACGGAAAACACAGAGAAGGAAATAGGTGCACCTAACTTTGACAGAGCCTGAGGTTTGTAACATTGATAGCTCGGAGAAGTGACTTTGTCAGTGAAAAGGTGGGGGTGCCATCGATGTAGGTATGATAGACACGTCAGCACCAATGTCGACTAGGAAAATGAGCTATGACAGAATGTCAGTCATGTACAAATGACCGCTCAGCCAGGCGGACGAGTGGACAGAGTGCAATGTATGAGGACGCCTATGAGGTTCCCCACAGGACTCGGCCTATTTTAGGTCCTGTGGTTGGCGTTTTGGTGCTGGTAAGGTAATTGGCACTTCTTGGCATTATCACCAAAAATCTTGTGGGATCAGCAATATGGATGAGCCGGATGCAGTGGTGGTGGTGTTTGTGGCAGTGGAGGAGTCTTGTCCTCATTGATTTGATCCAGCATGTATACTGGCACATATGGTGCATGGGCGATCCTGGAGTGCTCAGATGGTGGAAAGAGCGAGTGGATACTGCCAGGCAATGTAGAAGGTGCAGAGGTGGAGCGAGCCCTGCCTCTGCCAGCAGACAAGCTGGTAAGCAGGAGCAGTTGTGCCAACTAGCGGTGAGTGGTGAGCTGGTTGGTGTTGTCATAGCAGTGAATACAGTTGGTCTGCAATGCGGAGATGAGAGGTGAGTGACTCAAAGAAATGTGGTAGCAGATGGATCTGTAGGTCGGTAGGCAATTTGGCAGACCACACTGCCCACAGAGTGACGTCCGGCATGGACGGCTCACTCACGAGTAACCGAAGGCAGTGCCAAAGTTGTGATGGAGCTCAGTCCCCCAGCTGTTCCTCGTACAAGATCTTGATGATTAATTCTTGTGGTAAGCAGGCAAGTCGTTCTATGATCATTTCCTTCATGAACTCGTACTTCGGTGAAGGCGGTGGTGAGAGGAGTAGATCACAAATTAAATGTGAGTTCTCCGCGCACATTGAAAACATGCCCCGTGGGGTCGACTATAAATTACTGGTGGAACTTGCGGAATATCACTGTGGTGTGGTAAGACACCCCTGGAAGGCGAAACGGTGAAAGATGTACCCGAACCCACATGGTCAAAAAGTTGAGCAACTGGTCTGGGGGGAGGGCAAGGAGAATTTTGCGCACAAAAATGTCCATTGTTAGTCTGAAAATGAGGCAAAACCAGAACAGGTCATGATTGATAGTGACTGGGTGTGTTTTGCACAAACGGCGGCATTGCACACAGCACAACAGGAACTGCTTTGCACCCCGTTGAGAGTCAAAGTACGTGTGTGAATGTAGATCACTTTGAACATTATATGATTGATTGGTAGGTACACAGTTCTGAATATTATCCACTTCACACTTCACATGTTGGCGAACACAGTCCGACGACATGAAACCCGAGTCCACTGTTTGAGTTAACAGTGTAGCACTCGACCGTTGTAGAACAACAAAGTTGGTTAACGTGGTTGGAGATTGCAAATCACTATGGAGTAATGGAGAGCCACCCGTTGGCGAAGGATTGAAGGGGCCCGGCGGTCGTAGTTGGACTTCTAAATCTTTGAATAAAGCGTTGGGTGATGTGGCCGTGGTGGCATGCGCATAACCTGTTGATTTACAACACCCGGCATGGAAGTTGCAGAAGACGTAGAAACTATGGGGTCACCAGTATTGGAACAGGATATGAATAGCGGTATATAGAATAAACTGTCCCCACTAATATCTGCACATACATATATTTTGACAATTTTCATACCTGTGCATACAGTACAAGGTATAAGAACAGACTGGATTAACACGGCGGATGGATGAGTGATTAATGTTATCTATGGTCAATATGACCTATTGACACCACACTACCAATTTGATTAATTTTGTATGGAGCCCAAAATTTCTTAAGACTTTTAACATTGAAGGTCTATGGATACAGTCATATGCTATTTTAAAGTCCACGAAGGTTATTACTAGAGGTTTATCTCATTTCTTGTAATATTCTATGGCTAATTTTAAAGTGATGATCTGTTCTGCACAGCTTCTCCAAGGTCTGAAGCCTAAAATTAACTACTACCTAGCACAAGTCATCTTCACATGATCATAATGTATTACAGTTCTCTATAAAAGTCATCACATCATCTAATAGTAAGCAGAACAGTCAAGATAAATTCTTGAGTCTTCATTATCTGCCACACAACATGAAAATTTATTAAAGCATTAAATATTCTTAGTACAAGCCATTCTTTAGTAAAAATCATACAATCAGCATAAACTGTAAGTAACGTGAAAAATTAACTGCCCGTAATCCATCATTAATACTCCACAAAATAGACAAAATATTTACCAAGTAAAGTTCTAAATAATCACAGACTATAAACCATGAACCATGGACCTTGCCGTTGGTGGGGAGGCTTGTGTGCCTCAGTGATACAGATGGTGCAACCACAACGGAGGGGTATCTGTTGAGAGGCCAGACAAACATGTGGTTCCTGAAGAGGGGCAGCAGCCTTTTCAGTAGTTGCAGGGGCAACAGTCTGGATGATTGACTGATCTGGCCTTGTAACATTAACCAAAACGGCCTTGCCGTGCTGGTACTGCGAACGGCTGAAAGCAAGGGGAAACTACTGTCGTAATTTTTCCCGAGGATATGCAGCTTTATTGTATGATCGAGAGCTGCATCAAACCAGTCTCAGGACTGAAGACCACAACAACAACAACATAAAGTAATCACTAGAAAACTCATTCAGATGTCAGTGCCTATATCAATGGTTCTCAACCATTTTTTTGGTCATGGCACACTATACACTGTAGCAACACCTGCCAATTCCCTCAGTGCTGCTGCAAGTGAGAACAACTACATTTAAATCCAAAGCAAAGTCATTTGAATCAGTAAGTAGTTCTTCTTCACGTGGTGATTGCTTCATTTGCCCCATGATTACATTCTTTGCATCAGAAAAACCTCATCAGGTCTCTGTCATCTGGTCGGAGAACTAACTGAAAAAGGCCTTGTTTCCAAGATGTTAAGTAAGAGAGAGCTATTTTCATACAAAGATGCATTAAATATGACTAGCTGCTTGGCATTTCTGTGTCTCTTCCTTGCCACTATTGTATGAGGAAAATGAATGGTGTCAGCTGAATTTGTTCAGGGGGGGGGGGGGGGGGGCAGCCAGTTTGACATGTCCATTTCAGATGTAATTTGACATCTATGTCTCATAGGTGGCATTGAAGACATAATTCTCCTACAAATGCTTCTATGAAATGAAGACGCATTTTTCAGCAACACATATGTTGTCTGGAAGAGCAGCAGATGATTTTCATGGGAGATGGACTGACCATGACTAATCCTTGATGGAAAACCAGGCATGAAATTGTTCAAGATGTGCTGCTTTGCACTCATTGATCAGTCCTGATTACCACATATTCCTATCACCTCCAAATCCCAGAAGTTTCAAACTGCATTGTCAAATGCTTTATTAAATGAGAGACTGACAAGGTTAATAATAGTCTAATTTATGGTATTCCTTGGGCAGCTTCTCTTCAGTGTCCAGATGAATTTTGAAAGTAGCCAGTGATGGGGATAGGAGCATCCTCACAGTGTCCTTAACAGAATCCAGTAGTGATGCTCCAGTTAGTAGCTCAGTGAGAAGCTCATCATATCCTTCTGTGGGATTGGCCAGTTGCAAATTATGAGGTAATGATGGATGTCTCACAAAAGAATATTAACTCTCAAATGTGGTGTCTGTAATATTAGAATTGTTCCACATGCTTCTCAACATCAAGTATAACAGCCGATGTGAGTGTGATGTAGTGAATGAAGACTTAAGGCATCAACTGCCAGTGTGTGATTCACAACAGCTTCCCATTTAAATTCACAATCAATTATCTGCCGATGAAGCTAGATTGGCTGTCACCATCCGAAAGCACAGTGTGTAAGTCTTCTTATACATGTGAGCCCTATCTGGGCTGTCTGGAAGTTAGTGCATACTAAACATCTGGTAGTAGATAAGTGAGAATATTCTGAGTTGTTGCAGACAGACACTAACCAGGCAATTTACAGATTACAGACAAACAGTCATACATACAAATGTAGAGATAAACAAGAACTGCCATTCGCAGTCATCATTCAGCCATGCTAGAGGTCAGTTAGGCAAAAGCCTAGTGGTGCCTGTACGAGAAAATCAATGATACCAACAGACAGGGATGCATTGTCTGTATAGAAATTATTTTTACTTCTAGTATTGTGGTGATAAATTTCACACTTAATCCTAAATTTACAATTATTATTAACCACAAATACTGTTAGGGACTAAAAATATTTGCAGACTGGTTTAATTTTTAATAATAATATTTTACTGTACATATCTGTACAATAAACATATTTCTGCACTTACAAAGGGACCATCAGACCTATTAATCACAGATTTTGATGAGCCTTAGGTACATTGTAGAAAGATCTGTCCTGAGTACCTGGCTAGTGGCTTTTCATGTGACAGCTACTAGTTTATGAGAACATCAATGTTGTGGTTTTACCTATACCTCCTATACCTGTAACTTTAGTCATGTTCTGACTAAGTGAGCATAGTGCAGTGGCTAAAGTTCATGTCCACCAAGCTGGCAGTATAGTTCCAAGTATTTCCCATGTACTGACCCTTTTTCTTTTGCAAATTTATTGTATAGAATATCATTAGATAGTATACATCATAAAATATTATTCAAAAATAGTCATTTTTGTCATAGAAATTTCATTAATAAATCAATCATTGCTACAAAACTTTCTCCAAATGGGTATTCCTTTTGTTACAGAATAGATAACAGAATTGTCTTACTAGCTATCACTTGCTGTGGTAGAACAGAATCTGGATGTATTTGTCATGGAAGCAAATGAAGCACAAATTGTAGAGCACCATTCACATTTAATGAAAGCTACTGAGTTTCAGGCTGCAGATTTGTTTAGAAGTAACACTAGAAAACACAATTTGTTTAAATTCAAAAATATTGTTATTTCTTTGATCAACTTTGATGCAAACCATGCATATTTGATCAATCCTGTGAAAGCAGTTGCATTAAATTGATGCAGAATTAAAGAATTACTTTTCATGGAATCTTCCATTGAAGCAGTTTCATTATTAGTCTTTAGCAAATTGTGAACATATTGAAATTTTTTCATGAAAATTTTACGCTGCCTGTAAGAAATTCATGTCAAAGGATTGCCTTAGTGGAGTACATTGTCTGGGATAATTTTTGTGGTGCAAGTGCACGTTTTTGTTTCATCTACAAAGTTTTGCTCATAAAGCATCTGATCAATTTGCCATCCCCACAGATCAATAATATAAAGAAATGTTTCTTGTCCAATGTCTGGAAGAAGAACAGATTTTAAAAACTCTTTGTCCAGCAGTTCCCTAATTTTATTAGCTTGCAATTACATTTTTTAATTTATGAGTCAGTTTCTCAACTGTTTTTTGAACAGTCAGACCAAATTATCCACATGGTTCTTGCATACACAAGAAAACATAATGGAATACCTTTCCTGATGCAGTTATAGTATACGGTGCTGTGAAGGAACAACTAATCTTGCCGAAATTGGTTTTTGCTCCTTTTCTTACACTGATTGGACCTGGCAGCTGATTTGACTGTTATTAATTATGTGAATAAAATAAAAATAAGGGGTGAGTACTTTTGTCCATGTCTGGAAACCTCCTGCAGTTGCGAATATTTTGTCCATCATTGCAATCTCCTTGGAGCTGTCCAAATATATGGAATTCTCACTGTGAACAACAAATAGAATATATATTTGAAGAAAGTGTGTTGTAATGATTGATTTAGTAATTAAATTACTATTGCTAAAATGACTATTTTTGAATGATTTTTGATAACATACTATTTAATGATACCCTGTACTGTACGCAGGCAGGGTTTGAAGCTGTACAGCCAGTGTGATGGCCATGAACCATAGCGCCAGTGCTTCGCTCACTTGGTTGGAAGATGTTTAACATTTACAGATATAGGAGGTTTGCATAAGCCTTGAAAATCAATTTTATCAGAAACTAGGGGCCCTCACATGAAAAGCCACTAGCCAGGCATTCGGGATAGGTCCCTTTACAGCATACTTAAGACTCATTAACAGGTCTGATGGTCCCCTTGTTAGCCATATTGCTCCAGAAAATAATTCCACGGGACAATACTGAATGAAAATATGGAAAGTATTCTATAAATTGATTCTAAATCAAGTGACAGCCCCTGTTAGTGAGTTCTTACTGTAAATCCATAATTCATTCTATAGAACTCAATGATAATATCGAACAGAATCTAATACTTGCACCACTTTACTTAAAATTCAAGACACTTCTCATAGCCAAAAGGCTATCCATGACAACATCATTGGTCTTGTAGAGGAAAGAGTCATATGGCACTGGAAGTTGGGGTAGGATACATATTTCTCCATCCAGCAATTTCCATTATCGCTCCAGTAATTTTCATTATTGTTATAGATAAGTGTCAGCAACAGATTTGGAAGAATTAGCTGCAAATTACACATTTGATCACTTAGGGCAAACTCTGTGATGAGCATAGGTAATATTGAATAGCATAGGTGGGAATGAAACAAAAACTGGAACCTTGAATTTTAACCAAGAAAACTGCATAAAACGATAATTGTAGCCTTCTATCACCCAACAGACTCATCTAATGTTGTAACGAAAAACTTCAGAGAAAAACTTACTTCACTTGAACATAAGTTACCCAATCATACTGTAATCATTGGTGGAGACTTTAATCATCCAACAATTAATTGGGAAACCCACACTTTTGTTAGTGGTGGGTGTGATAAAACGTCCTGTGAAACATTACTCAATGCTTTGTCTGGAAACTACCTAGAACAGGTAGTTAGGAACGCCACTCAGGACGAAAACACGTTGGTTCTAATGGCAACAAATAGACCTGATCTCTTTGAGGATGTCCACATCAAAAGTGGTATCAGTGTCCATGATGTGGTTGTGGCAACAATGATTACCGAAGTACCAAGGACAACTAAAACAAACACGAAGAGATTTATGGTCAGTAAACTAGATAAAAAATCAGAAGCATCATATCTCAATGAAGAACTTGAAACTTCCAGCACAGGGCAGGAGAATGTAGAGGAACTGTGGCTCAAGTTTAAAAGAATAATTGACCATGCACTGGGTAGATACATATCCAGCAGAACAGTTCATAGTGGGAGGTCCCCTCTATGGTATACAGTCACTGTAAGAGAACTTCTGAAGAAGCAGAGATTACTGCATAATAGGTGCAAAACAAAGCATAGGACTATCTAGGACTATCTACATCTACATCCATACTCCGCAAGCCACGCAACAGTGTGTGGCAGAGGGTACCTTGAGTACCTCTATCAGTTCTCCCTTTTATTCCAGTATCGTATTGTTTGTGGAAAGAAGGATTGTTGGTATGCTTCTGTGTGGGCTCTAATCTCTCTGATTTTATCCTCATGGTCTCTTTGCGAGATATACAAAGGAGGGAGCAATGTACTGCTTGACTCTTCGGTAAAGGTATGTTCTCGAAACTTTAACAAAAGCCCGTACTGAGCGTCTCTCCTGCAGAGTCTTCCACTGGAGTTTACCTATCATCTCCGTAATGCTTTCGTGATTACTAAATGATCCTGTAACAAAGCGCGCTGCTCTCCATTGGATCTTCTCTATCTCTTCTATCAACTTTATCTGGTACGGATCCCACACTCCTGAGCAGTATTCAAGCAGTGGGCAAACAAGCGTACTGTAACCTACTTCCTTTCTTTTTCGATTGCATTTCCTTAGGATTCTTCCAATGAATCTCAGTCTGGCATCTGCTTTACCGACGATCAACTTTATATGATCATTCCATTTTAAATCACTCCTAATGCGTACTCCCAGATAATTTGTGGAATTAACTGCTTCCAGTTGCTGACCTGTTATTTTGTAGCTAAATGATAAGGGATCTATCTTTCTATGTATTCGCAGCACATTACACTTGTCTACATTGAGATTCAATTGCCATTCCCTGCACCATGTGTCAATTCGCTGCAGATCCTCCTGCATTTCAGTACAATTTTCCATTGTTACAACCTCTCGATACACCACAGCATCATCTACAAAAAGCCTCAGTGAACTTCCGATGTCATCCACAAGGTCATTTATGTATACTGTGAATAGCAACGGTCCTATGACACTCCCCTGTGGCACACTTGAAATAACTCTTACTTTGGAAGACTTCTCTCCATTGAGAATGACATGCTGGAGAGATGAAGAGGTGCCCAATGAAATGCACTTAGGTGTCAAGAGAGCAATGCATGACACCTTCAACGAATACCATAGCAGAATATCATTAAATGATATTTCACAAAACCTAAAGAAATTCTTGTCATATGTAAGGGCTGTTAGTGGCATCAAAGTTAGCATCCAGTCCCTAGCGAATGGGGCAGGAACTGAAATTGAGGATAACAAAGCAAAAGCTGAAATGCTCAACTCCATTTTCAACTGTTCCTTTACAAAGGAAAACCTATGAGACTCATCCTAATTAAATCTTCATAGCACTGAAAAGATGAATGAAATAAGTGTTGGTGTCAATGGTGTTGAGAACCAGTTGAAATCATTAAAACTAAACAAGGACCTGATGGAATCCTTGTCAGATTCGGTACTGATTTTTCATCTGATTTAGCCACTATTTTAACTATAATCTATCATAGATCATTCAGACAAAAATAACAAGCTCAGTTCTTGAAAAAATGTGCAGGTCACATCTGTCTACAAGAATGGTAGTAGAAGTGATCCACAAAACTACCATCCAGTATCCTTGACATCAATTTGTTGTAGAATCTTAGAATGTGTTCTGGACTCAAACATAATGAGATATCTTGAACAGAATGGCCTCCTCAGTACAACCAGCATGGATTCTGAAAACACCTATCATGTAAAACCAAACTCCCACTTTTCTCACATGACATACTGGAAGCTTTAGATCAAGGCAGTCAAATAGATGCACTACCGTATTTACTCGAATCTAAGCCGCACCTGAAATGTGAGACTCGAAATTCAAGTGGAGAGAAAAGTTTTAGGCCGCACCTCCAAATCGAAACAAAGTTGGTCCATTGTAATATGATACACAATTTACGTCAAATGAATGACGATACAGTTACAGTAGTTTGGTTCGAGTCGTAAGCTTAGCAGTTAAGCTTTATCAGGTAGTCATTGCTATGCGTCAGGCGCTCCGTCCGTATTTATACGGGTACCCTTCCTTTTTCACGTACTTCGTCTGGTTTGAATTGATTGCTTATTTTGCTTTTATCTGATAAGTGCCTTTCTCTTTGTTATAGGTGTTTACATCACTCAAAGCTGAAAATGCATTACTGTACTGTGTCATGCATTGTTTGTCGCATTCTGATAGTGCGTGTTTACAGCCTGTCACCGCTTGCAGCATGGCTTGCTTTTGTGTGCGCTACCGCCGCTTACAATTTAAAAAAAAATATAAATAAAAAAAAATAGAGAGAGAGAGAGAGAGAGAGAGAGAGAGAGAGAGAGAGAGAGAGAGAGAGGAATTGTCTCATTAGCAAAACAATGACAAGAGACTGCTATTTGCTGTTACTTACACTGCTGCTTTCTTTGATAATGATCAAGAACCAAATAATAAACTGCGTATGATATAACATGTTCTGAACGAGAGTTAGGCGAAAATTTTTCTCCATTTGAAAATCTTTGCGGCCGCTTCTTTAGTACATCAAATTCTGCACAGAAATTAGAGTCATCTTAGATTTAAAAATCTAGTCAGTTGCCGTGCTTCGTTTCTGACTGTATCACTATTAGGCATAAGAATAATACGAATATAAACATGACACGATACGTATATTACGAGGCCTGTTCAGAAAGTAAGCTCCGATTGATTGCCAAATTGAAACCACAGTGAACATCAGAAATGTTTTACTTGTAACAATTAGCTACACCTTTCAGCTACTTCTCTACGTAGTCGCCGTTCTGACTTAGACTTTTGTCATAGCGTTTGTGACATTACAACCTTTATCACTGCGATTTTTAACATGTAAAAGTTTTTTTCTGTATTCGCGTCAGTACGTGCGAACTTTTAACATATACCAATGAATGTTGTAACCAGATATCTTTGCCGCGCTCCTGAAAAGCGCAGAATATCACGATAGCTATAAACTGTTATACGCTGCTATCGATCAGTGAAAAAAAAAAAAAAAAAAGGTGCACCTATGTTTCTAAATAACAATTGCCAATTTTTACTTCTTCAGTGAGCCGCGCCGCTCTCTAGCTGTTCTTCTGTGAATGTGTTGCGAGTCGGATGCAAAAGTATTGTGCTCCATACTGATATAATCATTTTATTGTAAATTTAAGAGTTTAAGTTATTGAAAAATATATGTAGCCACAAACAAGCGAGAATGTGTATCATGAAAATTCGCTCCACCGCCACAATGGGTGGCCATGTTAATGTAAGTTTCCGTTTCATAATATAATACTTGAAGCCTTGAAGTTTATTTAATTTCAAAGAAAATCTCTCAACCTTATTTTCATTAATTATACTTGTGATAATCTTTTCTGTTTGAAAGATTTATGCAGCTTATGATCCAGCGTGTGTTCTGTCCGAACAGGAGGCTGTCGTGACGACATCGTTATAGTATTTATTCAAAGTTCTTTCAGTTCCGTTTATATGTTCGTACAAATCCAATTAGTTGGTCCCTTGGGTTTCTTTCATGTAACTTCTGTCTGTTTCCTCCACGCGATCTTCCTCTGAAAAAAAATTTCTGTTCAGTTTTTAGTAATTTTCGATACCGCGAATGAGAAAAGACAGCCGCTCCTGCTCCGAACGGAACACCACGATTTTTCTAACGTCGGAGAGTACCGCACGAATTTTCAGCTAAAAGGTAATAGAATTTCTTAAAGCTGGATCAATTACACATGTTGCTGCTGTTCTCCGACAAATCTGGTGTGATTAATAGTAATTTATTCTGTCACGACAAAAAGAACCAATTTTATTTTTACCAAAGCAACAAAGCATTCAATTAAATTACTAAAAAATCATACCAGACGTTGTACCAACTTTTCAATAGCCTCATCATAGAAGGCAGCCGCCAGTGCTTTCCGCCAATTCTCCACGCTGGCCTACACCTTGTTCTCTGTGTCAAAATGTTGTCTTCAAAGACAGCGGTTCATGTGACCAGAGATGAAACTCAGGGGGAGACAATTGCGGACTGTATTGTGGGTAATCTAACATTTCCATTTGAAAACGATGCAGGAGCATCTTCATTGCCCCTGCAGAATGCGGCTGAGAATTGTCGTGAAGACGAAACAGCACGACAGTTATGTAATGTTAGCTGCATAGCTTCAGGCGAAATTTCTCACCAGGCCCTCGTACTTGGCGGCAGACACTATTTTCTAGACATCTTTACGCACTCACTGCTAGCTCAGAAATGAGAAGAGCGACGTGATGCTAGCTGGGGTTATACTAGAGACACTACCCAACACATCTGTGCAAAGCTTTATCGGATTTTCATAGTCGTTTCCATTTCGCGACCGATCGGAGCTTACTTTCTGAACGCCCCTCGTATATATATTCATTTGCCATTGTCTCAATCTAGTTTCGTAGTTTATTAGGCAGACAGGATTTAAATGAGATAGCAGCAAACACGAAAGAATACATGACAAAATGTTTACATTCCTATTATTCTTATGGTGAAGAGAATACTGCATGTGATTCACATTTAATCAGGTTCCTATTAGCAACCATCTCTTCTCACAGGTAGGAAAAAATTCAGAACGTAGAGTTGGCCATATTGACAAACATCCCAAACAGTCTTGCCAGTCGGATTTTCGTAGTACATTGAAATTCTGCTACATTCGAAGATGAACAATACGGAATTTGTATTTACTTTGTTGGATAATGTATGAAAATGCAGTGGTCGAAACTCGGGGCGGAGAAAAAAAAGCTCGTCTTCCACCCTTTTTTTTAAATTTATTTACTGACGCAGAGGTTTTGGTGCCAGCATTTATCTTTGTGCATACAAAGCATGCCTGTGTAGTGCTACATATATTCGACGGCAGAAGTTAGTTGTGGCGGCATCTACCAACATTTTTCAGAACTTCCGCTTGCTTTGCACTCGATTCTAAGCCGCAGGCGGTTTTTTTAATTACAAAAACCAGAAAAAAAGTGCGGCTTAGATTCGAGTAAATACGGTATTTCTTGAGTTCTAAAAAGCATTTGACTCAGTGCCACGCCTATGCTTATTGTCAAAAGTATGTTCATAAGGGTATCAAATGAAATTTGTCAGTGGACCTGTTGATAGTGAGGACACAGCATGTTATCTTGGATGGAGCGTTATCATCAGAAGTAGCAGTAACTTTGGGTCCCAGGGAAGTGTGCTGAATCCTTGCTGTTCATGTGGTACATTAATGACCTTCCAGACAATATTAAATACTAACCTGAGACATTTTGCAGATGATGCAGTTACCTGTACCGTAGTACTGCCTGAAAGAAGCTGCTTAGATATTCAGTCAGATATTGTTAAGATTTCAAGGTGGTGCAAAGGTTGGCAACTTGCTTTAAATGTTCAGAAATGTAAAATTATGCACTTCACAAAATGAAAAATTGTAGTATCCTATGACTATAATATCAATTAGTCACTGGTGGAATTGGCCAACTTACACAAATACCAGGGAGTACCCATCTGTAGGGAAATGAAATGGAATGATCACATAGGCTCAGTCATGGGTAAAGCAGGTAGTAGACTTTGATTGGTTGGTAGAATATTGGGGAAGTGCAATCAGGCTACAGAGGAGGTTTCTTACAAATCACTCGTGTGACCAATTGTAGAATATTGCTCAAGTGTGTGGGATCTGTACCAAATATGATTAACGGGAGATACTGAACATATCTAGGGAAGCATAGCACAAATTGTCACTGGTTTGTTTGATCCACAGGAAAGTGTCACAGAGATACTGAAGAAGCTGCGCTGGCAGACTCTTGGAGATATATGTAAACTATCCCAAGAAATTCTACTTAAAAAGTTCAAAGAACTGGCTTTAAATAATGGCTTTGGTAATATACTGCAACCCCATATGTGTCACTCACATAAGGATCATGAGAATAAGATTAGAATAATTACAACATGCACAGAGGCATTCAAACAATCTTTCTTTCTGTGCTTCAAATGGCTATGGAAAAGGAAGAAACCCTAATAACTGTACAATGGGATGTACCTTCTGCCATCCACTTCACAGTGGTTTGGAGAGTATAGATGTAGATTTAGATGTAGATGTAAGAACCTGAGATGACCTTCAAAATGACATTCCGACCATTCATGAACAGGTAGCAGAAAACAAATGACTTTACAGGCAATGCTGCTGGCTTTTTTCCTCACAGGAAGCAAAATGGTCACTGTAGAAGAATGCTCAAAATATTTTCATAGGAATTGTAACCTACTTGTTCTGTTGATCTCATGTTTCAATCGATGAAATAAATTGACCACATGACAAGAAAGAAAACATCTAATGTGACATCCATAACAAACACTGCCATAGTGGAGCTAAGTTGCAATCTATTGGCAAAGCCACTAAAATAAAAATATTTTCCCCTGTCAGCCACAAAATGCTTGTTTTCACCACTGTTCCAACTTCAATCAATTTCACCACATCAGTAACCTTTTCCTAATTGAAACTGTAAGAGTCAGAGAGAGAGCAAGTGCCGTACATTTTCAGATGATACATTCTTCATTCAGAGCATGAAAAAAGTGTAACTCCTGTGCTACACCTAATTCAAAGCACTCTCAGTCTTTAAGAGCAATATAAAAAGGATAGATTGTTATCACCACATAGTAA
Organism: Schistocerca americana; assembly: GCF_021461395.2. Classification (NCBI taxonomy): domain Eukaryota; kingdom Metazoa; phylum Arthropoda; class Insecta; order Orthoptera; family Acrididae; genus Schistocerca; species Schistocerca americana. The sequence continues at coordinate 508,667,185 of NC_060124.1, read as the reverse complement.
AACAATGGAAAATCCAGGACAGAATGTAATAATATTGTGAAAAGGATTTGCTGAGTCACAGATAGGGACAACAAAAAGACTGTTGGAAAGTGAGCTTTCAGCCAACAAGGCCTTTGTCGAAAACAGACAACACACACACGCACGCACGCACGCGCACGCACGCACGCACACACACACACACACACACACACACACACACACACACACACACACTCCCCCCCCCCCCCCTTTCTCTCCCTCTCATGCAAACAAAACTTACACATACATGACGACCAAAGTCTCTGGCAGCTGAAGCTAGAAGTCTGTGTGTGTGTGTGTGTGTGTGTGTGTGTGTGTGTGTGTGTGTGTGTGTGTGTGCTTTCAGACAAAGTCCTCCTGCTGCAGTAGAAAACACATATGCAGTCACACATGCACAACTCATTCACACATGGCCGCTGTCTCTCAGTGGAGCTGGACTGTGACTGCATCTGATGGAGCAGCAGTCTGGTGGGATGGGTGATGGGGGTAAGGAGAAGACATGAGGTGGGGATGGGAAGGGATGGCAGGATAGAGGTGGGGGAAGATGCTAGTGCAGACTGCCAGAGTTTGCAGGGGCTTTCTAAGGACAGGATTAGGCTGGAGGAGGGGGAGGGTGGAGGGGGGGAGAGAAGAGAAGTAGAGAAGAGGAGGGGGTAGAACTTGTAGGTGCGCACTGGGCAGGATAGGAGATGTGTGTAGCTGTGTAATACTGTAATTGGAGCAGGGAAGGGGATAGGTACATGGGAGACAGGTTCTAGTGAAGATTTAGACCAGGGGAGTTACAGGAATGAAGAATATATTGTAGGGAGAGTTCTCACCTGTGCAGTTCAGAAAAGTTGATCTCAGTAAGGAGAATGCAGATGCACAGGCTGTGAAGCACTCATTAAATTGAAGCACATCATATTGTACAGCATGTTCAGCAACTGGGTGGACCAGCCTTCTCTTTGCCATAGTTTGACAGTGGCCATTCAAGCAAACAGACAGCTTTTTGTTCCATAAAATTTCGGGTGTGCAGCTGCATAAATTCAGCTTCTTCTTCTAATATTTCAGCTGAATACTGTCCAGCCATCTTCAGAGTGAGCCAAGGTGACTAACGCTCCAGCACTTGCTCTGTCCTTTTACACCGAGGACCGAACCGCTGTGTATGTGGCCAAAGATACACAAGGTGCCAGAGACATTGACAGGCAGCAAAGAGGTGTAACATTTGCATGGAAATTAAATCTATGGCTGCACAGTCATTCTACACAGTGACATCGATGTGTCACGGAGAGCTGCACTGTCGTGACGTTTTTGTGATTTAATAACAGAAATTGCCAGATTCCATGATTTTCACAAGCTGAAGCTGTTACCTCTATTAATTAAATTCATCACCAGCTGAATTTCAATTGCATCTTTCACTACTGAGTCCTAGAAAGATGAAGTCAAGGCTAAAATTTCGACATTATTGTACACCATAGAGTGCCCAGTGTCAATGAAGTGCTCTGCCACAACAGATTTATTAAGTTGTAAGAGGCAGGTGTACCTGCAGTGCTCTGTGCATCCCTCCTGGACTGTATTTTTCGTCTGTCCGATGCATGAATGGTCGCACTCACAGTGGCGGAGCACTGTATTGACACTGGCCACTCCATGGTGTACGATAATGTTGAAATTTTAGCCTCAACTTCATCTTTCTGGGACTCAGTAGTGAAAGAAGCGATTGAAATTTGGTTGGTGATGAATTTAATTAATAGAGATAGTGGCTTCAGATTGGACAAATCATGGAATCAGGCAATTTCTGCAATTAAATCACAAAGACATCACGATGGTGCAGCTCTCCGTGACACATCGATATCATGGTGTGGAATGGCTGTGCAGCCATAGATTTAATTTCCATACATATGTTACATTTCTTTGCTGCCTATCAACATCTCTGGTACCTTGTGTATCTTTGGCTGCATACGCAATGGCTCGGTCCTCTGGTGTAAAATGACGGAGCACGTGCTGGAGCATTAGTTACCTCAGCTCACCCTGAAGATGGCTGGACAGTAATCAGCCAAAATATTATAAGAAGAAGCTGAATTTATGTGGGTGCATGCCCAAAATTTTATGGAACAGTCTTTTTGCCACAAAAACATGAAGATGCACACAGCTTTTTGGTTTTCATATCCATGTACAAAGCGGCACATTGGTTGCAACTTAATAGGTGGAGCATATGGCTGTTTTCACAGGTGGGTATCTCTGATGGGGTAGGAGATACCTGTGACAGGACTAGAGTATGTGGTGGTGGGAAGATGTCAGGGTGAGATCTTGCACCTAGGTCTATTCCAGGGATATGAGCCATGAGGCAGACGGTTGGGAGCAGGGATGTATTAGGGATGGACAAGGATATTGCTTAAGTTCAGTGGGTGGTGGAATACTACTGCGAGAGAGGTGGGGAAGATAGTAGGGAGGATGTTCCTCATTTCAAAGCACAAAGACAGGTAATCAGAACCATGGCAGAGAATGTGATTCAATTGCTCCAGTCCTGTGTGGTAGGGAGTCATGAGAGGAGTGTTTCTTTGTGGCCAGATAATGGGTGTTTGGGAGCTCTCTTTCTGGAAGAGGTTGGGAGGATAATTTTGGTCTGTGAAGGCATGCATGAGACCCTTGCCATATTCAGAGAGAGAACATCCATCTTGACCATGGACAGCTAGGCTGTGTGGAAGGGACTTCTTGCTATGGAATGGGAGACAGTTGTCGAAGTGCAGGTATTGTTGGTGGTTGGTAGGTCTGATGTGGATGGAAATACTGATGCAGTCACCCATGAGAAGGATGTCAACATCAAGGAAACTAGCTTATTGGGTTGAGGAGGACTAGGTGAAAATAATGAGGGAAAGGTTGCTGAGATTCTGGAGGAATGTGGTTAAGGTGCCCTCAACCTCAGTACAGACCACGAAGAAGTCATCAATGAATCTGAGGGGTTTGGGATTCTGGCTTGTTAGGGAGGATTCCTCTAGATAGGCCATGAATATGTTGGCATAGAAGCTGCAATATGGTCACCAAGTGAGTCAGTAGGTTTGTAATCTATGGGACATTAGTAAAGATAGTGTTCTCAGTTTTTTTGTGCATTACTGTACTTTCTTGTAAACTGATACTTAAGAACAGGGAGAATAAGTATTTACATTTCAGTTAGTCATTGGCTTATCACAACATGTAGCTCGATAGTGTAATAGAAAGACCATGAGTGCAAACAAAGTAGGAACTGTGTTGTTTTGCTTCCAAGAATAAATCAACTCATTTAGAATGGAAATTACAGGCCATTTGAACTTAAGGCCACTACCTTACTGAGAAGTAATGTCTTTCAAAAGTATATATTCCATTAACATTTACCATTCATTCAATCATTTATTAATTCATTGTGTACCATAGCAAGTACAAGGTGGAGGTTCCGTGCTGTTTTGGGGTGGCATTATGTGGGGCCGACATACGCTGCTGGTGGTCATGGAAGGCACCATAATGGCTGTACGATACGTGAAAGCTAACCTCCGACTGATACTGACAACATTGCTTGGCTAGAGTGTCCAGCATGTTCTCCAGACAAGAACGCTATCAAACATGCCTGGGACAGATTGAAAAGGGCTGTTTATGGATGGCGTGACCCACCAACCACTCTGAAGAATCTACACTGAATTGCCATTGAGGAGTGGGACGATTTGGACCAACAGTGCATTGATGAACTCATGGGTAGTATGCCACAATGAATAAAGGCATGCACCAATGCAAGAGGATGTGTTACTGGGTATTAGAGGTACTGGTGTGTGCAGCAATCTGGACCACTACCTCTGAAGGTCTCACTGTATGGTGGTACAACATGCAATGTGTGGTTTTCATGAGCAATAAAAAGGGTGGAGATGATGTTTATGTTGATCTCTATTCCAATTTTCTGTACAGGTTCCAGAACTCATGGAACCGAGGTGATGCAAAACTTTTTTTGATGTGTGTATAATGGTTATGCATGTATGAACTTGAAATAGCAATCTAGAGACAAATAGAATACAATATGAAAGATTAAGTAAATCTAAGTTGACCATGATAGTAATTTCTAGTGCAATTCCAAACTGAGTTGTAAAAGGAAAGATAAACACAGAGGCACCAGCTATTGTCTTGTAGATGGTAGCATGGGACCTCTTGATCAGTACTGTCAGTGGCCAAAGAGATGGCACACCGGAGATGAAATGGCAGAAGGACACCATCAGTCACTTAGGAGACAGGGATTGGTGAATGATGATCAGTATCATAGTTTTGGAAGTATAAAACCTAAAACCCAATGGTAAAATTGTATAAGTGGTGACAAAATTTCTGAACACATGTTAAATTGATCACACTTAAAATGGCACAACAGTAGTATACTGACAGTTGGAAAAAGAACCATGTGTACTTTGAAGGTCAATTCACACTGGCTGTCATGTCATGTCAAAACATTCTGCAATACATTTCAAATGGCAGCATCCACACCGGCCATCCCATGACATTGTATTACATCAGGGCACAGTCAAGATCTCTCGGGAAGAAAGTTTTGATGGCTGATGTCGTCTTACCATTGTTGATCAAATGGTGCCCCCAAGCTCATTTCCTCCCGATATGCAGCCTTGCTCACATCTCCAAACTTTTGTTCATTATGGTTTTTGTGGTTGGAATCAGTTGTTTGTTATTTCTTTTATTTGTTATAAATTATTTCATTTTGTTATTTATTTTGTTATAATTTATAATTTTATAATAAAGGACAAAATATTAATTGAAGCAGTGATATCAATGTACTAAATTTTCCTTATGAGAATGAACTATAAATCAACTGCAAACTAAACATATGCCATACTGTGCAACTATTTTATTACTGTTTCATGTACTTATTGTTAATTATCTGTTTGATTATTTATTTGTCATTCAATGTACTATGTAGTTCATTTAGCTTGTAATTGGTCTATTGGGAAACTTCTTGTCGTTATTGAAATTTGCACAAATATGTATTGTATCCATCTTGGATTATTATACTGTAGTTAATAACATTTGTCATGTCGAACTTTATATAACTATTATTGTTATGTTAACACTGATGACACCAATTGCTTGTAAATATGCTCAACAGTGGAATAAAACCTTTCTATTTGTGTTTGTAAATTACTGCCCTTTACTACATTTATAAAGTGGATTTTTATACACACTGGTACTGTATTTAATATTTTACAATTAAATGGATTGCAATATGGCTGCAACTTGAAAAGAAAAATGTACTGTGGGTAGAATCTGATTAGTAAGCATAATTTGTTAGTACGTTGTCAGGCTTTTGTAATGTTTCATAAGGAAATGGACTAAAACCCTTTGACATTCCAGCAGTGGAAAAATGTATTTTTTGTGAAGTATACATCAATTAATGTATGAGAGTTGTTTGTGGCAGGCTCTCTGAAATGTGCAAAATAGTTTTGCAAGCATCAATTGTCAATATTTATTTTGTTTCAGTACCTAACCCCAGTACAGATAGAGTACTCAAACTACTAAAAGCCAAATACAAGATGTAAATAAAACGTATAAATCTTGAAGGGAAAGGTATTGTGGAGGACATGGTTATTGGACAAAAATTTGCACGGACTGGCAACTAAACTTAACTTTCAACAAACCAATTTTTCATAGTATGTGATGGCAGCTCATAATGCTGTGTTCCTTTTAGTAATTCTGGGTGCAATTTGATGTAACCAATGAAAAAAACTAGTGCTTCCACTTCTTAAAATACTTATAAAATGCAGATCCCTCTTCCTTGAGCTCCTGGTATAGTCTGTGCAACTCCCATTGTGTACCACATAATGGTATTTTCTGGATCCGCACTCTTTTTGTTGTTGTTGTTTTGCATTTCTGTCATCCTTCTCTAACGTACAAGCTATCCCTGCCAGCTGTAAACCATTTGAGTCCAATAAATGTAATTTTCATACAAATGTGGACTCCAGCATCCATGTGTATAAGTTACCGCATTGTATATGTGCACTTTGTGCATAAAAACAATTGAAAATCATCTTGCAAAGATTGCAGTGCCTACAAACAACTGAAGACAGTCATGTGAGTTGAGATCTAGTGACATGAATTGGCTTGATGTGCTGTAATGAGGCATTCAATGTGAATACACCTCAATGTGATAGAGCTGTAATGTGATGGTGCCACAATGGCCAGTGCGAATTGGCAAATGACTCAATGTTATGACAGGTACAATGATATTATTACCACCTTTACAGGCTGGTATCTGTCATACAAAAGTACGAGCTAAAGAGCTAAAACATATAGTTGGTAGTCGAGATAATAAATATTTAAACTCAGTGGCTTACAAAATTTTTTGTAACAATGGCCATAGTCAGTATATAGGACAAACAAGTTGTAATTTTCTTATTTGCTTCAAAGAGCACACAAAATATGTAGCCTGTACTAAATCATTGTTTGGTCAGCACCTAATACACAACATTCAGGTCTTTTTCAAGAGCAGCTAAAAATTCTCCACAACATCTGCAAAGGGAATTACACAAAACAGCCATTTTACCTATTAAATGAGCAACTCGATTTTTCGGGAGGAACATTTCTTCGATCTTTTTCGTTAACTGTTGTAATGCATGTCTGCTCTTTTCCTTTTCTTTTTATTTTGAAAAATATTTTAAAATTATTTTTGTTTTTCCATTCTCTCTCTCTCTCTCTCTCTCTCTCTCTCTCTCTCTGTGTGTGTGTGTGTGTGTGTGTGTGTGTGTGTGTGTGTGTGTGCGTGTGCATGTAAGACTGGGTGATACGGGAAGATTTCAGTTAGATTACATAATGGTCAGACAGAAGGTGTACCCAGAGGCAGATATAGACTCAGATCACAATATAGTAGTGATGAAGAGTAGGCTGAAGTTCAACAGATAAATCAGGAAGAGGTGGGATACAGAAGACCTAAGGGAAGACATGCTTGAAGTTCTCAAAGGCTATAGATACAGCAATAATGAATAGCTCAGGCAGTAGAGTTGAAGAGGAATGGACATCTCTAAAAAGGATAATCACAGAAGCTGGAAAGAAAAACAAAGGAACAAAGAAGGTAACTGGAAAGAAACAATGGGTCACAGAAGGAATACTCCAACTGATCGATGAAAGAAGGCAGTACAAAAATGTTCAGGAAAGTTTAGGAATTCAGAAATACAAGTCGCTGAGGAATGAAATAAATAGGAAGTGCTAAGATGAAATGGCTGCATGAAAAATGTGAAGAAGTCAAAAAAGAAATGATTGTCGGAAGCACTAACTCATCATATAGCAAAGTCAAAGCAACCTTTGGTGACATTAAAAGCAAGGGTGGTAAGATTACGAGTGCAACAGGAATTCCACTGTTAAATGCAGAGAAAAGAGCGGATAGGTGGAAAGACTACACTGATGGCCTCTATGAGGGGGAAGATTTGTCTGATGTGATATAATAAGAAACAGGAGATGATTTAGACGAGGGAGGGGATCCAGCATTGGAATCAGCTGTGGAGGACTTATGATCAAATAAGGCAGAAGAGACAGATAACATTCTATCAGAATTTCTAAAATCATTGGGAGATGTGGCAACAAAATGACTATTCATGTTGGTTATAGAATGTATGAATCTGGCGACATACCATCTGACTTTCGGAAAATTATCATCCACACAATTCCAGAGACTGCAAGATCTGACAAGTGTGAGAATTAACGCACTATCAGCATAACAACTCATGCATCCAAGCTGCCGACAAGAATAATATACAAAAGAATGGAAAAGAAAATTGTGGATGTGCCAGATGACGATCAACTTGGCCTAAAAAAGGTAAAGCCACCAGATAGGCAATTCTGATGGTGCGGTTGATAATGGAAACAAGATTAAAGAAAAATCAAGACACATTCATAATTCTGAGAAAAAATAGGAGTAAGCTATAGGGAGTAATGGGTAATATACAATATGTACAATAGCCAAGAGGGAATAGTAAGAGTGTACAACCAAGAATGAAGCGCTCAGATTAAAAAGGTTGTAAGACAGTGATGTAGTCTTTCCTCCCTACTGTCAATCTGTACGTCAAAGAAGCAATGATGGAAATAAAAGAAAGGTTCAGGAGTGGAATTAAAATTCAAAGTGAAAGGATCTCAATGATACAATTCGCTCACGACACTGCTATCCTGAGGGAAAGTGAAGAAGAATTACACTATATGCAGAATGGAATGAACACTCTAATGAGTACAGAATATGGAATGAGAGTAAACTGAAGAAAGATGAAAGTAATGAGATGTAGCGGATATGAGAACAGTGAGAAACTTAACACCAGGACTGATGGTCACGATGTAGATGAGGTTAAGGAATTCTGCTACCTAGGCAGAAAATAACTAATGAGAGACAGAATGAGGAGGACATCAAAAGCAGACTAGCTCTGGCAAAAAGGGCATTCCTGGCCAAGAGAAATCTACTAGTATCAAACATAGGCCTTAATTTGAGGAAGACATTTATGAGAATGTATGTCTGGAGAACAGATTAGATTAGATTAGTACTTGTTCCATAGATCATGAATACGACACTTTGTAATGATGTGGAACATGTCAGGTTAATAAAAGGTGTCTATACAAGATATTACATTAGACAAAATATTACATGACACTCAATATCTTTAATTTTTTTTTGTGGGGGTTGGGAAATTACCCACTTACTATATCCAAAAATTCATCTAATGAGTAGAAGGAGTTGCCATTAAGAAATTCTTTTAATCCAAAGAATTTTGTGGCAGCATGATTTACCCCCTTCTGAGCCAAAGTTAGATTTAACCTTGAGTAGTGAAGATCATCCTTTCTCCTAGTGTTGTAGCCATGTACACTGCTATTACCTTTGAATTCGTTCGGATTGTTACTAACAAATTTCATAAGTGAATATATATATATTGTGAGGCTACAGTGAAGATTTCTAGCTCTTTAAATAAGTGTCTGCAGGATGATCTTGGATGAGCTCCAGCAATTATTCTGATTAACACTTTTGTGCAATGAACACTCTTTTATTCAATGATGAGTTACCCCAGAATATGATGCCATACGAAAGCAGAGAATGAAAGTAGGCGTGTTAAGCTAATTTACTCAGATGTATATCACCAAAATTTGCAAAGACCCTAATAGCATAAGTAGCTGAACTCAAATGTTTCAGCAGATCCTCAATGTGTTTTTTCCAGTTCAACCCCTCATCAATGCATACACCTAGAAATTTTGAATATTCTACCTTGGCTACCGATTTCTGATCTATATTTATTAATGGGATCATTCCATTTACTGTGTGGAACTGTATATACTGTGTTTTGTCAAAGTTTAATGAGAGCCCATTTGCAGAGAACCACTTAATGATTTTCTGAAAAACATCATTTACAATTTCACCAGTTAATTCTTGTCTGTCGGGTGTGATAGCTATACTTGTATCATCGGCAAAAATTACCAGCTTTGCATTTTCGTGAATATAGAATGGCAAGTCATTAATATATCTTAAGAACAGCAGAGGACCCAAGACCGAACCTTGCGGCACCCCATACTTGATTGTTCCCCAGTTTGAGAAATCACCAGTTTTTTTGCATATTATGTGAACCGTTTATTTCAACTTTCTGCACTCTTCCAGTTAGGTATGATTTAACCCATTTGAGCACTGTCCCATTCATACCACAGTACTTGAGCTTGTCTAGAAGTATTCCATGATTTACACAATCAAAAGCCTTAGATAGATCACAAAAAATCCCAATGGGTGACTTCCTGTTACTCAGAGCATTTAATATTTCATTAGTGAAAGTATATATAGCATTTTCCGTTGAAAAACCCTTCTGGAAACCAAACTGACATTTTGTTAAAACTTTATTTTTACAAAGGCGTGAAGGTACTCTACAATACATTACTTTTTCAAGAATTTTGGATAAGGCAGTCAGAAGAGAGATTGGGTGGTAGTTGTTGACATCAGATGTATCCCTTTTTTTATGCAATGGTTTAACAATGGCATACTTCAGTCTATCTGGGAAAATACCCTGCTTCAGAGAGCTATTACATATGTGGCTAAGAATCCCACTTATTTCTTGGGAACAAGCTTTTATTATCCTGCTGGAACTGCCATCAATTCCATGTGAGCTTTTATTCTTGAGAGAGTATTATCTTCCTAATTTCAGAAAGAGAGGTGGGTGGAATTTCAGTTGTATCAAATGGTGTGGGTAAGGCCTCTTCTATTAACTGCCTTGCTTCTTCTAATGAACATTTAGGTCCTATTTTCTCTACAACATTTAAAAAATGATTATTCAAAATGTTTTTGACTTCCGGCTTGTTGTTTATCAAGTTCCCATTCGCTTTGATGGTGATGCTGTCATCCTGTACTCTTGGTTGTCCTGTCTCCCTTGTAATAATATTCCAAATTGTTTTGATTTTGTTATCAGAAGTATTAATCTCAGACATGATGCACATGCTTCTGGACTTTTTAATAATCTTTCTTAATGTAGAACAGTAGTTTTTATAATATTTGGCTGTTTCTGGGTCATTACTCTTGTACGGTTGTGAAACTTTGGGAGAACCATAATGGAAGAGAATCGGATCATTTGAGATGTGATGCTACAAGCTAATGTTGAAAATTAGATGGGCTGATAAGGTAAGGAATGAGGAGGTTCTGCACAGAATCGAAGAGGAAAGGAATATGTGGAAAACACTGACAAGGAGAAGGGACAAGATGATAGGACATCTGTTAAGACATCAGGAAATGACTTCCATGGTAGTAGTGAGCAAAAACTGTAGAGGAAGACAGAGACTGGAATATATCCAGCAAATAATTGAGGATGTAGGTTGCAAGTGCTACTCTGAGATGAAGAGGTTAGCACAGGAAAGGAATTCGTGGTGGGCCGCATCAAACCAGTCAGAAGACTGATTACAAAAAAAGAACACTGTAGCTGTCATGACATTATTTCTTTAGCCTGTAACAGCACATGTGGTCCTTTTTCTGACTAACTGTCAATGTACTACCTTTGTACCATTTTAACATATGTTTCTGCATTAAAAGGATTAAAATTCCGTTTGTTGAAGCATTGAAAGAAGAAGTGGCACATGTCATCAAGAAGTTTACAGAGGAAGACTTCCAGTCCTGTTTCCTTCAACGGAAAATTCGCATCGAGCATTGTAGGGATAAGGGAGGGGAATATACTGAGGGTGAAAATAACTAATACATATGTTTTTCGAATAAAATGTTTTACAACAATAGTTCTGTTATTTTATAACCACACCTTATATTAACACTGTACTGCTTAATACTATTCACATTTTGCCCCTAAGCTTAATCAAGTAAATTATAAAGAAAGCTAATGCTTTAAACGATGCTGCTGACTTAACATTTTTTCCATGTTTCTGCTGTTCATCTGCTAAGAGTAGCATTATATTTAGTATTTTACAATAGTACCTTTCAATGAAAATATTTTCTTCAGTCTGTAAATAGTGAAAACTATTTACAGTACGTTGCTACCTGTCACATAGTTTGCCATTTGATATCTAGCTAATAGAACTTTTGAACTCTGAATTCAGACAATTTGTAGAAAGATTGGAAACTGAGGTATGTTTTTAATTTTTTTTTTTTTTTTTTTTTTGAGTTGGTAGGGATTCTCAATTTCTTGCTTTATGTTAGACAGGAACTTTCTGACTACCTTACCAGCGAGTACACAACTCAATTCTGAGCCTTGGACAAGGAGATAAAATCTGCATGAAAATTATTTTTGTCTGTTGTATTGTGATTGCTTGTGTCACAGTTCAGTTGAAACTGATTTTTATGATCAGCAACAAAAGCATTGAGGAGTAAATATATTGGGAAGTGAGTGTAAGAATTCCAAGATCCTTAAAAAGGCTTTGGCGAGGTGTACAATTGAGAAGCTCCCATTTAAAATAGACTTTGTCCATAAAATAAAAAAAAGAGAGTTACGTACAGTTTTCACCATATGACTTTCATTCTGTGGTCTCAGTACTTTGTTTACTATAAAAAAATTGTCACAGTGATATTGATATATCCAAGTAGACTGTTCATCAAGAAAGCAACTTTGTCCACAGCTGCATTCATTCAAACAAGACACTGTCATGTTCAGCCAGTCAGAAATATTACCATAATGCATAGAATCACCAGCTGTAGTAAGAAGCAAGTAGATGCAGGAAGTACATGGTTATTATTCATATGAACATTATTAATATGTTTTTTGTGAAAATCAATTAGTTGGAGAATGCAGCAGAGCTACTACAAAGAGTGTCTCAGGTTTAACAGCAAGAGAACCAGGAAAATGAGAGAGATACAGGAAAGGAAGGTTTGGACAGAACTTGTTCGTTTGTTTTCAGTGTAAACAGTTCAGACGTTCAGATTGTTTGTTCCTTTGTAAGGTATACGTTAGTGTCAATCTCTGATAAAGTTTCTCAAGATAATTGTATTGATTCCAAACTTATCATTGGATCAATTAACAGAAGACAACCTCGACACACACTAAATAAACAATCACATGCATGCAGTCTGAAATTTATCTTACCAACAAAACTCGGAAAGCCAGTGAATGTCTGCAAGAAATTTTTTATGTCTGTGCTTTAGGTAAAAACAAACAAGACCAAGAAATATGGTACATAAAGTTAAATGTGGTGAATATGTAACGGTGAAATGAGTTGGTGACAGAAGGTCTAGCAAGTCTATAGAGAAGAAAGAAAGTGTGCATCACTTTTTGAAGAATGTTAAAGGCTGAAAGTCATTACAATATGCAAAAGTCAGAGAAGATATACTTATATTGTTCACTTAATACAACTAAACTCTATAGAATGTATAACGGAGATGCAGTTGTACTCAAAGTCAGCTTCGCAATGTTTTGTCAAATTTTTATATCAGAATTCAACCTTGGTTTTAGAACACTAGCATCTCATTTATACCTACTGTGCAAAATTATCGTTTCTTATCAAACCAAATGAAAATACAGAAAAATCAAATTACATGATGAAAAAAAGAAAGAGTACAAATTTTATGTTAATGCATTTTATGAAGATCTTTGATAAAATCAAGCACCAGATACAGTCACTTTATGTTTTGATCTACAGCAAGTACAGCTTCTTCTCAAGACTCCTATTCATGAGACATACTATAGGAGACAAATAAATCTGTATAATTTCTGAACTTTTAACCAAAGGAAATACTACCAGTATCTTGTGCGTGGAGAATAAGAAGAAAATGAGATTATTTTGTGGTGGGTGTGCTGCTCAGAACAAAAATAACATATACTGCATACTCTTATTCATTTTCTGCTGAGAACAACAGGCACTGAAGAGGTTGTAATTATGAATGTTTCCTGTGAAAGAGGATTAAGCTAATGTGTTTAGAGAAGTGGGTAGCAGTGCGTTATTAGGCACTGACTGGAAAGTGTATGACGTCAAACAGCTTGAAAAGTGTTTCAAGAAGTTACAGAAAATCAGTGAAATGAAACAAATACATATTACATGTACAGAAAATCATGTTCAAATGAAGGCCTCTGAATATTACAGATCTGAAAGTGAGATACACATGTTTCAATTGGCACAGAACAGATGTTGGAGCTCAAGGAAACAATGATTTCAACCTACAGGAAATCCAGACATCTCATCCATTGGCAACTGAGAAAATTGAAGATGTGGGGAAACTTCTTGGTAAACTGTTTGGTGATAACTAGTATGAAAAGAACAATTTGAAGTGGTATAAGAGACTATTGGTGGATACATCTACAGTAGGTGCTCCTCCTGAGGAAGTGTTGTGCGACTGTTCAGAATATGATTTTTAAGAAGGTTATATACCTGGAAGAATCCTGGAGATACTAAAAGGTATCAGATAGACTATATAATGGTAAGACAGAGATTTAGGAACCAGGTTTTAAATTGTAAGACATTTCCAGGGGCAGATGTGGATTCTGACCACAATCTATTGGTTATGAACTGCAGATTGAAACTGAAGAAACTGCAAAAAGGTGGGAATTTAAGGAGTTGGGACCTGGATAAACTGAAAGAACCAGAGGTTGTAGAGAGTTTCAGGGAGAGCATAAGGGAACAATTGACAGGAATGGGGGAAAGAAATACAGTAGAAGAAGAATGGGTAGCTCTGAGGGATGAAGTAGTGAAGGCAGCAGACGATCAAGTAGGTAAAAAGTCGAGGGCTAATAGAAATCCTTGGGTAACAGAAGAAATATTGAATTTAATTGATGAAAGGAGAAAATATAAAAATGCAGTAAATGAAGCAGGCAAAAAGGAATACAAACGTCTCAAAAATGAGATCGACAGGAAGTGCAAAATGGCTAAGCAGGGATGGCTAGAGGACAAATGTAAGGATGTAGAGGCTTGTCTCACTAGGGGTAAGATAGATACTGTCTACAGGAAAATTAAAGAGACCTTTGGAGAGAAGAGAACCACTTGTATGAATATCAAGAACTCAGATGGAAACCCAGTTCTAAGCAAAGAAGGGAAGGCAGAAAGGTGGAAGGAGTATATAGAAGGTTTATACAAGGGTGATGTGCTTGAGGACAATATTAGGGAAATGGAAGAGGATGTAGATGAAGACGAAATGGGAGATAAGATACTGCGTGAAGAGTTTGACAAAGCACTGAAAGACCTGAGTCGAAACAAGGCCCCGGGAGTAGACAACATTCCATTAGAACTACTGATGGCCTTGGGAGAGCCAGTCATGACAAAACTCTACCATCTGGTGAGCAAGATGTATGAGACAGGCGAAATACCCTCAGACTTCAAGAAGAATATAATAATTCCAATCCCAAAGAAAGCAGGTGTTGACAGATGTGAAAATTACCGAACAATCAGTTTATTAAGCCACAGCTGCAAAATACTAATGAGAATTCTTTACAGACAAATGGAAAAACTGGTAGAAGCGGACCTCGGGGAAGATCAGTTTGGATTCCGCAGAAATGTTGGAACACGTGAAGGCAATACTAACCTTACGAGTTATCTTAGAAGAAAGGTTATGGAAAGGCAAACCTACATCTTAGCATTTGTAGACTTAGAGAAAGCTTTTGACAATGTTAACTGGAATACTCTCTTTCAAATTCTGAAGGTGGTAGGGGTAAAATACAGGGAGCGAAAGGCTATTTACAATTTGTACAGAAACCAGATGGCAGTTATAAGAGTCGAAGGGCATGAAAGGGAAGCAGTGGTTGGGAAAGGAGTGAGACAGGGTTGTAGCCTCTCTCCGATGTTATTCAATCTGTATATTGAGCAAGCAGTAAAGGAAGCAAAAGAAAAATTTGGAGTAGGTATTAAAATTCATAGAGAAGCAGTAAAAACTTTGAGGTTCGGCGATGACATTGTAATTCTGTCAGAGACAGCAAAGGACTTGGAAGAGCAGTTGAACGGAATGGGCAGTGTCTTGAAAGGAGGATATAAGATGAACATCAACAAAAGCAAAACGAGGATAATGGAATGTAGTCAAATTAAATCGGGTGATGCTGAGGGAATTAGATTAGGAAATGCGACACTTAAAGTAGTAAAGGAGTTTTGCTATTTAGGGAGTAAAATAACTGATGATGGTCAAAGTAGAGAGGATATAAAATGTAGACTGGCAATGGCAAGGAAAGTGTTTCTGAAGAAGAGAAATTTGTTAACATCGAGTATAGATTTAAGTGTCAGGAAGTCGTTTCTGAAAGTATTTGTATGGTTCGTAGCCATGTATGTAAGTGAAACATGGACGATAACTAGTTTGGACAAGAAGAGAATAGAAGCTTTCGAAATGTGGTGCTACAGAAGAATGCTGAAGATTAGATTGGTAGATCACATAACTAATGAGGAGGTGTTGAATAGGATTGGGGAGAAGAGAAGTTTGTGGCACAACTTGACTAGAAGAAGGGATTGGTTGGCAGGACATGTTTTGAGGCATCAAGGGATCAGAAATTTAGCATTGGAGGGCAGCGTGGAGGGTAAAAATCGTAGAGGGAGACCAAGAGATGAATACACTAAGCAGATTCAGAAGGATGTAGGTTGCAGTAGGTACTGGGAGATGAAGAAGCTTGCACAGGATAGAGTAGCATGGAGAGCTGCATCAAACCAGTCTCAGGACTGAAGACCACAGCAGTTCCATGTTTAAGATTTATCTTTATTTTCTTAAAACAGCAAGGTATGTTTACATACACAAAGCACATTAACGTGCTCTCCTTATTACACTAACTGAACTCTTTAAAATAATTTTTCAAACTTTATTAAAATACTGTACAGTCAAAGACATCTATGTTCTATTTTCATGCAAACACATGTATCATGTTCTTTTAGTTCAATCAAAAACAGCTATGTCCAGAATTGTTTAATGATTTGTTACTGTACATTTATTTGTTAGTGTGCCTTATTGCATTCTTGTAATATATATGTATGTACCGGGTGATCAAAAAGTCAGTATAAATTTGAAAACTTAATAAACCACGGAATAATGTAGATAGAGAGGTAAAAATTGACACGCATGCTTGGAATGACATGGGGTTTTATTAGAACAAAAAAGTTCACAAAATGTCCAACAGATGGCGCTGGACAGCAAAACGTCAGTGACTGTGCATGACAATCGTGTATAAAGAGCTGTAATGAGAGAGAGAATCAGATGCGCCAGCAGTCGCAGCATGTTAACTTTACCTGAAAAGGCGCTTTTAGTGAAGCTGTATTATCAGAATGGGGAATGTGCTAGTTCAGCGTTACAATCCTATCACCATAGGAAGGGGATTCGAATGGGTAAAGGTCCATTGACAAATGCAGCTGTGGCGAGAATGATTTCAAGATTTGAAGCCATGGGTTGTTTAGATGATAGACCCCGTAGTGGCCGACCAAGCACAAGGCGTAATGCTGCTGAGACAGTTCAGGAAGAAATGGAGACTGTAGCGGGTTCGTCTATGCATGGGGAAGTCAGCGCTCGTGCAGTCGCACGTCGCACTGGCAAACCATACACTACTGTTTTGTTGGCACTGAGGTGTACCCTCCGATGCTATCCACACAAAATCCATTGGCATCATGAACTGTTACCTGGCGATTTAGTGAAGCGGAGGACTTTTGCGATTTGGGTGTTTCAAAAGATGGCGGAAGATGAAGATTGGTTGAGTAACATGTTGTGGACCGACAAAGCTCATTTCATGCTCCGAGGGTCTGTTAATGCTCACAATTGCAGAATTTGGACCACTGAAAATCCTAGAACTGTTGTGGAAACCCCA
This sequence comes from Schistocerca americana, assembly GCF_021461395.2. Taxonomy (NCBI): domain Eukaryota; kingdom Metazoa; phylum Arthropoda; class Insecta; order Orthoptera; family Acrididae; genus Schistocerca; species Schistocerca americana. The sequence continues at coordinate 508,649,975 of NC_060124.1, read as the reverse complement.
CTGTACGATGAGAAAGTCACGGTATGGGTTGGATTTACCACACCTACCGTTATCGGGTCTTTTTTCTTCGAGGAAATGCATGATTCTGGTTTTGTAACTCCTACCATGACGGGTGAGAGGTACATCGATATGTTACAGGATTGCATCATCTCCAACCTGGCTGATAAACACCTCCTGGAACGTACGATATTTATGCAGGATGGCACTCCACCCCATATTGCTACACGCGTGAAATATCTCTTGCGCCTAATCATTTGGTGAGGATTGTGCGCTCAGCTGCCACTTTCGTCATGCTTGACCTCCCAGGTCCCCAGACCTCAGTCCGTGCGACTACTGGATTTGGGGTTACCTGAAGTCGCAAGTGTATCGTGATCGACCGACATCTCTAGGGATGTTGAAAGACAACATCCGACGCCAATGCCTCACCATAACTCTGGACATGCTTTACAGTGCTGTTCACAACATTATTCCTCAACTACAGCTATTGTTGAGGAATGATGGTGAACATATTGAGCATTTCCTGTAAAGAGCACCATCTTTGCTTTGTCTTACTTTATTATGCTAATTATTGCTATTCTGATCAGATGAAGCGCCATCTGTCGGACATTTTTTTGAACTTTGTATGTTTTTGGTTATAATAAAACCCCATGTCATTCCAAGCATGTGCGTCAATTTGTACCTCTCTATCTACATTATTCCGTGATTTATTAGGTTTTCAAATTTATACTGACTTTTTGATCACCCGGTACTTAAAAATGCCAAAATTAAACCACAACATGTTACTTTGGGAAAAATCTATTGTCTGGTTACTTGCAAACCTTGTATTTGAATGACAAGGTCTCTTTTGAATGTGAGCTTGTTGGGGTGGCCTTGTGTTTGTGGCTGTCTGAACAAACTACTGTGTGCATTCTAGTAGCTGCTGATTCAGCAAAAGAGACTTCACATCAGAATCAGTAAACACTTTATTCAGTTGCACAGGGATTTGGTTAACAATGAATACTAGGTAAAGACATTTTACATGAAAGTAAAACAGACTGACAACTAGAACATTCAACAGTTGGATGTAACTCCATAACTAATTAATAATGGAAAGAAAAACTATCCTAAGAGTCAGCATACAAGCATCATAGAGTGCAGTGCCTCTGGCGATCAGTGCTGAAGCACTTTGACAATGTTACAAAATATTGTGCAAAAAGCACGCAGCTTCCACTGCACTTTAGTATCCGATCTGCCTGCTACATCAACCCCTGCAGGGGAGTTGGAGAGATGACCAAAAACCTTGTAGGGAAATGGACTCATTGATCTGATAATATTGCTCATCCTAAGGGCTTCTTTGCACCGACAGTTGGCAGAACCAGTGATGACAAAGCAATTGGAACTACGTCACGATCGCACTGTGTTGTCCTCCTTGGAATTTCTTCTTGAACAAGGTATCTAGGTTTTACACAGTCCAGTGAAAGAGTAGTGGTTTTGCCATTAATGATACGCCAAGTGTGCGGTCTCCTTGTTGTACTGCTTTATGCAGTCCTGCGTAAGGTGGTTGTGATGGGTGTTTGTCACTGTTGGAGTGTAGCATTATGTGTGTGCACTTAGTGTATACACATGGGACTAATGCCATGTATAAATGCTTGCCGGGGCCAGGTGCGGGGAATGTGTTCCCTCAACTGACAAATAAAATCACCATCTGTCAAATTTGGTACTGTAACAACTGTGAATTCACGTACTCCCATGGCATGCACAACACTTCACCATACACAAGTTCGGCAGTTGAAGCATCCAAATCAAGTGTTTCTCAGACCGAGCAAAACCATTGGTAGAGTTGTGGTCCAACTTGCTTCATGGTACATCAGGGCTGCTTTCAGTGATTGGGGCCTGTGTTCTATCACCCAATTGCTGGCAACATGGTAGCTTGTCATTCTCTGATGCACAATACCACAGAATTCAGTCAGCTGTGTGAACAGGTCAGACTCAAATTGGCATCCATGATGCATCGCGGCATGTGAAATCCGGCCAAAATGTGACATCCAAAAAAAAAAATTTGCAGAAGATAAGGTCTCTGCGAAGGTGTTGTCTACTGGTGCAGCTTCCGGCCAGCTGTTAATAAATAACACTGGCCATTCGCTGGAAGTAAGGGGCTGACCACATCAATATGAATATGTGCAAATCAAGCAGTTATATCCCGAAAGTTGCCCACTGGTCCATGCACGTAACTGTTGACTTTGATGCACTGGCATTTAACACACATCTGTGTCCAGACTTGGCAGTCTTTTTTGACTTCTGGCCAAACAAAGCAATTGGAGAATAACGTTGTTGCACGGACTCCTGGATGGCCATGGATAGGAAAGGACTAGGTATGCCACTGGACACATCACAGTACAACTTGGCGTCAGAGCCAGGAATCCTTACTATCTAAGTTTGGGTGATAGAGTCTGCAAGCAGGCCATGCAACTCCTAGTCTGACTGTTGGCCCACTGAAAGTTCTATGAAATCCATTGAATGAGTGATGCTGTCAGTGTGGGAGAGACAGTTGGCCGCTACACTGTTGATCCCAGAAATGTGCTTTGAGTCTGTGCTGAACTGAGAAATATAGACCAACTGGTTGTGCTGCCAAGGTGAAAAGTTCATGCTGTTTTGTTGGAAGGTACATGCAAATGGCTTATGGTTGGTAAAGAAGGTAAATTCTCTGGCCTCCAGGTGAGACTGGAAATCTTTAAAAGCTTCGTAGATTGCTAAATGCTCTCTTTCACAGGCACTCCATTTCTGTTGAGACAGAAGAAGAATGCCAGTGGCTGCCATGATTCTTCACCTAGGTGTTGTAATGCTCTACCAATTACCATCTGCCTCATGTCAACTACCAGTACTAATAGCACACTCAGTTCTGGGTGAGTGAGTGAGTGATGCTGCTTCCATTATACTCTGCTTGCCTGCTTCAAAAGCCAAGATCATTTCGTCCATCCATGAAACTGGTGAGTTTCCCTTGTTCTTCAGCCCAGTGAGTGGCACTGTTAACAGCATTTGTAACTTAGCTGTGTGAGGTAGTTGTCAGTGACAGAAACTGAGGACACCAAAGAAATGACGTAGTTCTGTAAATGTCTTTGGCCAGGTCATCTGCAGTATTGCTTCAACTTTCTCTGACAAGGGTAGCAGACCCAACAACGTGACACTGTGGCCCAAAAAATCAACTTGTGCCTGTCTGAAGACTTGCGTGGTGGTGTTCACAATGATTCCATACCATTACAGTCTTCTGAACATTCCAGTAATATGCTGTTGATGTTGCTCTAAAGAGGAAGAGAAAACCAGAATATGATCAAGGTAAGCAAAGAATAAGGTTGGCTCTTGTAGTGCAGAGTCAATGAACATTTGCCATGTTTGCACTGTATTTCATAGGCCAAATATCATGAACTGAATCTCAAAAAGGCCAAAAGGAATGACAATGGCTGTCTTTTATATATTTGCTCTTACCACTGGAATCTCTGTGTGTGCCTTTGTACAGCCTAAAACACTGAATACAGCCACACCACATAAAGCATAATTATAGTCCCAAAGTAATGGTATGGGGTAGAATTGGGGTCAGTTGTAGCATTTATGGCCTGATAATCACAACAAGGGTACCCTCTGCCTTCTTTGGTACCATGTGTAGTGAAGATAACCAGAGCTACTCGATGGTCACATCATGCCTTCATAACTCCACTTTCACTATGGCAAGTGCCAATGTTGACAGGACACTTGTAGACCTTCAGCAGTCTGTATGTGGTGCACCATGTTGTGGGGTATCTCCTTTGGTGCTTGCTGGAATCTCTTCAATAAGTCAGCATACTTGCTGCTGGTGTCTTGCATGAGCTTGGCTGTGTGCACTGTCGCACCTCAACGAAAACCTGGAGCTGTTAGCCCAGTGAAGCCATTGACAAGCTATGTATCTGCCATGTCAGGAAGCAGTTGATAATATGCCAAAAAATCCGCACCTATTAAAGGTTATGACACATCTGCAACCATGAAATCCCACATAACGCCACATCTCAGTCCGAGGTTCAGGCTCATTCGCAGAATTCCATACATTGACATATAGAACTGTTGGTGGCAGTCAAACAGAAGGGAGTGACCAGTCACTTTCTGGTCAACTTTGTGTGTGGGAATGCATATAAGTCAGATCTGGTACCTGCGAGACATTTCTGCCCGGACTTACAACCACTGGTGAATAAGCACTGAGATGATGCCCAGCAGCTGCTCGATGCACCTACATCTGATTGCCACTGGCATTTGGATGTGAGCAGGGCATCGTACACTCTCTTGCTGGTCTCCAGATCTCCTGTGATACAAGAAAATTGTGGGATTGATAGTATCTGATGTCAAGGAAGTGATAGACGAATGGCTCCTCAATTGCTTGCAATAATGACTCCTATTTCTGCTGCAGTTATGCTGAGACAATAATTCTTCCCCATTCTTGGTCAGTAAATCCAGTTTGACAGACTGCATGTCATAATCGGTCCATGTTACATTGTGCGACAACAAGCTGTTGCACACCACCATCACTGAACCCACTGGCACAGGTATTATAGCATCAAATATTTTGTCAGCTAACTCCACTATTAGTGATAAGCAATGCCAGTTTGTGATGCAATAATGGCTTTCACCTAGGATTCAAGTGATTACTCCACAACAATAGTTCCCATATCCACCTTTTTCTCCAGGTGTCACAAATATTGTGAGGGCTTTCTGTCAGCATGTCTTTTTGGGTTAGGATTTGTCTGATGCATTCTTCCTGTGATATGGTACCTCATCACATAAGTTCCTATTTTAACTTCAGATAGGCATTCATTGTAGGCAGAGTGGTGATCATCTTTGATCTGCACTGTGTATTTCTGATCTAGCTGGCTTGCTATGATTGCAAATTTGGTTGTGTCTACTGTAATTCTGGTATAGGCAAAGCTTGCTTCTCCCTGTACAAACCTTAATGCTGGGGTGTGCAGCCAAATGTGTGGCAAACACACTTTGAGTCATCAGACAAAAGGCATGGCCTCCGTTGGTGCACATGTCATGTTGAATGCAGGTCCTTCCTGTGATATAATGCAGTTAATTGTTTTATGTCAGGGTCACCAGTGTCAGAGTGGACTTATGGCTGCAACTGTCTGAACACACACACACACTTGATGATAGAAATGTCCTATCAACAGATCCCTTCTTCTACTCAAGTTGTGTCACAAACTTTTTGCCTTCCGAATCCCATTCACTACTTCCTCATTAACTACATGATCTACCCATCAAATCTCCAGCATTCTTCTGTAACACTGAGTTTCGAAAGCCTCTATTCTCTTCTTATCTGAACTAGGGTGACCAGATTCACAAAATCAAAATACGGGACAGAAGTTAAAAACTGAAATGAGTCTACATTTTGTAGTTTCCTCCTGCACCCCCAAAGTTTGTGTTGCAGTTGTCACCACAGAATGCAACAATTTTAAACCTCAGATGGAATTTATTAAAAACTTTCATGATTAATTTTTTTTTGTATCATCAGCCATTTCACATGTTATATTGTGTAAGTCTGTCACCTTTACTTGATACCCTTACCTGGCACAATGCACTGGTATCAATTTTACACTTTTGTGATTAGAAGTGCCTACCATAACTGAAATGTATGGATATTTCGCATCTCTCTGGTCCTCACAAATTTGATGCAATGCAGACACTGTCAACATATTTACAATTATAAATTCTCACTTTGTTCTGAAGCAAATAAATTTCTTCTCAAAAAGCTTCCTGTTGATTGCACCAGTACAGTCCATTTATCTGAAGGAATGCCAATGTTTCATTGCATGGACAGCTAGTAAACCTTCCTCAGTTGCCGATTCATCATTTACAATGGCACAATTCTCACATATTGTATAAAAATTTTCCAATGAAGTTATGCTTGATACAGCCGGGTTGTGTTTCTTCACTTTAATGTGTTGTGCAATGTCAGATTGATCTGCATGCTCAATTAAAAAGCTACTTTTACACAACAGACAAAATGGATGATATCCTACATAGTTGTGTATATCTTTATACTATATACCTCTTTACTTCTGTATGCATCCTCTCTGGTTTGAAGCTGGCACAGTACTTACAGTAGAATATCTTTGGCTTCCCTCTGACAACCATGCCTCCATCCTTGCTACCCTCCCTGTTTACCTTTCCCTGTTGCTTCATAACCTGGGTTGTGAGTAACTGAATCCACTTTCCCTTCTTCCCTTTTTTCCCCTCTCTCCTCCCTGATGAAGGAACAAAGTTCCGAAAGCTAGGAATGTAAATTTTCAGTTCTGTTTTGTGTGTATCTATCGGCTGTACTGAGCTGAGGTAAGTACTGGCCAGCCCCTCTATCTCTTTGTTAGTATTTGTTTCACATCTTATATGAGATTTTCCATTAATCATTTAGATCACCTATATGGTCCACATCCTTCATTGTTTTGTCCCTTTTGTTAGCTATCACTTACGTCTGTCATCTTAACACTTTCTCTTCTTCAGTGTTTTATATATACATAAATAAATAAATATTTTCGTCACCAAATGTGCTAGTTTCATCTTCCTCCTATTATCTTGTTCCGTTTATAGTCCTCTTCTCTTTTTTATTTATTGATTTATTTATTCAACATTCCATAGTTTTAACGTTCGTTATTCGCTGTTTCCCAGCCAACAATCACTGCCAACAATCTCTTCCACACCTACCAGTATCATCCATTTCCGTCGATTTCTTGTTGCTGGCGATATTTTTGTGCCATTGGCTATCTTTCTCTGCCACAAGAAAAATTTTTTGGGACATTTCTGCCCCACCCGCGATCTTTTTTGCGGCACGCGCGATCTTTTTTTTGCGGCACGCGCGATCGCTTTTGCGGCACGCGCGATCTTTTTTCGCCACGCGCTATCTCTGTTTTTGAGCTACGTGTGTTCTTTTTGCCCTGATCTGGACATACTTGCTTGGTCTGGTCAACTTTTTCCGTATTTTTCTTACTTAGTGGTCTTCCTTTGGTATTGAACATTACCAACACAATTTCTTTCCTTCTCGTCCTTCCCTCCGTGTTTTACTCCTTCTTATGATTACTATCTCAACTTTAGGTATTTAATTTCCCTACCCACCAGTTACCCACTATGTACCCTAATCCTATACCACATTATTTACATTCATTCCGGAAACATGCATTCACCGTAGCCAAACTGCAATCCCACATACTTTTCCTCCAGTCCTGCTTAACCTTTGGAATTACCCCTAAGGGGCTTACCTTAAAAGTTCCCATCTCCGGGTGCAATTCCTCCTTCCACCAGTCTCTCCTGGACTTCCAGAACCTTCAATCCTTAGCCCTTACCCAACTTGTCCTGAATCTCTACACTACTTCATGTAACCACCACTCCCAACAGCTCCTATCTCTCTTCAAAGTCCTCCACCTCTCAAACCCTTGCTTGGAGAACACACTGAGGAACATCATCCTAGAAGCCAGCTGCAAACTTGAGTTCCATGCCACACACCACCTGAAAAAACTATCCACAGTGCTAGTGCAACACCTAAGAAGTGGGGTCCCTCTCCCTATCCCTCACAAACACCAACCACAACAGAACCTTCAACAAACCCCCCTCATAGCCAACAAACCTAGCCTAGCCACCCTACTCAATCTCCCCATCCCAGCACATACCCCACACAGACCAAATCTCAACTATAACCACAGTCAAATGCCACATATCACCAGTCCCAATTCAGTCCTAAACCTCTCATCCAGATCCCTCTCTCCTTCAGAGACATCTGTTCTATCAAAAGGCTTAACCTTTGCCCCACACCTAAATTCAACCACACTGCCCTGGTTAAAGATCTCCTCTCATTCACCCGGAACCTCAACTGGAAATATCACTTCACTACCCAAACACAGCCCCCAAGTACTAGACCCAGTGTTGAACCCTGTCTAGAACAGTTCCGACTGCCTTCTCAAAGGGATCCTCCTCCCCTCCCCCAAAACCATCCCTTGCAGACATTTCAGGAATTCCTCACATCCAGTGTTGCCTCCCAGTCCTTCTTGAAGAACATCCCGACAACCCCCAACATCACCCCAGCTGAATCCCGTGCCATTAAGGAGCTGAAAATAGACCGCTCTATTATCATCCTCCCGCCGGATAAAGGCTCCACAACTGTCGTACTTGACCGTGTGGAGTATGTGGCAGAAGGACTGCGTCAACTCTCTGACACCTCAACCTACAAAGCTGTTACCCAGGATCCCATTCCCTCCATCCAGACTGAGCTGCAAAAAATCCTAAAAATCCAAGGTCCCTCACAAGGCCTCACAACGGCTTCCATAGACTTACTCACTCCACCTGAGCCACGTACCCCTACCTTCTACCTATTACCCAAAATCCACAAAGAGAACCATCCTGGCCGTCCCATTGTAGCAGGCTTCAAATCCCCAACCGAACGTATCTCAGCTCTGGTAGACCAGCACCTACAACCTATCACCCGCAGACTCCCATCCTACATCAAAGACACAAACCACTTCCTAGAACGCCTCAAATCCATTCCCACTCCTCTCCCACCTGAAACCTTTCTTGTCACCATAGATGCTACATCCCTTTACACAAACATCCCACATACCCATGGTCTCTCCGCCCTTGAGCACTACCTCTCCCAACGCCCACCCGAAGATCTTCCAAAAACCTCGTTCCTTATCACACTTACCAACTTCATCCTCACCCATAATTACTTTACTTTTGAGGGCCAGACCTACAAACAAATCAGGGGAACGGCCATGGGAACCAGGATGGCTCCCTCCTATGCCAACCTCTTCATAGGCCGCATGGAGGAGGCTTTCCTGAAGACCCAACAGCTGCTTCCCCTGGCCTGGTATAGGTTTATAGATGACATCTTTGTGGTCTGGACTCATGGTGAAGAAACACTCCTTAATTTCCTCCATAACCTCAACTCCTTTTCGAATCTGAATTTCACCTGGTCCTTCTCCAAAACCCAAGCCACCTTCCTGGATGTTGACCTTCATCTTGTTGAAGCTCACATCCACACCTCTGTCCATATCAAACCCACAAACAAACAACAGTACCTTTACTTTGATAGCTGCCATCCTTTCCACATCAAACGCTCCCTTCCCTACAGCCTAGGTATTCGTGGCAAACGTATCTGCTCCAGTGACGAATCCCTCAACAACTACACCAATAACCTGACCAGTGCTTTCCTCTCCCGCAACTATCCTGCAGACCTTGTCCACAAACAGATGCTATTTTTCTTGACTTCCGGAAGGCGTTCGATACAGTTCCGCACTGTCGCCTGATAAACAAAGTAAGAGCCTACGGAATATCAGACCAGCTGTGTGGCTGGATTGAAGAGTTTTTAGCAAACAGAACACAGCATGTTGTTATCAATGGAGAGACGTCTACAGACGTTAAAGTAACCTCTGGCGTGCCACAGGGGAGTGTTATGGGACCATTGCTTTTCACAATATATATAAATGACCTAGTAGATAGTGTCGGAAGTTCCATGCGGCTTTTCGCGGATGATGCTGTAGTATACAGAGAAGTTGCTGCATTAGAAAATTGTGGCGAAATACAGGAAGATCTGCAGCGGATAGGCACTTGGTGCAGGGAGTGGCAACTGACCCTTAACATAGACAAATGTAATGTATTGAGAATACATAGAAAGAAGGATCCTTTATTGTATGATTATATGATAGCGGGACAAACACTGGTAGCAGTTACTTCTGTAAAATATCTGGGAGTGTGCGTACGGAACGATTTGAAGTGGAATGATCATATAAAATTAATTGTTGGTAAGGCGGGTACCAGGTTGAGATTCATTGGGAGAGTGCTTAGAAAATGTAGTCCATCAACAAAGGAGGTGGCTTACAAAACACTCGTTCGACCTATACTTGAGTATTGCTCATCAGTGTGGGATCCGTACCAGGTCGGGTTGACGGAGGAGATAGAGAAGATCCAAAGAAGAGCGGCGCGTTTTGTCACCGGGTTATTTGGTAACCGTGATAGCGTTACGGAGATGTTTAATAAACTCAAGTGGCAGACTCTGCAAGAGAGGCGCTCTGCATCGCGGTGTAGCTTGCTCGCCAGGTTTCGAGAGGGTGCGTTTCTGGATGAGGTATCGAATATATTGCTTCCCCCTACTTATACCTCCCGAGGAGATCACGAATGTAAAATTAGAGAGATTAGAGCGCGCACGGAGGCTTTCAGACAGTCATTCTTCCCGCGAACCATACGCGACTGGAACAGGAAAGGGAGGTAATGACAGTGGCACGTAAAGTGCCCTCCGCCACACACCGTTGGGTGGCTTGCGGAGTATCAATGTAGATGTAGATGTAGATGTCCCGAGCAATACATTCCTCCCCGTCCAACAACAATGTTCCTACCCCCAGACCACACAGAAGCATCCCCCTTGTCACCCAATATTATCCTGGCCTCGAAAACATCAACAAATTACTCCGCCAGGGATATGACTTTCTCAAGTCAACCCCTGAAATGAGATCATCCCTTGACAAAATTCTCCCCACACCACCCAGAGTTGCCTTTCGTCGCCCCCCTAACCTCCGTAACATCCTTGTTAAACCCTACAATATTCCCAGACTACCTTCTCTACCCAGCGGTTCCTACCCCTGTAACCGACCCCGCTGCAAAACCTGCCCCATGCATCCCCCCACAACCACCTACTCCAGCCCCGCTACTGGTAAAACATACACAATTCAAGGCAGGGCTACGTGTGACTCTACACATGTCATTTATCAGCTGACATGCCTGCACTGCACAGCCTTTTACATCGGCATGACAACAACCAAACTGGCTGAGCGCATGAACGGACACAGACGAACTGTCCGCCTAGGAGATGCCCAATACCCAGTAGCGGAGCATGCCCTCCAGCATAACTCTAGGGACCTAGGAACCTGCTACACCGTATTGGCCATTTGGCTTCTCCCACCCAACACCAGTACCTCTGAACTGCGGAGATGGGAACTTGCACTCCAACACATCCTTTCATCCCGCCATCCCCCTGGACTGAACCTACGTTAAACAACCTCACTCCCATTCACTCTTCAGTCTTCTCCTCTTTCCCTTTCCTCTTTAGCCATTCACGCATCTTTTTATCCTACATAGTTGTGTTTATCTTTATACTATATACCTCTTTACTTCTGTATGCATCCTCTCTGGTTTGAAGCTGGCACAGTACTTACAGTAGAATATCTTTGGCTTCCCTCTGACAACCATGCCTCCATCCTTGCTACCCTCCCTGTTTACCTTTCCCTGTTGCTTCATAACCTGGGTTGTGAGTAACTGAATCCACTTTCCCTTCTTCCCTTTTTTCCCCTCTCTCCTCCCTGATGAAGGAACAAAGTTCCGAAAGCTAGGAATGAAAATTTTCAGTTCTGTTTTGTGTGTATCTATCGGCTGTACTGAGCTGAGGTAAGTACTGGCCAGCCCCTCTATCTCTTTGTTAAAGTAATTTCTCACTTTGCTGCTATAATTTCAGAAATGGAAATTCAGGTTTTAATTTCTGCAGTAAAAGCACACTTTCTTTTTGACATTTCTCTGAAAAGTTTGCAATACATCACATCAAGTGCCATAATCTGTGACTCTCAACTGACTGAAACCATACTTCTAAATGCAGCGACCTCAATAGGCAATGGACTAAGAAGTGATAACCATACTTCTAAATGCAGTGACATGATACAATAGGCAATGGACTAAAAAGTGATAAACTGCTCACCATGTGGAAGCATTAAGTAGTACTATCCAAAGAACTTAAAAAACCATGCCATGTTTAGTTTGGTTTAATCAAAGAGGATATTGTCTTGATTCTTTGGGTATGATCTCATTTGTCCTTCATTTGGTTATGCTACACATTACTTTAAAACATGCTGTTTCAAAATACATGGGACAGTTAATGAAAAATGGGACAATATACATCCTGTACATATTTTGTTGGGCTACGGACAACTCAAGCTAAATAAGGCATGATCCCATAAAAGATGGGATGTCTGGTCACCCTGGTCTAAACTACTCATCATTCAAATTTCACTTCCATAAATGGTTACACTTCCGAAAAACACATTCAGAAAAGACTTCCTAACACTTAAATCAGTATTCAATGTTAACTAATTTCTCCTTTTTCAGCAATGATTTTCTTGCCATTGCCAGTCTGCATCTTATATCCTCTTTGTTTCACACGTCATCAGTTATTTTGCTGCCCAAACAGCAAAACTCGTCTACTACTTTTAGTGTCTCATTTCCTAATCTAGTTCCCTCAGAATCACCTGATTTAATTTGACTACAATCCATTATCCTTGTTTTGCTTTTGTTGGTGGTGGTGTTATAGCCTCCATTCTAGGTGCTGTGCAGTCTGTTCAACTGTCTTCCAAGTCCTTTGCCGTCTCTGACAGAATTACAACATCATCGGCAAACCTCAAAAGTTTTTACTTCTTCTCCCTAAACTTTAATTACCATTCCAAATTTTCTTTGGTTTCCTTTACTGCTTGCTCAATCTACAGGTTAAATAACATCAGGGTTAGGCTACAACCCTCTCTCACTCTCTTTTCAACCACTGCTTTCCTTTCATTCCCCTTGACTATTATAACTGCCATCTGGTTTCTGTACAATTTGTAAATAGCCTTTCACACCCTGTATTTTACCCCCTGCTGCCTTCAGAACTTCAAAGACAGTATTCCAGACACAATGTCAAAAGATTTCTGTAAGTCTAGAAATGCTATAAACACATTTGCTTTTCCTTGACCTATCTTCTTAGAGAAGTTGTAGAGTCAGTATTGCCTCATGTGTTCCTACATTTCTCAGGAATCCAAACTGATCTTCCCTGAGGTTAGCTTCCACCAATTTTTCCATTCTTCTGTAAAGAATTCACATTAGTAGTTTGCAACCATTACTTATTAAATTGATAGTTCAGTAACATTCACACCTGTTGGTACTTGCTTTCTTTGGAATTGGAATTATTACATTATTCTTGAAGACTGAGGGTATTTCACCTGTCCGCAACATCTTGCAGGCCAGATGGAATTGTTTTGTCATGGCTGACTCTCCCACAGCTATCATAAGTTCCAACTGAATGTTGTCTACTTGAGGGGCCTTGTCTCAACTTAGATCTTTCACTGCTCTCTCAAACTGTTCTCGCACTATCGTGTCTCCCCTCTCATCTTCACCTACATCCTCTTCCCTTTCTATAATATTATCTTCAAGTTTCTATCCTTTGCATAGTACTTCCTTCCATTTGAGCTGCTACTCTTTTCTCAAAAGGCCTCTTTAATTTTCCTGTAGGCAGTATCTGTCTTTCCCTTCATGAACTATGCTTCTAAATCTTTACATTTGTTCTCCAGCCTTCCTAGTTAGCCATTTTACACCTCCTATCATTCACATTTTTTTATACGTTTGTACTACCTTTTGCCTGCTTTATTTGCTGCTTTTAATATTTTCTCCTTTCATCAATTAAGTTGATCCTCTGCTGTTGCCTTCACTATTTCATTTCTCAGAGCTACCTGTTTGCCTTCCACTATATTGCTTTCCCTTCTCCTGTCAATCGTTGCCTAATGCTCCCTCTGAAACTCTCAACAATCTCATTCTTTAACTTACTCAGCCCCCTCGTCCTTAATTTACTACTTCTTTGCAATTTATCCAGTTTTAATCTACTATTCATAATCAATAAATTGTGGTCAGAGTCCTTATTTACCCCTGCAGATGTCTTACAATTTAAAACCTGCAATCTCTGTCTTACCATCACATAATCAATCTGAAACCTTCCTGCGTCTCCAGGTCTTAAGTACACTACCTTCGTTCACGATTCTTAAACCAAGTGTTAGTTATGATTAAGTGATGCTCTGGGCAAAATTCTACCAGGCAGCTTCAACTGTCATTCCTTTCCACCCAGCCATATGCACCTATTACGTTTCCTTCTCTTCATTTTCCTACAATCGCAGCCCAGTCTGTCATCACAATGAAATTTTTATCTCCCTTAACTATTCAAATAATTTCTTTTATCTCATCATACATTTCTTCAACCTCTTCATCATCTGTGGAGCTAGTTGGGATATAAACATTTACTACTGTGGTGGGTATGGGCTTAGTGTCTAACTTGGCTACAATAATGCATTCACTATGCTGTTCATAGTAGCTTAATACAACAGACCCATTTCTTTCTTATTCATTATTAAATCTACTCCTGCATTATCTCTATTTTGTTTTGTATTTATAACCCCGTATTCACCTGAATATAAGTCCTGTTCCTCTTGCCACTATATCTAACTTCAACCTGTCCATTTTTTCCTTTTAAAATTTCATTTACTTTAGGTGCACTGCCCCAGAAGATACTTCCACAAGACAACAGGGAGTGAAAATATGCAAAGTAAGCCAAAATTCTTGTCTTTACATCAGCATAATTGGAGAGACTTCTAAGGGCATTACAAGCTGAAATGAGCTTCTTGAATAGCTTACCTATGCATTAACATCATTCTCACATGTTATCGAGCTGGACTCCAAGCTGCACCTGTGCTTCATTGTGTGATCATTAATCTTTACTTCTGGTGCTACAAGGTTGTTATTGTTTGCTTATTTGAAACTGTATAATATCAGTCTTTGTGAGATTTTAAGATTTAAACTGTTAGCTGTGAAGCTCTTTTTAGGCCTGTTCTGCTATCATTTGAGCTGTGTTTGCCAGAGCTGAAGTTGGACTCTCGATTAGCATGCTCGTGTCATTGGAAAACTTAACAGTTTTTTAAAATACCATTTAAAGTCATTGGGAGATCATTTAGGTATGTTACTCAAGGTAAGAACCTCAATAATGCAGGGAAAGACAGACTGTAATAGGGGTAATGCTGGAGTATGTTTAATAATGAATGAGAAAATAGGATCGTGTGATGAGTACTTGCTTACGTGTGTGTATGTGGGGGGGGGGGGGGGGGGGTGTTGTACTCGTGCGTGTATCTCTCTTCACTGATGAAGGCTGTGACCAAAATCTTTATGCGAGTGTCTTTTAATTGTGCTTGTCTTCAACTTGATGTGTCTTCTTTATGGTAAGTAGTAATCTGTCTTTTCCTACATTGTTAATTTATTTAAGTTAGAAACAAGACAGGGCCCAGTTCTGATCCTTACGGAATGCCGTGTAATGTTTCCACATTATGAGGTTTCCCTATGCATGAGATAAGGTCTGATGCTGAGACCCTTCTGCTTTCTGTTACGGAGTAAGATTTCATCTAAGTAAGAGGGATACCATTAATACCATAAGACTTTAGTGTGCTAACAAGGAGAGCACACAGCAATTGGATTATTGTATTTCTTTGCATTTATGGTATGTGAACTTAAGAACTCAAATATTAATCATCCAGAGCAGACCCATGCGACTCTTAAATTTTCTCAAAAAAATGGACTTCTAAGTTTTCCGGCCATGTTTAATACACTGCAATAAAATTCATACTTGCTGTCATGTGGAGGCCCTGGCGCATTCAGACTTTCAAATGAGGGTGCATGTTCCATGAGCATTTCTGTGAAGCAAAAAATGATGGAAAAAATTAATTTGTAGATTTTTTAAAATTTAAACAATTTTAATTCACAATTTTTTTGTGCGATACATAATTAGATAAAAGATGATTTGCATTTTTCATAAAATGACAGTTAAATACGTGCCAATTACCATGTATTTGATGAATTTTATATTTAAATGATGTAGGTATTCAAACTGAATGAGGAACAGAAAAAACAAAAAAGGTAATATAAAAAAGGACTCGATCCAGCGATTTCCAGTCTCGAGTGCTACCATTTTTTCCACCTTTATGTATTTTACACTTCATGGAACTACTCATAGAACTTCCAACTTCGTTTAAAAATTTGAATCCACTGAGAATTGATCCCTGGCTCCCAATAGGGCAGGCAAGCACTCCACTACAGAGCCAAGCTGCTTGGTAAAAAGTTGACCTTACTTTAACATATTAAACATGATCAGAAAACTTCAGTCAATTTTCTCAAAAAAAAAAAAAAAATATATATATATATAAATAAATAAATTGGGAGTTCTATTGAACACCTATACATGAATGATATCTGAGCTATGAACTTCACGTATCCTAAACACAGCGTGTATAATAATTAATGGCAAAAATACACACAGTTGAAAGTACATGATACTAGAAAAACAAAATCAGTCAACGTGGCCTCGGGCTCTAAAATGCATCCCTTAAGAGCTAAGAGCACTTTTTCAGCAGAAGAGATGTGTTTCACAGTAGTGAAGATGATTTCAACTGTATGTGCTTACACCATTAACTATAATGATACACTCTGTATAAAAAAAATTAAACTGCCATTTGGTCTACTGGGAAGTAGTGTTGTATGATCCATTCAAAGACTTTGATAATGTCACAGAATACCAACAGGAAAACTTTTCTTTTTAGTTGTGCTAGCATATCACTTGTGAAGTCCTGTATGTTTTGTCAACCCTATACTAAAACCAAACTGAGAAGCGGTCAGCAAGTTTTGCTCAGTTAGATGAGTCAGTATTCTGTCATTAAAAAATCTTGAATATTTTTTGAAAAGATCATAAGAAGCAAAATAGCTGTGTAAATAGGGCTAGTTTCTTCCTCTCCAGTTTTATAGATAGGTCTTACTACAACATATTTAAGTCATTCAAGAAATATGCTCCAAGTCATTGACTGATTGCAAAGATAGCCTAAGGGTAATCCTATCAATTCAGCACATCATCTTAATATTCTACCAGAAACATCATACTAGCCAGAACATGTAACACTTTTTGATAACCTGATGATTTGTTGCCACTGTCATGTTAGCTATGCAACAGTATGTAGCATACACAACAGATTTTACTTTTTTAGCAAACCACCTTGGCCTTACATATAACAACTCATACCACAACAGTATTTGTACTGTATTACCTAATAAAGCTTTTTTTTTTTTGTTTTGATAGATTATTATAGTGATAAAAGATTAACAGAAATAAAGATTTTCTTTATTCACAATTGCACATTGTGATATCAACGATAATTTGACAGAAATAAAGACTCTTTGTTCACATTTATACATTGTGAGATAATCTACATCTTAGTTCAAGTAAAATTTAAAAATATGTGTTGACATCAAAATTTTTTGTTGTTATATGATGCAGTTGAAACATCAAAGCCTAAGAGACAATGGTGAAAACGTGATCAGAACATGAGATAAACTCTTTAAACACACACCTAGTACTCTTGACCTATAAGGCAATATGACACCAGAAGGCTTTTATAAATAAATTATAGTATCAAAATTTGTAGCAGACAGTAAACTTCAAAATGTACTAACCCAAAACATATGTGTAATTCTTGCTCAGCTATTATGGATTTACTAGAAGATTTGACAATAATTTACAGTTCTGAGTTGAAGGTGAGACTAGCTTCTACAGGATAGACTGGGGTGTCAGCTACTTTTGCTAGTGGCAAATATTTTTCACAGTACCAAAAGGTATCCTTCAATATGAACATTTATCTTTAAGTACCACTGCAAGAGTTACAAAAGTTATTAATTAAAAATATAAAAATATTAGTGTATACATTCAATTACCACAACCATACACAATGGAATCTTCCACACTTTAAAAATATCACCATCACATTTGAGATCAATAAGTATTCAGTCACATTTGTCAAAAGCAGACACGTAATAGTCAGCAGTCACACCTCGGCTTTGGCTTTATGAGCACATGCTCTTTAGGTACAAATTTCATTCAGAATTGTATTGTTGTAGTAATAAATACTTTCTTTCATATACGGGAGGTTACACTCTAGTTCCCAATACAGTGTGGTCAACTATCATGTAAACATACTGTTGATATGCAGGAAGATAATCTCTTGAATGGATGCCTCTCTCAGATGAAAAATGGCAACACTGGTCATTTGGCAAAGCATCCCTCATCATACTGACTGGAGGAAATGTTGCAGGGCTTGCTGGTACTGGAATCTGTTCTAACGGCAAATCAACAGATAACTGTATGCTGCCCAGTTCATCATCAATATAGAGTGGAGCTTGATGTGACAATTCAT
Organism: Schistocerca americana; assembly: GCF_021461395.2. Taxonomy (NCBI): domain Eukaryota; kingdom Metazoa; phylum Arthropoda; class Insecta; order Orthoptera; family Acrididae; genus Schistocerca; species Schistocerca americana. The sequence goes on along the minus strand of NC_060124.1, from coordinate 508,631,931 downwards.
GTGGGAAGGCTATTGAACAGGGAACACTTGTGGTATCTACCAAGTTGCCAGTTGCCGGGGTGGACTGCTCTACTTGTTATTGTGTGTGCTCGGTTGGCATCTCATACTGTCAGCTGTGACCGAAGCCAAGTGGTCCCACTTCCAGTGAGCGGTCATGGAAGTCCCAAAATGCAGTCATGTGAAATGCCATGTTGGTGAGTACAACTATGTACTCAAAGAAAGCAAAGATGGAGTACACTGCAATCAAAAATACATCATTAGTGTTGTCACCATATAAAATGGTTTCACTTACTTTTTTATTGTTCATATAATATGACACTCATAAGTTAAATCAATCAGGAAGAGATGACGAATTCTAAAACGCTAAATAGAGAACTAAACAGTAAAATCAGACAATAGAAACTCCAAATTGGAATATTAACAATGTAGGAAAAGACAGATTTCTATTTACCATAAAGATGATATGTTAAGTTGGAGACAGGCAAGCTTATATGACACATTGTAGCTGTGTTAGGAAAGTACCAGAGCTCCAAGTGCTAACAGAAAGTACTGATGTTCAAATCGTTATAGCCACTGACAGCTGGCTATAGCCCAAGATAAGTTCCGATGAAATTTTTGCAAGGAACCTAACAGTGTTTCAAAAGTATAGACTAACACAGTTGATGCTGGTGTGTTTGTTGCTTTTAGAAGTAGTTTATCTTGTAGCGAAATTGAAGTAGATAGTTCCTGAGAGTTCGTATGGTTAGAGGTCATTCTTGGCAACCAGAATAAAATAATAATTGGATCTTTTTACCGAGCTCTGAACTCAGATAATACAACAGCTGCAATGTTCAAAGAAAACTTGAGTCTAAGTTCAAACATGTACCCAACTCATACAATTATAGTTGGTGGTGACTTTAATTTACCCTCGATATTTTGGCGAAAGTACATGTTCAGATTTGGAGGTACGCATAAAACATCATCCGAAACTATGCTAAATGCATTCTGAAAATTATTTTGAGCTGATAGTAAATGGCTGTGAAAACTCATTTGACCTCTTAGCAATAAATAATTCTGAGCTAATAACAAGCAGAGGCTGAATATTGTAACCCCCAAATCCTCCAAAGATAGACAAAAAATACATCTATTCACAAAACCAGATAAAAATTCACTTGATGCCTTCCTGAGAGACAATCTCCACTACTTTCAAATTAATAAATTAATAATATATGTAAAACCAGATGTGGCTTGAATTCAAAGAAATAGTTTTGACAGCAGTTGAGAGACTTATACCAAATGAATTAAATGATGGACCTGATCCCCCTTGGCACACAAAAAGGGGTCAGAACACTGTTGCAGAAACAATGAAAAAAGGCATGTCAAATTTAAATGAACACAAAGTCTCCAAGATTGGCGATCTTTTACCAGATTCTCAAAATGTAGCTTGGAGTTCAATGTGAGGTGATTACAACAGTTTCCACAATGAAACTTTGTCTTGAAACCTGGCACAAAATCCAAAGCGATTCTGGTTGTATGTACAGTATACCAGGGGCAAGACACAATCAATGCCTTCTCTGCACGATAGCAATGGAAATACTATCAACGGCAGTTCCGCCAAAGCAGAGTTAAAAAACAAATCCTTCCAAAATTCCTTCACCAAAGAAGACAAGATAAATATTCCAGAATTCAAATCAAGAACTGCTGCCAACATGAGTAACTTTGAAGTAGGGTCATTCCACACCAAGTGGTCTAAAACTGAAAAAAGTTCCCACCATCATGGTCTCCAATTTTCGTCAAATTTTAACTGTAGCTTTAGTCAAGTGTTGAAGTAAGTTTCCCAAGATTTCAGGCCTCTAGCTGCAATAGCTGCTGATCTAGACCCCCTTGTCTGAAGTGTACTTAGTCCGTGTGCATGCAACATAAAAAAAATGTCATATTTGGAGTCTAATAAAATCGAAACTAATTCATAAGAATGGTTAGTAAGATGCGACCCTGTACAGTTTTTTTTGCTGATTCCAACGAAATTATGTATAACATTACTCATGCAAACCCAGATCAAATAACTCGACTCAAAGTATACTTCAAAATTTGTCGTGACACAACGCGACAAATTTTGACCAATATTAAGACTGCAATGATTTCCTTGCAGTTGAAGATATGGACTTGAACTTTTGGCCAAGCTTCATGCTTGTGCTAGACATAATGCAGCCGGATTTGCAATGATCCAGGCCATATGGTCGCCCTGCAGTATCTCTTCAAATTAGGCAGTGTCAGCACAAACGGTAAAATTTACCAAAGTTTCAAGCCAATTACTAAAAAATAGTTGGCCTGAATCTGCTTGTGAATAGTATCACCTAAAAGAGAAACTCTTGCTCTACAAGACTGACATTTGTTTTTTTTGCAACGCGACCATTAAGTACTCATTAACTCACATCAAAGTTGTTATATTTTGTATGCGCGATGCACTAATTTTTCTTCATTTCTAGGAATTTGAATCTTAATAGTCGCTTAGAATTACTGATATAATTGGATATTTCATTCGTGTTTTATTCAGTGATTGGCCAGTGAGAGATGTCAGAAGTTAATGAAGAAGAAGAATCGTTGGCCCCCTGTTCAATTGGAAAAGATGCTGCTGCATCAAAGTGCCATGTTATCTTCTATGCTAAGAAGACTGGATTCAAAGCGTTTAGTGATTTCACAGAATGTGACCAGAAATTGCTTGTTTCGCGTTCAGAAGCCAAACTTGACGAAAATTCCATCATTTGCTTCCACCATGAAGCCCTCTTCCTACATGAATATCAAGCGATGCAAAAGAAATGTTGCAATCCATTCAAGAAGAGGAATCACAATGTAAAAGCTGGACTTAGACTGCTTGATAATGAAACAGCTGCCAAACTTTGCCTGTTAAAGAAAAAAGAAGTGATTGATATAAAACCTGGTCAGAAGCTTTGCCCTCGCTGCATGTCGGCACTGAACCAAAAGCTAGAAGATTCATCATCACTATCAACCCAATCTGAACAAGATTTCACAACGGATGAAACTGAACCAGCCATCAACAAAAGTTTATCATTTATTGGTGCTTCACCATTGAAAAGAAGACAACTAAGTAAAAGAGATAAGCAAAGCTATGCAAAAAGAAAGATCTTGGATGCACAAAGTTTAATTGGGAATCAAATTGCTGCTGCTGTAGGAATCAATTACGATGAACAGCCAAGTTCAAGTAAAAGTCGCCCATGCAATAATTGTGCAGATCTTGATAATCTTATAGAAGAGTTGAAAGAAAAATGTAAAGTGTCAAATCGTAGGACAAAAGTTCAAATATTGACCTTGGTTCCAAGAAGCTGGACAATTAAAGATACGACAACAGCATTTAATGTATCAGAAAGAATGGTAAAGCAAGCGAGAAAACTGAAGAATGAGCAAGGTGTTCTAGCTTTTCCAGCAAATCGGCAAGGAAGGAAGCTTTCAGATGAAGTTGTCCAGAAAGTACATGACTTTTTTCAAGATGACGAATTCAGCAGACTTTGTCCAGGGAAGAAAGACTGTGTGCCTGTGAGAATTTCAGGAACAAAGGTGTACAAGCAAAAGCGGTTGTTGCTTTGCAATTTGAAGGAAATGTACGTGTCTTATCAGAAGCAAAATGGACCAGAAATTGGCTTCTCAAAGTTTTGCGAGCTTAGACCAAAATGGTGTGTTACAGTTGGCTCTGCTGGAATGCACTCAGTTTGTGTCTGTACAATACACCAAAATGTCAAGCTTATGCTCACTGGTGCATCAATCAATGAAGACTACAAGGAAATTCTTAGCAAAGCTGTTTGCAGCTTGGAAAACAAGGATTGTATGCTTCATCGTTGTGAAAACTGCCCTGGTCCAGAAGGTGTAGAAGCAGTTATTGCAACATATTTTGAAGATAATGACCCTGAAGAACTGATTGAGTACAAACAATGGATTCATACCGACAGGGATACTTTAGAAACAAAGCAGCTTTCAACAGAAGAGTATGTTGAAGATATTGCAGCAAAAATTTGGAACCTGTCTTGTCATCACTACATTGCCAAGCATCAAAGCCAGCACCTGAAAGCTCTCAAAACTGATTTGAAAGAAGGCGAATTCATAATACTAATGGATTTTGCTGAAAACTATTCATTTATTGTTCAAGATGCAGTGCAAGGCTTTCACTGGGAAAACAGTCAAGCAACAGTTCATCCATTTGTAGTCTACTACTGTGAAAACGAAGAGGTGCAATGTGTGAATCTTTGTGTTATTAGTGACTGCCTTCGACACGATACGATTACTGTCCATGTTTACATTGGAAAAGTAATCAATTACCTGAAGATGCAATTTTCCAAAATAAGCCACATCCACTACTTCAGTGATGGTTCAGCTGCACAATATAAGAATTTCAAGAATTTTCTCAACTTATGCTATCACAAAGAAGATTTTGAAATAACAGCAGAATGGAATTTCTTTGGAACAAGCCATGGAAAGTCGCCTTGTGATGGCATTGGAGGCACAACAAAACGGTTGGCAGCAAGAGCAAGTTTGCAACGTCCATATGAAAACCAGATTCTAACACCCAAAGATCTTTTCAACTTCTGCAATGATAATATCAATGGAATCAAATTCTTTTTCATCAGCAAAGAGGAAGTTGAAGAAGAAAAAGCTTCTCAAGAAGAAAGATTCCTGCAAGGGCACACTCTAGCTGGCACAAGAGAAAACCACCATTTTTTGCCCATTGATATGACGACAATTAAGGTCAGTAGAGTTTCTAATGATGCGACATCTTTTTTGGCCAAAATTAGTGCTGCTGAAGTAGTAGTTCAAGTCATGGATCTTCAGCCTGGGCAGTATGTTGCTTGCATTTATGAAAAGAAATGGTGGATTGGAAACATCGTTGAAATCTCAGTCGAACAGAAAGATGCTTTCATAAGCTTTATGCATCCTCATGGTCCTGCAAGTTCATTTTATTGGCCCTTAAGACGTGATACTTGCTGGATTCCAGAACAACTTATCATTGGTGTTATTCCAGCTCCATCAGTGACATCATCTGGTCGGCAATACAGTTTTCCTGAAAGCATTCTCTTGCAAATCAACGATGCTTCCAGAATGATGAAGTAACTGAGGAAGACAGGCTTGGGAACCTGCATAAAGAAACCCACAATCAGGCTTGGGATCCTGTGGTAAAGACACCCTGTAATCAGGCTTGGGAACCTGCAGTAAAGATACCCACCCGTGGCTGTTACTGCATGGCTATCGGGCGTGGCCCCTATGGCGATGGGGATGCTGGTTTTATTGTGATAACCAGTAATGGCTCAGCCATCATGGACCAACGCAGGGCACTGCGCACACAAAATATAAGATACTTTGACCTGAGTAAATAAGCACTTAATGGAAGCGTTGCAAAAGAAAAATATATCCATCTTGTAGAGCAAGAGTTTCTCTTTCAGATGATACTATTCACAATTAAATCCAGGCTGACTATTTTGTAGTAATGGGCTTTGAACTTTGGTAAATAAAGCCATTTGCGCTGACACTGCCAAATTTGAAGAGATTTTGCAAGGCGACTATAAAGCCTGGGTAGTTGGAAATCCAGCTGTATTATGTCCAGCACAAAGATAAGACTTGGTAAAAAGTTCAAGTCCATATCTTTATCTGCAAGGAAATTATTGCAGTCTGAATATTGGTCAAAATTTGTCGCATTAAGTCACGACAGAATTAGGGGTACACTTTGAGTCGACTTGTTTGACCGGATTTTGCATCAGTAATCTTATAATTAATTTCGTTTGAATCAGCACAAAAAACTGTACAGGGTCTCATCTTACTAACCATTCTTATGAATTGGTTTCAATTTTATGAGACCCCAAAAATGGCATTTTGTCTGATGTCGCGCGCATGCGAACTTACTACCCTTCAGACAAGGGGGTGTAGATCAGCAAGTATTGCAGCTAGAGGCTTGAAATCTTGAGAAACTTAATTTAGCACTTGACTAGTGCTACAGATAAAATTTGAAGAAAATTGGAGACATGATGGTGGGAAGGTTTAGACCACTTGGCATGGAATGACCCAGTAGATATTCTCAGCAACTTAAATCACTTACTAAAAGCAAATCTTCTGGCCCAGACTTTATACCAATTATGTTCATTTCAGAGTATGCTAATGCAACAGCTCCATCCTTAACAATCACTCGATGAAAGATCGAAGTCTTCCAAAAGACTGGAAAGTTGCACAGGTGTTCAAACATTATGAATCACCTCAATGAGAACGGTCTACTGACACACAGTCAATATGGATTAGGAAACATTGTTCTTATGAAACACAACTAGCTATTTACCCACACGAAGTGTTGAGTGCTACTGACAAAGGATTTCAAATTGATTCCGTATTTCTAAATTTCCAGAAGGCTTTTGACACAGTACCACACAAACAGTTTGTAGTGAAATTTCGTGCTAATCGAACATGGTCTCAGTTATGTGACTGGATTCATTATTTCCTGTCAGAAACATCACAGTTTCTAGTAACTGACAGAAAGTCATCGAGTAAAACAGAAGTGATTTCTGGCATTCCCCAAGGTAGTGTTATAGACCCTCTGCTGTTCCTTATCTATATAACTAATTTAGGAGACAATCTGAGCCACTACCTTAGGTTGTTTGCAGATGATGCTGTCATTTAACATGTAGTAAAGTCATCATATGATCAAAACAACTGCAAAACAATTGAGAAAAGATATCCGTATGGTGCAAAAATTGGCAATTGAGTGCTAAAAGGAATCCACTAAACTGTGGTTACATGATAAATCAGTCAAATGTAAAGACTGTAAATTCAACTAAATACCTAGGAATTACAATTACAAACAAATTAAATTGGAAAGAACACACAGAAAATGTTGTGTGGTAGACAAACCTCAGACTCATTTAAATGGTAGAAAACTTAGAAAATGTAACAGATCTACTAAAGAGACTGCCAACACTACACTTTTCTGTTCTCTTTTGGAGTACTGTTGCACAGTGTGGGATCCATACCAGATAGGATTAACAGAGAACATGGAGAAAGTTCACAGAAGAGCAGCGAATTTTGTATTATCGCACAACAGGTGAGAGAGTGTCACTGACATAATATGGAACTTGGGGTGAACATAATTAAAACAAAGGTGTTTTTCGTTGCGACAGAATATTCTCACAAAATGTCAATCACCAACTTTCCCCTCCAAATGCAAGAATATTTTGCTGACATTAACCTATATAGGGAGAAATGATCATCATAATAAAATAAGGGAAGTCAGAGCTCGCACAGAAAGATATAGGTGTTCACTTTTTCCACACACTGTAAGATTGGAATAATAAAGAATTATTGTGAAGGTGGTTCCAGGAATCCCCTGCCAGGCACTTAAGAGTGATTTGCAGAGCATTCATGTAGATCGATGTAGACGTAGATACACATATGCTTTTGGCCACAGCCTTCAGCAGAAAAACACGCAGGACAGCGTCTGGAGGTTTTGGGGCAGTGAGGTGGGGGAACAGAACGAGGAGATGATAGGGCAGACGGGGTAGAAACTGTTGGGTGGATGGTGTGGGGACAGTACATTACCGTAGGTTGAGGCCAGGATAATTATGGGAGTAGAGAATGTGTTGTAAGGATAACCCCAATCTGCACATTTAATAAAAGCTAGTGGTGGAGTAGAGGATCCAGATGGGTTGGGTAGTGAAGCAGCAATTTAAATCAAGCACATTATGTTCAGCTGCTTGGTGTGCCACAAGATGGTCTACTTTGCTCTTGGCTACAATTGAAGAGTGGCCATTCATCCTAGTGAGCAACTGGTTGGTAGTCATACCAATATAGAAAGCTGTGTAATGATTACAGCAGAGCTAGTAAATTATGTGGCTGCTTTCACAGGTGGTTCGACCTCCGATGGTGTGGGATAAACCCATGACAAGACTGGAGTAAGAAGTGTTGGGTGTGAGGATTGGGCAGGTCATTAGCCTGAGTCTCCCATAGGGATAGGATCCTTGTGGCAAGGGATTCGGATTGGGAGTGGGAGTGGTATAGGGGTGGACTAAGATGTTGTGGAGGCTGGGTAGGTGGCAGAGCACCACTTTAGGAGGGGTGGAAAGGATCTCAGGTAGGATATCCCTCATTTCATGGCATGATGATATGTATCAAATCCCTGGTGAAGGATGTGGTTCAGTTGTCCCAGTATGAGGTGGAATTCCACTCCTTTGCTGCTGGTTCCTGGGGCTGGTTGGAAGAATGGGGGAGATTTGTCTGCTGAATAGATCCAGGGGATATTGCCTGTCTGTGAAGGCCTTGGTGAGACCCTTAGCATACTGAACATGGGGACTCATTACTGCATATATGCCATCTCCTGCTGTCCAGGCTGTATGGGATGGATTTTTTGATGTGAAGGCGTTGACAACTGTCAAAATGCAGGTACTGTTGGAGGTTGGTGAGTTTAATGTGGACAGAGGTGCAGATGGAACCATCTACCATCGTGCCCCAAAATGGGGGACATCCTGCCTCAGATCCTTCCCACCCCTCCTAAAGCAGTATTCTTACAACCACCCAATCTCCACAAATTCTAGTCCATCCCCATGCCATACCCTATTTGAACCCCTTGCCACAAGGATTCTATTCCTGTGGTATGACTACCGGTCACTTGTCCACTAGCATGAACAGCCACTGCCAAACTGTAGACAAGAAAAAAAAGTAGACCACCCTGTGGTACAACAAGCAACTGAATGTAACATGCTTGATTTCAATGGATGCTTCCCAAGCCATCTGGAATATCCCCTCCACCACCAGTTTTTCTGAACTGTGAAGATGGGAGTTATCCTTACAACACATTCTTTCCTCCTGTAATTGTCCCAGCCTCAACCTACGGTAACATGCTGTACCCACACCCTCCACCCAATAGTTTCCACCCTCTCTGTCCTATCACCTCCTTCCCATTCTCGTCACATCCTGTGTCTGTCGCCCCTACCAACACACCTGCCCATCTTTCACCAGTCCTCTCCTTTTTCTTTCTGTTTTCCCCACCTCCCTGACCCACAACCTCTTGACGCTGTGCCTGTTGGCATTCTAATCCCTGCAGAACCTGCTAGACAGCACTCCTCTCTCTCTCTCCCACCCATACACTACTATCCCTTTCCCTTCTCTGCCCCCTCCAGATTGCCACTTCCCTTTCTATGTGATAGTTGCACTCTGGTCCCACTGCCGGGGCTGGCGGTCATGTATTTGTGAGGTGTGTTTACTACAAGTGAATGATGGCGTGTGTTTATTTTTCTGATGAAGGCTGTGACCGAAAGCTTATGTGTAAGTGCCTTTTAATCGTGCCTGTGTACAATTTAATGTGTAATCCCATCTTTTCCTGCATTGTTGAATTAAACAGTAACTATGAGTCAACCTGGAGATACAATAATACATCCGTTCAGTACTAGTCTTCAGTTTCACTGTGCCAGATGCAGTACACACAGTTTTGGTATTTCTTTATTCTTCTTGAGGTTTTAAATTCACTACTAACTGGGCCTTGTCCTTGGATAAGTTTTTTTACTATTTTATTAAAATGAATGACTTTTCTCGTCTGTGGCTTGCTTGTAAAAACTGGTTAATTTTACACTGCTTTGTAATGATCAGTTAGTAATCACAGCTATTGGCAAGAATGCTATGGCTACATAAAAGACAGAGGTATTAAATGTACAGTGTGTCATCATGTTCAATGCACATAGTGATTGCTAGTAAGCAACTGTTCATTTTCAGCAAGAACAGCCACTGCCAAACTGTGGCCAAGAGCAAAGTAGACCACCCTGTGGCACAACATGCAGCTGAACATAATGTGCTTGCTTTCAATGGGTATTTCCCACGCCATCTGGATCATCCCCTCCACCATCAGCTTTTCTGAAATGCAATTATCCTGGCCTCCACCTGCAGTAACATGCTGTCTCCACACCCTCCAGATTGTGGGTGGTGATAATGCAGTTCTTCAGATTTGATTGTGCAGCAAAGCATTGCCTTCTGATGTAGGCTGCTGTTTTATTGTTAAAGTATTGCTGAGTGGCTGGAAGGCTGTTCAACAGTATCTCTATAAAATTCTACTGCTCAGTCTATACTTATTTTACAGCTAGTCTGTAATGAGGGTGTCAGAAGTAGGTCTAGAGGTGCTGAACAAGGGAGGCAGATGCCCAGAAAAACTCAAGCAAATACACTCGTCCCCCTTACTAGCAGGTCTGAGGTGCCACCTTCAACTGAAAATAAAGGTGAGCCAGTGCGGTACTCTACACTTGTAGAGAAGTGTCAAATTGTAATGAACCAAATGGTGCTGTTGCCACAGCACCTTGTTCTGGACATTATCTGCCACAGTCAACAATCCATGTTGACACGGCACCCCCAGGAGCAGCAAACCATTTCCACACTTCAGCCTGATCCATGAGGCTGTGACCGAGTTCTTGAACACTGACCATCCTTTGAGAAGCTTCCACATGATGGAAGAATGCAGCAGTGGTACTTCTTGTGTGTGATCAGCTTATAGACAGCAGTATTTTATCACCCCCCTACCTGACCACCCTCCCCCCACCTCTTGAGGCCTGACAGTCATTTTCAGACTGCTGGGCTATGTTATGATCCCCACCTTGTGTCATAAGCTGCCATGAAGACAACGATGTACCTATGACGCAGCTACTACCACAGTCACTATGCCTGGAAACCTCGACTGCTGCCCAACTGCTCAGGCTCTTGCCAGCCTTCCTCTCTGCCACCATCATGGGCCTACCTGCAGTGATTCAGCTGTCTTCACATGTTCCACTGCTTAAAATGGGGTCTCCTCAGCCTGGTGCCACTGGTGCCTCACACAATCGTTCATCCTCTGGTGTGGAGTTTGAGGTATTGGGTCGCCCTGCCATCACTAAGCTGCCTTCTCCAAGACAACAGCAGATGGTTGGTTGATTGGGGTTTAAGGGACCAAACAGCAAGGTCATCAGTCCCTTATTTCAAAGGTGGTCCATTCAGACAGATTTACATCTCAGAAGAGTCATAACGATAAAAGGTAAAAAACTAAAAATGGTGAAAACAAAAGGAGAGAAGTCAGCAAGTGGGCAAGCCCAAGGCTATGCTAGAGGCAGGAAATATCCCACCTCTGATGCAGTACAGGCAAGACCACATGCTATTCAAAAGTGTTCAACCACTAGAATTGAAAAGTGCATAGTGTAAAAGGAGACTAACCAAATCTAAAAAGTGATAAAAACAGAGTAAAAGGGAGAGAAAAGAGGATGTTGGCCAGGGATGTGAGCAGGAATCTCCAAACATAGATTACAGTGCGAGACACCTCAACCCTCACCGCCCTGCCCCTACTCCAGAGGGAGATTAAAAACCTTAGAACTGAAAATAAAAACCACTTTCACGGAGGACACTGAGAACCAGGTCAACCATCTGGGAATTGTCTGCCAATATTAAAGGTAAAGTACGGGGAAGTCTGTACTTAGTACGCAGGGCCAAAAGAAGGGGGCATTCTACCAAAATGTGGGCTACTGACTGGAAGGCTCTACAACCACAAAGTAGGGGTGGCTCATTACCAAAAGAAAATCATGGGTCAGCCTGGTATGGCCGATGCGGAGACAACACAGGATGGCTGAGTCTTCCAGGAGAGGCGGAAGGAAGAACACCGGGACAGGTGTCACTTTAATCGCACAAAGTTTATTAGACAGGGAGGTAGCCTCCCAAGAGATGGCCCACGATTGTGCTAAGTGGGATTTGATATGAAGCCGTAAATCCACCACATGAGGGGTTACAGAGAAGGGGGGTTAAGTGACTGCTCCCCCAGCCAAACAATCAGCAAGCTCATTACCTGGGATACCCAAAAGGCCAGGAAGTCAAGGGAACAAGCAGCATGGTGAAGATCAGCGAGGCAGTCACGGATGGCCGAGACCAAGGGATGGCAGGAAAAACATTGGTAAATAGCCTGAAGGTCACTCAATGAGTCGAGACATAACAAAACACGGTTGAGTTGCGACTGTTTAATAAAGGTAAGGGCCCGGGAAATTGCCATCAACTCCGCAGTAAACACCCCAAATGCAGTTGGCAGGAGATGATTTTCCATGACAACAGAGCACGTGAAGGCATATCCCACTTGGTCAGCAGATTTAGAGCCATTGGTGTAAAAAACAACAGCATCGCAAAACTCCCATAAAATTCGGCAGAAAAAATAACAGAACACCATCGGGGGAACAGAATCTTTCAGACCTCAACAGAGATCCATCCAAATCCAGGGCCGAGGAACTAACCAAGGGGCAAGGGGTGGGGTGGGGGGGTGGGGGGTATTGGGGAGGGAATGTGGGAGACAGGACAAAGAAGGAAGCTGAAAAACACGCCAAAGAGATGCATGGCAGAGCCCAACCAGTAAACATGCCCGTTGGTGGGAATCAGGTGGGTGTCTTTGGTCTGGAAACAGGAGAGAATAGGAAGGATGAGTGGGAGAGGAATGAACAGCTACTGCATAAGAAACCAGATGCTGGGACCGCTGGACAGAAAAGGGGGGGGGGGGATACCAGCTTCAACCAGGAGAATATCAACAGGGCTAGTAGGGAAGGCACCGATGACCAAACGCATACCACGATGGTGGACCGAATCCAGGAGGAGCAGTGTCGAAGGAGCAATCGAACCATAAACTTGACAATCATAGTCCAAGCAAGACAGCACTAAAGCCTGATAAAGGTGGAGAAGAGTGGAACGATCCACACCCAAAGAGATGTGGGCAAGAAAGCGAAGGACACTGAGTTTACGGAAACACCCTATCCTCAGAAGTCTGATATGAGGCAGCCAAGTGATCTTTTTGTCAAAAAGGAGACCCAGGAAATGAAACTGTGGGACCACAGGTAATCGTTGTGAATCGAGGTAGAGCACCGGATTGGGGTGGACCATAGTACAGTGACAGAAGTGGACCACCCGCGATTTTAAACGAGAGAATTGAAACCCATGTGAGAGGGTCCATGCAGAGGCACGCCATATAGCACCCTGGAGCTGCCGCTCTGCAGAGGCCATCAAAGAGGAACTAACCCAAATGCAGAAACCATCCACATACAGAGCAGGGGGTGACCAAATGACCGACGGAGCCCACAAGTCCATCTATAGCAATGAAGAAAAGAAGTACACTCAATACGAAACCCTGTGGGATGCCATTCTCCTGGATCCATGGAGAACTAAAAACAGTACCAATCCGAACCCTGAATGACCGATGGAACAGGAACTGGCGGATGAAAATCAGGAGCGGGCCCCCGAAGACCCCACTCATGAAGTGTAAGTAACATAGGATGGCGCCAAACCATGTCATAGAACTTGCAAAGGTCGAAAAATACTGCAACCAAATGGCGGCACTGGGAAAATGCTGGCCGAACTTTGGATTCCAAGCGAAGTAAATGATCGATCTGAGACCGTCTCTCTTGCAAGCCACACAGGTAGGGGGTCAATAGATCCTGAGATTCGAGGACCCAATTGAGCCAACGGGCTACCATCCATTCAAGTAACTAGCAAACAACCTCTGTCAGACTAATTGGCCAATAGCTTTCGACAAACAGGGGGTTCTTACCAGGCTTTCCGAGGCTATCCCTCCATTGAGAAGGGAAGTCACCCTGGAGCCAAATACAGTTAAGCACCCAGAGAAGATGTTGTCATTGTGGAGCACCGAGATGTTGAAGCAAATGGTTATGAATGGAGTCTGGGCCAGGGGCCGTATTATGAGGGGAAGAAGAAAGGGCAGAAAGAAGTTCCCATTCAGTAAAAGGTTCATTGTAAGACTCTGTCTGACAGGGGGTAAAACATAAGGCGGAAGCTTTGGCCCACTGTTTCTGGTGAAGGAAAGGAGCTGGATAGGAGGTTGATGCTGATGCTGTTGTAAAATGCGTCGCAAGACGTTCTGCGAGAATCAATAGGTCTGTGGAAAGGCCATCCGGGAGGGCAAGGGCCGGGAGGGTAGACTGCTGATGGCAACCTTGGAGAGACCGAAATGTAGCCCATACCCGTGACATAGGGACAGTAGAACCGAGGGAATAAACAAAGCGTTCCCAACACACCTGTTTGCTCTGTTTGATTAAGTAATGGGCTTTGGTGTGAAAGTGTTTAAAGGTAATAGGAATGGCAGTGGCTGGGTGCCTCTTAAGGTGTTGCAAAGCTCAACGGCAATCACGAACGGCAATGGCAATGGCCGTACTCCACCACAGGACTTGCCGGTGGTGAAATGGTCCAGATGAGTGTGGGATAGCAAGGCTAGCAGCATGAACAATCGCATCAGACATGTCATGTAGGACGTCCTCAATACAACCTGACAAAGAGGGAGAAAAAAGCGACCTATGCAGTATATAGAGGCCAATCAGCATGTTGGAAAGACCAACGAGGTAACCTGTCCATCAGGGAGCAGGAAGGGAGTCAGAAAATCAATGGGAAGTGGTCACTATCGCAAAAGTCATCATGTGGCGACCAGTGGAGGGAGAAGGGAGGAGGAAGGAGGAAGAAACTGGCCTATGAGAAGACCCCAACTAGATGGAAATGCACTGCCCCACAAGGGATGATGAGGATTAAAATCACCAAGAAGGAGGATGGGAGGAAGAAGTTGCTGAAGAAGGGCAGTTAAGGCAGCACGTGTAAGAGTCCTGTCAGGAGGGAGATAAAGATTGCAAACTGTGACCCCAGAGTCCAGGTGAACCATAACAGCAACCGCTTCCAATGTAGTTTGAAGAGGAATCCACATGCTAGCAACGTCCGTATGGACCAACATACAAACGCCACCAGAGACCCGTAGGAGGCAGACCCGATTTAGACAGAAAGCACAGAACCCACGGAGGGTCGGTGAGTGATCATCAGTAAAATGAGATTCCTGTAGAACCACACAAGCTGCAGAGTAAAACAAAATAAGGGATTTCAACTCCGGAAGGTGACTGTAATATCCATTACAATTCCACCGAATAACCACAGCATGATGATTCAAATGGGGGGTGAACAGGCTAAAGCCAGTCATGCTGCCAGGTCACCATCCATCACCGACAAGGAGAGGGCGACATCCATGAACAGCAGGTCAGAGGCAGGTTGCGAAGGTGGGGACGGGACCTCTGGCAACACCAGAGGCTCCTTGTCCCGGGACTTACGTTTCTTCTTCTTTTCTGTTTGAGATCAAGGAGGGCTATGCTGCAAAAAGGAGGCAGCTGCAGCAAGATCTGGAGCAGAAAGAGAGCGGACCTGGGAGCCCACAGACCATGGTTCTCACGGTCGTCGTGTGGCAGCAGGCCTTTGGCCTGGAAGGTGCCAGGAAGGGGAGTCCCTGGAGGGGCACCCTTGAATGGCAAACACCGAAGAAGTGGGACACTTCTCTGGCTGGGGAGGGGAGCAGCTCCCGGATGGGAGGGTGTGGGAACTGCAGGGGAGGGGAGGAGGGGAAGAGTTTGGGACTGGGTTAAGGAATGGGGAGGAAGGGGTGAAGATGTAACTAAAGCATAGCTGGACATCATTGACACAGGATGATGACTTCATACTTCTTACGAGCCTCAGTGTAGGTTAGACGATCAAGGGACTTATACTCCTGTATCTTCTTTTCCTTCTTGCAAGCTGGGCAATCCGGTGCACATGGAGAATGCTTGCCATGACAATTAACACACACAGGAGGGGGAACACAGGAACTCCCCTCATGGAGTGGACGTCCACAGTCACCACAGAGAGGGGTCTGCAAACAGCGGGAAGACGTGGCCAAAACGCAAGCACTTAAAACATCTCATAGGTGGTGGGATGTATGGCTTCACATCACATCAATAAACCATAATCTCGACCTTCTCAGGGAGGGTACCCACTTCAAAGGCCAGGATAAAGGCACCAGTATCAATGCAATTGTCCTTCGGGCCCTTCTGAACATGCCGAACAAGGTGAACACCCCGCCATCCTAGATTGTCCCTAAGTTCCTCATCAGTATAAAGGATGAGGTCCCTGTGAAAAATTACACCTTGAACTATATTCAAAGACTGGTGGGGGGTAATGGAAAAAGGAATTGTGCCAAGATGGTCACAGTCACAGAGGGCTGCAGACTGGGCAGCTGAAGCAGTTTTGATCAACAACAAACCCGACCGCATCTTGTTCAGAGAGTCCACTTCGCCAAACTTGTCTTCAATGTGTTCCACAAAAAATAAAGGTTTAGTATTGGTGAAAGTATCCCCATCAGTCCTGGTGCAAACCAGATAGTGGGGGAAAGGTTTCGCCCCTAGCCGATGAGCCTGACCCTCCTCCCAAGCGGTAGCCATGGAAGGGAAGGCTGAAGGGGCAGAAGAAGCAGCATTAAAAGTATCATTTCCATGCAAAGAGACGGCTGTAGAAGAACGGCCAGAGTTCTGGACCCGTATGCGTTTCATTTGCATAGCGTCTGCCCTGATACCACCCACTCCAATCAGGGGCTCTCCCCATGGGCACCACCCAGCCACAGAAAGGGCCGTCTGGCACGGCGGCCATTGCCTGGAGTTCCGATGCACTAGGATGACAAGCAACCACTCCTAGGCTTACATGAGGAGGTCACAGTTCAGGTATCAGAAGAGTGATCCCTGGGGTTTCAGGGGGCTCAACCAAAAGGGTTCACAGTGACCCCACCACATAGGCTGGCTACCTTGCTGGCTACCTAGCATCAGACTATGACATGAAGGAAAAGATGGAAGGAACTAGGAGCACACACACAGTAGACACTAGGTAAGGTGCTCTTCCCCAGATGGCTCACACTACAGAATAGAAATTTAGTACTGGAGGTCAAACCCCAGAGGGGGACCAGAGAATGCCAAAAGGATGAGGTAATTACTCAACAAAACCAAAGTGCAAAGCCAACATAACCAGAAGGATAGCGGGCCAACATAAACCAGGACACCAAGAGAGGGAGAGGAGAGGACAGAGGGAGAGGAGAGCGCAGAGGGGAAGGAGCAAGGACAGGAAAGGAGGGGAAGGAAAAGGAAATGCAGCCCGGGAAAGAAGGAAGGCTGCAATAGCTCGGGGCCCCGTGCTCGCCACATGCGTACTCATGAAAGAACCGTGTGCCCCCTGGGGAGGACAACAGCAGACACCATGGCCAGGCCCACTATGGGTTCGGTTACATGAGATGTCCAAGGGGGGCTGCACAGAATCAGTGGCCACTCAGTAAGTGCTGATACTGTCAAGGATGAGACTGCAAGGACGATGTGCCAGGAGATGCTGTGACAGTGTATTTGCCACACTCATCAAGGATTTAGAGAGCAACACCCATGGCCACGAGAACTGAATGACTGTAGGTAATAAGGGTATTTATATCAATGGGCTGCCCTCCTCTACTGCACCCATCTCTGGTAGAGAATCACTCGCCCACTCCAAGCCATCCCGAAATTCCATCATAAAACATTGCTAGTTCATACATATTGAGAATATCTGTACGACCTGTGGAAATGGCAGCAAGGGGATAGAGGGATCACTTTGAGCACTCACTGTGTATTCCTGAGGATTTCAATCACCATGCTGAAGAGGCTGGCCACCCAACGATTGACCAGCAGGTTACAGTTTTTAAGGAGTTGATGTGACAAGGCGACCTGTTAAACATCATTAAATGCCTTCACTGAAAACAGCTTGGAGTAGGTAGTTTGGAAGTCCACTCATGAAATATAAAGGCAATAAATGGACCTAAGCCCTCTGAGAATGTCCACAGTGAAACCAGTATCAGTGATCAAGAGGTAATAGCAGCAACAATGATCACCACTATATAAAGGGCAGTTAAAACAAATAGTAAGACTTACATGATCAATAAAGTGGATAAAGAGAAAGTAGTGTCATATTCTCAAGGAAAAACTAATAACATTTAGCTCCAGGCATAATCATGTAGAGGGGCTGTGAATCGAGTTAAGAAAAATGTTTAATCAAGCAAAGGATAGTTATGTAGTTAGAAGAATGGTTCATTTCCGGGGGGGATACTGTATAGTAATTTCTACATAAACAGCTATTACTATAGAATTAGCAATAAAAAAAGCATGGGGCTATGGATAGAGAAATGCAACATGAAACACATCTGGCAGCCAAAAGGGTATTGTGTGAAACTTTCAATGATTGCAGTAGCAATACCTTGCCGAATGACCACTTAAGAACATAAAGAAATTCTGGTCATAGGTCAAGACTGTCAGTGATGGAACACAAGAAAAAATGTGATTAGACTGAAAATTTTTTGGATGAAGAGTCACCGACAGTCATAGACGTAATTTCAGGCATGTTCCTGGGAAATATTTCTAGACCATTTCTGTTCATGTTGTATATTTATGACCTTGCATAAAAGATTATTAGTAATGATGCAGCTATCTATAAATAACTACTGTCTTAAGAAAGCCACACAAGTATCCAGTGAGACTTCTAATTGGGACAAAGACTGACAACTTGCTTTGAATGTTTAGAAATGTACAACTGTGCATCTCACAAAATGCAAAAACGTTGATGAATGATGATTCGAAACATTCACTTCATAAAAAAGTCTGAGAGTTTTAATTTGTGTAAATATGTAATGGAATGCTCACATAGGCAAAGTAGATTTTGGGTCATTGCTAGGATACTGAAAAAATGCAGTTAGTCTACAAAGGAGATAACATGCAAAACTTTTGCGCAACCTATCCTAAAATATTGATCAAATGTGTGGGACCTGTATCAAATCTTAACACGGGCTACTGAATGCAAACATAGAAGGGCAGAAATAAGGGTGACAAGTTTGTCAGACCTACGGAAGAGTCATAGAATTCAGGCTTTCATGGCTAGTATTTGCTTTAGGGGGATGATGCCATGATCCAAGACATGATTCATCTGCTGCTGTGTGGATACATATAAAAAGTGTGGCTTGCTGAGCTTTTTCATGACTGACTGTTTTCTGAGGCATTACGGCCTCTGATGATGTCTCCAACATTGGTAGATGAAATATTAGGCCGAGAATTATGCACTGGACCACAGCCTTATGGCCCATACAATAATTATCAGCAAAAACTATGGAAAAGTGTCATGCAAATGCTGGAAAACCTGAACTGGGCAGGGGGGGGGGGGGGGGGGGGGGCAGCTTCTGATATGATCTCACAATGTTATACAAAAGTGGATGCAAATATGAGGATACGAACTGCCTTCCAGGCAATCCTTTGGTGGGACACAGCACCATGGATGAAATCTCAGTCGTTGCTGCTTTAAATGACATTGATTCTGACAGGGGAAAAATTGCAGAAGCTTTGAAGGAGGTAGAGCAGACCAAAGGTAAATTCCAGTTAATAAATGGAACACTGTATAAGAGAACCAGTGCGGTGGAAATGGTTGACTATGATCGGTCAATTGTGATCCCAACTCATCTACAGCCAGCTATCATTAAGCATTTGCATGAAGCTCTAACATCTCATTACCTTTGATTCATGAAAACTCTAGATAGAATCCGACACAGTTTTCACTGACAAGGTCTCTACCAATTCATTAGACAAGATGTGAGCCACTGTAAGTAATGCCAATGACGGAAGTATGTGCTGGAATTACCTCAAGGGATCTAGAACCAATCTTGCCTGCAGTTGTGGCATTCCAACAAATTGAAATTGGCCCTTGGGGAGGTTTCTGAAGTCAACAAATGGGAATCCATGGATAATAGTCTGCACTGAGTATTTCATCCACTATCCTGTCAACAGAGCTGTGCTGACTGCAAAAGCCTCAAAAATTGCAAAGCTCCTCGAAGCATGCAGCACCCTGTGTGATGATCTCTGATCATAGAAAAGTTTTCCAGTTGAGATTATTATCAAAGGTAACTTCACACTGCGACATCACAGACAAATGGTCTCACAGACACTTTAATAAGACATTGGCAGATATGCTCTCAATGGATGATGATATCTAACAGAGAGATTGGGATGCAATACTGCCCAGCGTGACATTCATGTACAATACAGAGAAATCGGACAATACAGGCTCCACATCATTCTTTTTGATTCACTGGGTACACTGTTCCTATTTCAACCAAATGACATTCAGGATGACTATGTAAAACACCTGATGACCAGGACGAATGTTCGTATAAATAGCAGCATTCTCCATCCAAGAATTCAGCTTTGTTCTGGCTGTACATTGGTGTCAGTAATAAACCTCCCTTCAGGTTTGGCGCTGATTGTTGTTTCAGTGTGACAATATCAAGTGCACTAACCACCCACAGTACATGCATTTTGATAGATGTCACCTCCTTCCACAACAAAATTTACTTCTATATAGCCTGACCACCCATGGATGCATGCAACTGCACTGACGAGAATTCCCTGTTAAGTATGCTGAAGGTTTCACTAAGGCAAGGATTCACAGCAAATGTGCCCCATGGCCAGAGGATGAGCAAAGGCCTGCAAGCAGTGAGTATGTATCCCCTCCACTGCCACAGAGAACAGGGTGGAGAACCATGTGCAAATTTGTGTAAATGAAGAAACTGATCCTGAAGGAAATTCTTGTAGGAATCTAGACTCACTCTACATGCCCTATTGCACTACAGATCAATTACTTCAAGCTAAAGATAAGCTCACAAATTGGGCACTCTAAGCTTTTTCATTTTCCCATTCAGTTGTGCTTTGGGTCATTATTCACCCCCTCCCCCCCCCCCCCCCCCCTCCCCCCAATATGACTTGTGCTCTGTCTGTAGATACAAACTAATTAATTCCATGACAAACTTTTATTTTCTACACTTTCTTCAATGGTGTTGAGAATGGCACATCCAGCTGCATGTCTGCAATACCCATACTTCTGTAGAGCACTGAAGAATATGCAAAAATCTTTACAAATATTTTGCAAGCTGGTTCTGAATGTTGTCTGTCATAACCTGTGTGAGACGCATGATTGGCATCTGTGGCAACACAAAGATGTTCTACCTGACATGGACATACATTTTCAGCTGCCACATCCAAGTGCTCTTTTAGTAAACCTTCATCTGTGAGGGTACAAGGACTTCAGTAAAAGTAGTGCTTTTCTTCCTCTTTTTCTCCTTCTTCAGAGTGTTTACTTTTAAGTTTTAAAACCTCTCATACTCACTCAGATCCAACATATTTTCCATTTCTGTATTACCTGATCTCTTAAGACATTTAGTGCTTTTGTAAACAGAATACTCTGAAAGTTTCCATACTTTACAATATGATAAACATTTTTTAAACCCAACTTTGTGTAAAATGATAAGATTCCTTGCACTACAGATTGAAGCGTGAAAAGTGTGAAGACACTGTTGGCATAGTCATTGTCAGTTCACCATTGCATGGCTCTGGTTTCAAAACTTACCCTCCCCTACTTCAAAGTTCAACTTTCCCCCGTGTTGTTGCAATCACATAGTGCGAACACATTTCCCTCATTCCCCTCCACGCTCCAACTGCTCTGCTCATGAGTAAGAGTCGGAGCAGACACAAGTGCTCACACTCAAAATCAGCGAGTTGTTAAGTTCTGCCTTGGAGCTTCTCCGACAGACACTACCCTTCAAACCTAGTTTGCAAACACATTTTACATGCCATACCATCACATACCTCCCTCCTGCCTCAAGAACCAGCTGCAAAGGAGCACCAGGCACATCACTCAGTATCATCCCAGACTGGAACAGCTGAAGCAGGTCCTTCATTACAGCTTTGACTACATATCATCATGCCTGGAAATGAGGGGCATCCTACTCACAAGACTTCTCATACCTCCTAAAATAGTATACCACTGCCCACCCAGTCTGTACAATATCCTGGCCCACCCATATGCCACACCAGCTCCTGACCCCTTGAAACCCTGTTGCATGACTTCTTTGATTCAGCCACCCAACACAGCCTACTCCAGTCCCAACACAGGCTTATCATATCCCATCAGATGCTGGGCCTACTGTGAAAGCAGCTATGCCATATTCAAGCTCTGCTACAATTTCTGCACAGCTTTTTTGTGGGGCCTGAAGACCAACCAACTGTCCAGCAGCCAAATGCACAGTCATTGCCAAACTATGACCAAGAGCAAAGTTGACCACCCAGTGGCGGAACATGTTACAGAGCACATCATTTCAATGGCTGCTTCACAACCAGGGCAATCTGGATCCTTCCCATCGGCACCAGCTTTTCTGAATTACTAAGATGAGAGTTATCCTTTGTTCCCATAATCCTTCTGATCTCAGTCTCTGCTAACATCATGCACCCACACTCTCTTCCCCAGTCTCCCTTTCCTTCATTCTGTCATTTTCTATCAATTCACTCCTCCACATCATCGTAATCGTGTGCTGCATAAACTCAACAATTCCAGAGCCCATGAGTCGCATTTCTGTCCCATGCGCCTGCTGCCTCTCCCACTGGCATTCCTATCCTGTATGCCTGCTGTGTCCTCCTGAGCCATCAGCCACCCCCACCTCTTTTCTTCCCTCAACCACTCCACTCAAATGATTCTCCACCCAATTCTACCTGCTGAACTGCTTTCAGCCAACACAATGCACAATGTAGTCAAACAAGAGTGTGTGTGTGTGTGTGTGTGTGTGTGTGTGGGAACGCGCGCGCGCACGCGTGGAATGTCCACTCAAGCTCAGGAAAGGATTTGTTCAAAAACTAGCAAAGTAGTCAGTCTTGTTAATGTGGCTGTCACTGACCCAATTTCTCTACTAGTCAATGATTTACATCCAATCAGAACTTTCTATACCACAGATATAAATGTTTTAAAAGTGAAAAGATGCCGACTAAGTGATTCCATTTCTCCCTTTTCACAAATGAGGAAGAAGTAAAAAGTGTCATAAATACGTTGAAAAGCACTAAAAATCCCAATACATTTGCCATCTCAAACAAAATAACTAAATTGTTTCAGACTCAGTTGCTAAGTCGCTGACCAATGAAATTAAAAAATCCATGGGAGAAGGCTTGTTTCCTGAGAGCTTAAAAATTACAAGGGTATTGCCACTGTTCAAAAGCGACAATTCCAGGGACCCTCAAAGCTAAAGACCAACAATTATTTTATTAAGCCTCTGAATACGTGTTTTTATAAAGGATCAAGTTTTGTTTACAGCATACAACATGCTATCCACAAGTCAACAAGGATATAAAAAGTAGTACAAAAACTCATTGACCCTTTACCGAAAGTACGAAACAGGGACTACTGTGTGACTTGTCAAAAGCTTTTGACTTAGGAGATCACAACACAGTTGCGCAAAAGCTAAAACTGTTCATGGTGAAAGGCACTGTACTCCAAAAGACAAAACCATATGTTACAGACAGGTATCAGTGTATACACACTAATAAGGTGTAAAGCACCATAAGTATATAAACTTTACAATTGCAATGTCCATATGTAACAATGCAGCATATATGAACTTAATACATGTAAAGGCTATTAAATAAGCTAAACTCATTTCATCTTAATTGTCTGAGAGTGTGAAACCATTTAATATTTTCAGAGCCAAATAAAATATGTGTTTCCAAAACGAATTTTTCACTCTACAGCACAGTGCACTCTGATATGAAACTTCCTGGCATATTAAAACTGTGTTCCAGACAAAGACTCGAACTTGGGACCTTTGCCTTTTGTGGACAGCTCTCGGTCCAGCTCACAGTTTCAATATGCCACAAAATTTCAAAATATTTGTTAATGGTCATAGTTTGTTACACATTTGAACTATGATTAATAAAATAAATGGAATCTCTTGCATGCATACAACCTTTCTACTGCATCTTTTTTTAAAAAAAAATGCAAAATTGGAAGTGAAAGTATTACCTCCAGGTTCACAGTACCAATTGTGTCTCTTAAAGAAATACCCTGCCATGGCAAATGATGTTAAGTTTATCACTAAGAGTTGATGTTTAATTTTCAATGACCTTGATTCAACATTATCAGGAGGAAATCTGCGGAATTTTCTGAGCAAGTAGCATGTCAGCAACATGTAAAGCTCTGATGTTATCATAAATGTGATAAAGCACTTCTCATGTATAGCTGAAAAGAAAAATGAAAACATGGTTAGGAATAACAGAAAGCAACAGATATACAAAAGCACTGCATATCTTGTGATGACATCTACCATGTGTATATGCACTTAAAAAAAAGTCACAAAATGGCGATAAATTCTATACCCCCTCCCTTAGTGTCATCATGGAAGTAGAATTCATACAAAATATGTGTAAAATTAGCATTTGTGAACAAGTTCATGCTAATAACAAAAAAACTAGAGTTTTTCATTATACTGGAATCCATAAAACAACAAAAGCAAAATATAAAATGTAATATCCTACAATTTTTCGAGATGAATGTAATGAAATTTGTCCATAAAGAGGAATACATGGCTGGGCACAAGTAACATCAATACAAAGTTGATTAATACAAACAGCAACATAGCATTTACAATAAAAAGTAGTGCCACAAGAAATGGTATCTGCAGCTCTATGGAAAATGAATGTCATTATTCTTGCACAGCTGCTCAATTCCACCATAAGCTGGAGGAGGAGCCCCGTGAGCTGCATGATTATTTAGACAATCATAAGTGAGCTATAAGAATTTCACATCAAGCTGACCATTTCAGGCAATGAAGTGTCTGCTGTTCAAGATATCCAAATACCAAGTAAGCTCTATGTCTTCAAGCATTGTGAGTCTGTAGAACAAAATCCTCACCTGTTGCAGTAACAAACGGACAGGATGTACAGGGTGTCTCAGATCTTTAGAGTCAAAATTATACACTTAGTAGAGGGCCCTGCGCTGAGTATAAGATAGGAACCAATGGTAGAAAATGAATACGAGGTGTGGCTATAAAATAATTGGACTGATGCTGTCACACAGTAAGCCTGCATGTATCAAAGATAATGACCAACAGTTCTGAGGAGTAAAGCTTTCTCAGTCGAATGCGGTATCCCTTGTGTCTGTAGACAAATCATTGCGGTCCTGGCCTTCATTTGTGTAAAAGCAGTTATTTTGCTTTGCCAGAAAAATGATAATTGTAATTACGGAACAATGAATTGTTGTGAAGTATCACACAAAACTAGGAAAAACTGCTATTGAAACCTACCTTTTACTACAAGAAGTTTACAGTGAAGACTGTTCATTATGTACGCACATTTCTGAGCAGTTTCAGGAATTCCAAGATAGTCAAGAAGACACTGAAGATGACACACACCCGAGATCCCATTAAATGCCAAAAACGGATGAAAATATCAAAAAAGTAGTAAATCTGATTCAATGTGTGTGTCAGTTGAGTATTCAACTGATTGACAAACTGTAGGAATTGGCAAAGAATGCACGAGGCAAATTTTACATAACAAATTTAATATGAGAAAAGTTTGTGTAAAACTGGTGATGAAAATCCTCACAATCAAAAAAAGAGCCTGTGAAAATGTTTGTACTGAGACTTTGAGTACTATTGAAAATGATTCTAATTACTTGGAAAGAGTGATACCTTGTGAGGAATATTCTTTTTTCACTTACGATCCACAAATTAAGGACAAATCCAAGCAAACGAAGTGCCCATCACTGAGAGCAAAAAAAGCGTGAATGAGAAAAACTACATTCAAAGTGGTGATGATTGTTGTTTTCAATATTGGTCAAACTATTAATCAACATTACTACCTTGAGATTCTTGCTAAACTCTGTGAGAAGATAAGAAAAAAACAACCTGAATTGTGGAAAAACTGCTCATATGCTCTACTCATGCCACATTGTCTGTTAAGAGGTTTCTAGTAAAGTACAGCATTCCAGTGTTAGGTCACCCACCCTATTCACCTGGCATAGCACCATGTGACCTTTATCTATTCCCCAAGGTCAAGTTTGCATTAAAAGGAACAAGGTATTAGTCTGCTGAAGCAGTGAAAGAAAAAGTGGCATGTACATCAAGGAGCACACAGAGGAATACTTCCAGCACTATGTTCCTCAATGCAAAATTTGCATGGAGAATTGTAAGGACAGAGGTAGGGAGAATATTGAGGGTGACGTTAACTATATATATTTGAAATAACAATATTGTGAAAAGGATAGTTGCTAGGCACCATATAGAGGAGATGAGTTGCAGATTGGTGCAACAGAAAGACTGTCAGAAAGTTAGCTTTCGGCCAGCAAGGCCTTCGTCGGAAACAAACACACGCGCGCGCGCGCACACACACACACACACACACACACACACACACACACACACACACACAGACTGCTGAGGGCAGCCTGGGAGCAGCAGTGCATGATGGAGAGGCAATCGCATGGTGGGGCTAAGGAGGAGGTTGGGACAGGGAGGGGGAGGGATAGCAGGGTAGGGGTACAGAAAGCACTGCTTGTGGGGGCACACACGGATGAGGTGGAGAGAGAGTAGGGCAGCTAGGGGCCGTCAGAGGTTAGACGGAGAACAATGCAGGGGGTTGGGGGAGGAGGGGGGGGGGGGAGTGGAAAAGGAGAAGTAAAACAACTGTGGGTACAATGGTGAAATACAGTGCTGTGTAGTGCTGGAATGGGAACAAGGAAGGAGCTAGATGGATAAGGACAATGACTAACAGGGTTTGAGGCCAGAAAAGTAATGCAAACATAGGATACATTGCAGGGAGAGTTCCAACTTGCACAGTTCAGAAAAGCTGGTATTGGTGGGAAGGATTCAGATGGCACAGGCTGTGAAGCAGTCACTGAAATGAAGGATGTCATGTTGGGCAGCGTGCTCAACAGCATGGTGGTCCAGCTGTTTCTTGGTCACAGTTTGTGAGTGGTCATTCATTCAGATAGACTGCTTTTGGTTGTCATGCCCATGTAGAATGCAGGACAGTGATTGCAGCTTGGCTTGCAGATCACACGACTTGTTTCACAGGTAGTCCTACCTTTGATGGGTTAGATGATGGTCTTGCATCTAGGTCTTTTGCAGTGGTATGAGCCATGAGGCATGGGGTCGGGAGCAGGGGTTGTGTAGGGATGGAGAAGGGTATTATGCAGGTTCGATGGGTGGCAGAATACCACTGTGGGAGGGTTGGGGAGGATAGTGAGTAGGATGTTCCTCATTTCAGGGTACGACGAGAGGTAGTCAAAACCTGAAACACAATCATGAACCTTTCCTACAAAATCCTTAGCCTTGCAGATGTATCAGTCCTTTCCAAAGGCCTCACCTTTTGCCCCAGTCTCAAATTCAGTCATGTAGGACTTGTTAAGGACCTTCTCTCCTTCTCCTGGTCCCTACAGTGGAAACATTTTTTCATCACCAATCCTACCAAACAGACTCAATCAAAGACCAATATTGAACCCTGCCTGACTCAGTTCACTCTTCCATCCAACTATGATCCACACCCCTGCCCCCAAATCACCTCCTGTTAACTTCCCAGAATTTATTAACCTCAAACCTTGCCTCACCACCATTCCCCAAATCCCTCAACATACAAACTAACCTTACAACTGCAGAAAGAGCAGCAAACCACCACGTAAAAACTAATATTGACCTTATAATCCTACCTTCCGAAAAAGGCTCCACCACTCTCATTCTGAATCACAAGGATTACCTGGGAGAAGGACTCTGCCAGCAGTCATATTCAGCCACCCACAAATGCTGCCACAGTGACCCCATTCCAGAAATCCAGCATTATCTCCAGTCTTTCCTCAAATCGTTCAGCCCATCCCATTACCTCTCCCCAGAGTCCATCTTTCTCCTCACCCCTACCACTCCCCGCACCCCTACCTTCTACATGCTTCCTAAAATCCATGAACCCAACCATCCAGAATGCCCCATTGTGACTTTACCATGCTCCTACCGAAAGAATCACTGTTCTCGTAGACCAACAACTTCAGCCTATTACCTGCAGCCTACCCTCCTATATAAAAGATAGCAATCATTTCCTCCACAGTTCCTGTTCCTTTACCACATGGTGCCCTGCTTGTCACTAATGATGCCACCTTCCTTTAGACTAACATCCCTAATGCCCATGGCCTTATCACTACTGAATGCTACCTTTCCCTTCACCCAACTAGTTCCAAACATATAACCTCCTTCCTAGTTGCCATAACCAACTATATCCTCACCCACAATTACTTGTCCTTTCAAGGTATTACCCACAAACAAATTGAGGTATGGCTATGGACACCTGCATGGCACCATCCTATGCCAATGTATCCATGGGGCATCTAGAGAAATCCTTCCCAAACAACCACAATCCCAAAACCCTCACCTGGTTCAGATTCAGTGGTGACATCTTCGTGATCAGGATCAAGGGTGAAGACACACTAAGCACATTTCTCCAGAGCCTCAACACCTTCACCCTCTTCCTATTCAACCCAACAAGCCACCTCTCTTGATGTTGACCTCCACCTCAAAGATGGATACATCAGACCTCCATCCATATCAAACCTTCCAACCATCAGCAATAACTCCACTTTGACAGCTGCCACCCATTCTACACCAAGAAGTCCCTTACATACAGCCTAGCCATTCATTCATGACTGTCCCATCTGCGTGAAGAGTGGTCCCTCTCGAAATATACCAAGGGTCTCGTGGAGCCCTTCACAGACTGTAATTACCCTCCCAACCTTGTACAAAAACGGATATCCAATGCCTTATCTCTCCAGTCACCTACCACCTCCCAAAGTCCCACCATCCTGCCACAGAGGATCATTTCCCTCGTGACTCAGTATCACCTAGGACTGGAGCAACTGAATCACATTCTCTGACAGGGTTTTGACTACTTCTTGTTGTGCCCTGAAATGATGAATGTCCATCCACTATCCTTCCTGCCCCTCCCACAGTGGTATTCTGCCACCCACCGAACCTTCACAATCTTCTTGTCCATCCCAACACAACCCTCGCTCACGACCCCGTACTTCATGGCTCATCTCCCTGTAATAGACCTAGATGGATGACCTATCGCAAACATCCTCCCACCACCATCTACTGCAGTCCACTCACAAGCATCACCTATCCTATCAAAGGCATAAAATTGTAAAATCAGTCATGTGACACACTGCATT
The DNA here is from genome assembly GCF_021461395.2 of Schistocerca americana. Lineage (NCBI taxonomy): Eukaryota > Metazoa > Arthropoda > Insecta > Orthoptera > Acrididae > Schistocerca > Schistocerca americana. The sequence goes on along the minus strand of NC_060124.1, from coordinate 508,603,059 downwards.
CTACGTGGGCATGACAACCAACAAGCTGTCTGTCTGCATCAAAGGCCACTGACAAACTGTGGCCACGAAACAGCTGGGCCACAACATTGCTGAGCACGTTGCCCAATACGACGTTCTTCATTTCAATGACTTCTTCATAGCCTGCGCCATCTGGATCCTTCCCACCAAAACCAGCTTTTCTGAATTGCACAGGTGGGAATTCTCCATGTAATATACCCTATGTTATTGTAAACCACCTGGCCTCAACCTTCATTAGTCATTGTCCTTACCTATCTAGCTTCCTTCCCTGTTTCCATTCCAGCACTACACAGCCCTCTATACCACCAACGCACCCACTGCTTTACTTCTATACTTTTTCCACTAACCCCCCTCCCCCTGCCATCCATCTAACCTCCTGCCTGCCCCTAGCTGCCCTACCCTCTCTCCACCTCATACCTGTAGACTCCCACAAACTGCACTTTACAATCCCGTACCCCTACCCCTACCATGCTATCCCTCCCCCTCCCTGTCCTAACTTTCTCCTTACCCCCAAAACCCAGTTGCCTGTCCCCTCATGTGCTGTTGCTCGCAGTCTGGCCTCAGCAGCCAGTGTGTGGTCATTGTGTGTGTGTGTGTGTGTGTGTGTGTGTGTGTGTGTGTGTGTGTGTGTGTTTGTATTGTCTATTTCCAATGAAGATCTCGTTGGCCAATGGTGGTGATTTGGGTTGAGGGGCACTTGACATCATGGTCATCAGCACCCTGACGAAAATTCAGCATGTAAATCTCATGGTTAGGGACAAAGGTTGTCCCCACATGCGGAGCAGTTTATAACATATTAAAGTCTGCCGCCCTTCACCACCAATTTAGGGATAAGTCCTGACAGTTCACAAAATTTCACCACTCTTGTAACACTTATCAGTATCTGCGAGGATGGTGGGCTGATTTCCAGTGAGACTGAGCGCTGCCCTAATATCAGGTTACAGGACACACATAGCCACAATATGCTGAACTGAAAGCAGCATGCCACAAACTTCACAGAGTGGTGGATCCTCCTGCCGGAGGAGGAAGTCATGTATGAAAGGGCTGTGCACAATGTGCAGTCTGGTAAGCAAAACCTCCTTCCAGTGGCGACACTGACATGAAGTCTACCAAGACTTTGTGGTTGATTTGAGTGACCGCAGTTTGTTGTTTGTCACCTGCAACCACTTAGTCTCCCACTGACATATGATGGATCTGTCAGAAAATGAGATAATGGTGTGCAACAGGATGGGACATTCATGGACAGCAATATCCCAACATGCTTCCTTGGCAGCTTTGTTGGCCATGTCGTTACCCTGTATCTCTACGTGGCCAGGTACCCAGTGAAAGATCACTTCCTTGCCACGATATTGGAGCCGCTGTAAGGAGTCGTGGATGAGCTGAACCAGCGGGTCTTCAAATTTGGTGAAGTGCTTGCAGTGCACTAGGAGGATCACTTCCTTGCCACAGTATTGGAGCCGCTGTAAGGAGTCATGGATGAGCTGAACCAGTGGGTCTTCAAATTTGGTGAAGTGCTTGCAGTGCACTAAGAGAGTCGGAACAGACAAGAAAACTCATACGGTGATGTCTGTGAACCCTCTCCAGTGTCAAGGAATGCCATACAACTCCGCATCATAATTTGTAAATTGTTCTGGAAGACCCACTTTAAAAGCCCTATCAGAGAAAACAGTAGAGCAACCGAGAGCATTGTCCTGCTGGGATCCATCTGTATAAAAAATGATAAAACTACAGTACGTACTTAAAATAGACGAAAACAAAGTTGTAAAAACAAAACCTGGAGTACCAGTTTTCTTGTACTGTGTCAAGCTTAAAATCACTTTGGGCCTCTGAAGACGCCAAGGTTTGTATGTGTGTCTACTGCTGACAAAGGTTTAATGGCCGAAAGCTATGAGTGTGTGAATCTTTTTATTGTGCCTATCACTACTCAGCATCTCCACTATACGGTGAGTAGCAACTTTCCTTCTCTGGTATTGTTACATTTCATCCTGGATTTTCCATTGTTTGATTTTTTTTACTTTGTATCAGACACAATCAGGAACAATGGAAAACAGCTGCCAAAGCAAAGATCATGATAAGCAAGTCATATTATTCAGCAATTCTGACCTATTTGTTAGGATTTTGGACCTGAACAAAGAAAGATCAGTGCAAGAACGAAAATGAAATGAGTGTATGGGCACTGACAGCCAGGGGTTCCCTACCTGGGGAAGTTCAGCTGCGAAGTTGCAATTATTTTCAGTTGATGCCATACTAGGTGACTTGCTTGTCGATGATGAGGAAATGATCATGAGGACAACATAAAATCCCGTCACAACATGGAGAAAATCTCCGACCTGGCCAGAAATCAAATATACAAACAACAGAAATGCATTTCTTATGAGGAATCCTGGGTAATGCATTACTTGATAGGATCAGAAATGAAACAATATAAAACATGCTTTAGATTAATCCAGTAAAAGAAATTATGGAAAGAAATATGGCAAAATGGTTTGACCACATCAAAATAATGGAAAAAAAGACTACCAACAAAATCTCTAGAATGGACAGAATCCAGCAGAAGACCAATTGGAACACCATGAAAAAATGGAGAGAGGAAATGAAGGCTGATGTGAATCAAAGAGGAATAAAATGGCAGGAAATGCTGAACAATACACTGTGTGAGAAATGAGAAGATTGGGAGAGGTTCTATGAATGACTTGCATATGCAAAACCATTTCATGAGATGATGATGAATATGAAGAAGAAGAAGTGATACTTTACTGCTTCACAGGATAAAGATTAAGTGTCCCTGATTTGCTTCTCTTTTGTTAATGTATATCCTGATTCATTCCAAGACCCTTAACAGTCTCTATCTTGATGGGATCTATGGAACATGGTGAATGAAAGAAGGTGTGCTATCTTTACACACAATGTTATTCAACAATGACACATAATAAATAATTGAACACTTATTATTGAAATTACAGAACTCACCATAATTTTCTGCTGATGATATAAAAGTTAAACCTATTAGAGCTAAATTCTCCATCACATTGAGCCAACAAGCAATGGCAGCAAGAAAATGTATCCCTGGATATAGAACACTCTGATAATATCGGTGGTACATCTTTGCAACAAGCAGTCTAGGTAGTGCATGTACAGCTATTGCTGTCCTCCATACATATCGCTGTGGGGTAAATACACCAATGGCAGCTGAGATGGAAGGCAGGTAATTTTTTACCTGTAAGTAGACAAATGAATACTGTCATTAAGACACATCTTAATTTTTCAGTAATTACAACAACGAGACATTATTGAATATATGAAGTGGGAAATGTGTGAAAAAGTAATTGCAAAGCTTTTTGTATATTCTGGTTTGCTATACCAAGTGAGGACCTACTAAAATGCATTAAGTTTACCAATAAATAAAAAAATAAATAAAAATAAAAAAAATAAGACATTCCAGTCAGACATATATCACTAAGCCAGTTACATACAACTTTTGCTTATCACATTGATTATGAGGTGTGAGAACTATTCAATTTCAAACACATTTACTTTATACAGAGCTTTGAGTACAAAGTGTTTCAATTAAAACTGACAAGAGGATTCAAGACTAAGTCCATCTGTATAAACCATTTGATAAAACATAGTGAAATTCCACATTATTCAGGGATGTCCATTAAAATAGTACCTGAGACAGTGTAATGAATTTGTTACAGGGGTAAAATACACTCTTTGGAGTCTTAACCTACTGAAAACAACTTTTAAAACACTGAGCATACCAAAAACAGCTGCAAACTATATTTACGTTGCTTCAGTAAAATTACCTTGTCGTCATGTAAATAAAACATCCAGTTTTTTGCCTAGTGTCACAGGCAGCCTTCATAAGATAATAGAAGAAGGCTACCTGTAAAATAAAAGACAATGACAGCTTTATTTACATCCTGACATGACTCAAAATAATTTTTCCAAAACAGGCTCTAACTACTGAACACTACACTCTTATGTTTACTCCCTTATAAAAACTTTAACAATCAGACACAATTTGAACACAAGGTTATTCACAAATGAATAACTAGGAGGAAAGCGACCCCTCTGTTTGCTAATTAATAGTCTAACATAAACATTCACAGACAAAAAAATCTCTTGACATCCTCTTAAACGACTTACGTTAAAAAACAAACTGTTTCATTCCAAAAATGATCTTTTGAGTAAGTAATATGGACCATTTGTGCAACTATCCATTAAGATACTGCCACAAATGATGGGCATGGCATAAGCATAGAAACATATGGCACGAATTCGTTAGAGTCGTGTGGCAGGGGAAACATTCAACGTAATGACAAGTTTCATGCAGATGATTACTGGAAATTTTGCCTTGAAAATGAAATTAAAAATAAATATTAATCTGTATCCAAAGTTATGGACACTAACACTGGACAGTGCTGTGACAAATTCAGAGGTAACTGGTTTGAATCCTAATGTTGAAAGGAATTTTCATCTAAAATCATGTTCCGAACTTTCTGTGAAGGTGATGTAGTCTGGAGTAGTACCTCACCTCAGCAACAATAATACTCTCAGCAAATCACAGATTGGGTTTCAGAAGATTTGCTCTATAGAGAATGAAATTTAATGTTCACTCAGCAAATTTTACAAATATTAAATAATAAAACAACACTTGCTGGTATTTTCTGGGATCTATCTAAGGGATTCGACTGTGTTAATCACAGTATTCTCACTCATAAATTGAAGTTTTATGGGACTGATGGCAATGCCAACCAATGGATAATGCCATATCTAGAGACCGGATTATATGAATGACGAAAACCTTAAAATATGCAGAAAAAAACTTAAAAATGCATGAAAAGTGTAGAAATGTGCAAGATCAGATAGTAAAAAGACATGGTAGTCACTGCGTGCATTATATCTCAATGTCGAACCTGTGCATATCAATTATGAGGAAGAGTGCCGGCCACGCGAAAATCTGTACAGTTAGAATGCTGATATCATTTTCTGAATACTTGCTGGTAGAGGTTAGGAAGGGGGCCTTTCTGGGATTATTTTCTAAAAATTTGCAAAATGGGGACGCATACCATGTTTCAAGAATTGTTCCTTCTTTGCTATTGTTGTCAGTAACAGGTGGATGTGATGCGAGTGAGCTGCAGCAAAACAATCAATATGTACAATATCGACTTCGAGATGTTTGCACGTGCGGTGGCATGCTCAAAAACTCCATAATATTTTATTTGAAAAACAATCATTGTTTTGTTTCGTTTTCTTTTCTTTTGAGGGGCAAAAACAACTGCAGGCATAGGCGCCAAAGTCAAAACTACAGAACACAAAGACAGAGGGGAGTTAATAAACAACTATACATCCAATACCAATCGATGTAAGAGAAGACAGCTAAAAACAGGGGTGTGGAGAAAGGACTACTACAAACACCACATGGAAACGGAGGTCCAAAACTAAAAATTAAATGGCCTCCGCCATATTGCTTTGACGGATAAAATGTAAAACACAGGCAACGGCCCGCATGTCATTCACTAAAACTGCCAATAACTCAGATGGCAAACGCAAGCGGGAATGCAAATGGTTAAAAAAATGGGTATCCTGTCAGGAAGTGGCGGACAGTTAAAACTTGGGTGCAATGTGTACAAATTGGTGGAGGAGCGCCACTTATCAAATGACGATGGCTAAACAGGCAGTGCCCAATATGCATCATAGTTAAAATGACCTCCTCCCAGTGCGAAGGCTGAGAGGAGATCATCCAAGCCGCTGGCAGACAATTAATAATCCTGAGCTTATTACCTTGAAGGGAGGGCCAATGGCGATGTCAAAGGGACACCACCACCTGACAGGCAGAAACACAGTGATCATTGGGGGGAATATAGGAACTAGTAGGCTGGGGTACGAGGACTGCAGCCTTGGCAGCAGCGTTAGTAGCTTTGTTTCCTGGCAGATCGACAGTACCAGGAACGCACATAAACTGCACAGTGGCTCGACCAAGAGTGAGCACATGACAGTTTTCCTGGAGCCATTTCACTAAGGGATTGGTGGTGTACAGCGCACATAAACTTTGAAGGGCACTGAGAGAGTCTGAGCAGAGGACAGAGCTCGGCTGCAAGCACTGAGCAGTGTGCTGGAAGCTGATATCTAAAGACATGGATGCCCATGATGAAGGCACACCCAACACTACAATCAGCCCGAGAGCTATCAGTGTACACAAAGGTACTATCGCGAAATTCCATGCGAAGGTCGTGAAACTGAAGGTGATAGAGCAAGGCTTGAGTAGTGTCCTTAGGAAACAAATGGAGGCCAAGGTTAACCGGGCCATTTCACGAAGCCAAGGTGGTGAAGAGTTCACACCCACTGGGAAAGTTGGAGGTAGAATGAAGTTAGGCCACCAGAGCAAGTGCCGAAAGTGGACTCCAGGAGGTAGCAGAGAAGAGGGACGTGCCCCATACCTGCGATCAAAGAAATCATCAAAGGAGGAGGCGTAGGATGGGTGACCATGCATGGCAGACAAAAGGCATGCATACCTGCTGAGGAGAAAGTCACGGCGGTAGGACAGTGGTAGTTCAGCAGCTTCTGCATACAGACTCTCAATCGGGCTCGTGTAAAAGGCACCTGTGGCCAAACGGATGCCACGATGGTGGATAGTTTTGAGACGGCATAGGAGGGATGGACGTGCAGATGCATAAGCAATGGACAGGGGACTGGCACAAATGGAGGAGGGTGGTTCGATCTGCACCCTAGGAAGTACCACTGAGGGCACACAGGACATTCAGGGACCGCGTACAGTGAGATGCCAGGTAAGACACATGGGAGGACCAAGAAAGTTTCCTATTGAGCATGAGCCGCAGGAATTTCGTAGTTTCAACAAATGGAAAAGCAAAGGCCCAAGATGTAAAGATGGTGGGAGAAATCAATTGCGCCACCAGAAATTCATACAGATGTTTTTGTCAGTGGAAAAATGAAAGCTATTGTCAATGCTCCAGGAATAAAGATGATCAAGACATCACTGAAGAAGCCACTCAATGAGACAGGTCCATGGAGAAATACAACATATGGCAAAATCATCAACAAAAAGGGAGCCGGAGATGTCTGGCGGGAGACAGGCAATTATAGGGTTAATGACTATAGCAAAGAGGATGACGCACAGGAACAAACCCTGAGGCACATCGTTTTCCTGGATAAAGGTGTCCAACAAGGTATAATCCACATGCATCTTGAAAACTCCATAAGCCCCACGTGTAGAGTATGGAGGATACCTGTTCTCCAGCAGGCGTTGTAGGCCTTCTTCAAATCCAAAAACACGGCCACAGTCCAGTATTTCTGCAGAAAACCATTCATGACACAGGTGGACAAAGTAACAAGAAGGTCAACTGCAATGGCGCACTCGAAGTCCACACTGCACAGTTGTTAGTAAATTGCGAGACTCGAGCCACCATAACAGCAGGGCATGAGTGATACGTTCCATCACCTAGTGAACAGAGCTGGTGAGAGAGATGGGGCGGTAGCTAGAAGGAAGGTTTTTGTCTGTATCAGGCTTAGGTATGCGATGACATCGTCTGCTACTGCCAGGCCGGAAACTGGTAAATGAATCTTAGTCCCAGAGAGCTGCCAGAGGTTGGCCCACATGACAGAGGAAGGTGGTGGTGGTGGTGGTGGTGGTGGTGGTGGTGGTGGTGGTGGTGGTGGTAGTGTTTAACGTCCCGTCGACAACGAGGTCATTAGAGACGGAGCGCAAGCTCGGGGGTTAGGGAAGAATTGGGAAGGAAATCGGCCGTGCCCTTTCAAAGGAACCATCCTGGCATTTGCCTGAAACGATTTAGGGAAATCACGGAAAACCTAAATCAGGATGGCCGGAGATGGGATTGAACCGTCGTCCTCCCGAATGCGAGTCCAGTGTGCTAACCACTGCGCCACCTCGCTCGGTGACAGAGGAAGGGGTGGAACTGTTAAAGGAACTAGTGAATGAAATCCAGCCAGCTTTTCTGCTATCCCGAAGAACACAGCGACACTTTGCATGTATCTATTTACAATGAATACAATTTGCCATTGTAGGATGATGGTTAAAAACTCTGAGAGCACATCTCCGTGTGTGAAATGCCTTGTGGCATGCCCCAGTCCACCAACAGACTGGGACACGGCATGTTAAAGAGGAAGTGTGACAAATGGAATGTTCTGTAGCAATAAGGATAATGTTTGTGAGATATTCCACCTGGTCATCACAACCTGGGAAATATTGTTCTTCGAAGGCTGCTAGGGAGGAGTAAAGCCACCAGTCAGCCTTAGTAAGCTGCCATTTGGGCATGCATGCAAGTGGGGTAGGAGTCAACAAAAGAATGGCACTTGGAAAATGGTCGCTCGAGTAGGTGTCAGAAAGAATGGACCACTCAAGACAATGGGCAAGCTGGGCAGTACAGAAGGATAGGTCCAAATGGGAACAGGTGTGCAAGGAGTCTGAGAGGAATGTGGGTGCTCCATCGTTAAAGCAGAAGAGGTTGAGTCGATTAAGAACATTAGCCAAGAGGGCACCCTGTGACAGGTTCTTGGAGACCCCAAAAGGGGATGATATGCATTAAAGTCACTGAGTAGCAGAAATGGGGGAGGTAACTACCCAAAAAGCTGAAGGAAGTCTGCTCTGGTGACATCTAATGATGGAGGGACATAAATAGTACAGAGCGAAAATGTCAGGTGAGGGAGGAAAAGATGAACTGCAACAGCTTGAAGATGGGTAATCAGGGAGATGGGTTGACTATGAACATCATCCCATATGAGCAGCATGACGCCCCCGTGAGATGGAACGCCGACCTCAGTTGGAAGGTCAAAATGAACTGGGAATAAATGTGGAAGCTCAAAGCAGTCATGAGGACGCAATTTTGTTTCCTGAAGGCAGAGTACAAGGGGATGCTGTGATGCTAAAAGCAGCCATAAATCCTCTCTGTGGGACCAAAGGCCATGAATGTTCCATTGGATGAGAGTCATGATGATGAAGAAACAAAGGAGTGTCACCTAAGTGGCAGCCGAGAGAGAGCCTGCGGAGGATCCTGGTCCATGAGGTGTACAGAAGCATCGGCTTGCTTGTGCTGTCGGTCTGTGGAGTCCAATGCATAAAAATGGTTGGTGGTGCACACCGGCGACATGGAGGCCAGCTGGGCTAAAGTATTACATGGCAACATCATCGAAGAGGATCTTTGAGTCGGTGAAGGAGAAGACCGTTTGCCTTTGGTGGACTTCTTCAAGCCTTTCTGGTTAGCATAGGAAGACTCAGGTATTGCTGGCTGGAGAGACATAAGAAGTCTTCAGGGGAGTACTACTCCTGTCCTTTCCAGCCTACTTCTTGTGTAGCTGGTGGCTTCGCTCCTTGAGGTGAGAATCTGATGGCTTGTTGCACACCTGTGCGGGTCGATGGCGATGCTACCTTGACAATGGGCGATTTCATCACCTCAGAGCTGAATTTGATGTTGCATGTCTGCGTGGCCACGTCCTTCATGGAGTGAGGGGTGACGAGAACAGAACCATTGGTCCCAGATGGGAAAAAGCAGGGTTTGCGACTAGCCAATAACTAGCAAGCAACTGAGTAAAGCACTTTTTCCTTTACCAGGATCTCCTGTACAGCCCACTCATCAAGATACGTGGGAAAATCCTGAGAGGTGGCAGCATGGCCACTATTGCAGTTGATACAGCAGGGGGAAGGAGGTAGACAATCGCCCTCATTTGCATCCCTACCATAAGTTACACATTTGGCTGGATGTCAACAAGACATGCTAGTGTGATTGAAACGACGAGACGGTAGCAGCACATCGGGCTCGGAATGTACAGTCGGACTGTGATAATTTCATAGACTGCTTTGATCTTGGATGGAAGCACCACTCTATCAAAGGTGAGGAAAAGAGTGTGGATGGGCACTGAGGAGGAGTCTACCTTTTTCATCACACGATGGACGGCAATGACACCCTGATCAGAGAGGTAAGATTGGATTGCACCCTTTGTCAGACCATAGAGCAGCCTTGTGTAATTAACACAATGGGAAGAATTCAGGATGCTATGGGCCTCAACATGAACAGGACAGCTATGGAGAAGCAAGGGGCAAGCAGTTCTTGTGCTTAAGAATTAGAAGTAGTCTCCAAAAGCAAAGTGCCATTCTGTAAATCAGAGCAGGTTTTCACAGGGCCAGCAATGGCATCAACACGGGGTCCCCTTCACAAGGAGGCACACCCGCTTTAGGAGGTGATTGTTCACACCTTAGGTCACACCTCCTGGACACCTGAAGAAGGGACCAATCTGCTATTTTGGAAGGTAGCAGCTCAGGCAGTCACCCCTCCCTGGGCCTGACTTGTACCAGGGGGTCCATGTGAACCCTACCTGTTAACCCGGGGCTGGGAATTATGCATTACCCAGTCACCTGCTATGCGTCAAACACATGGGCCAGCCTTCAGAACTACACATGGAGGAAGAAGAAAAAGAGGAACCTCAAACACCGAAGCAGAGAAATGAGAGGAGAAGGGAAACAAAGAAAGGAAAAGGGAACAAAAAACAGTGGTCGGACTGATCTTATACCGTCGACAGACAATGTGGAACATTCCCAAGACATGCAGCATGGAAGGGAAGAGATGCTGCAAAGGCTGGGGCCCCGTGGTAGCAAAGCATGAACCCACCAAAGAGTGGCGAGCCCCTTGGGTGGGTGGGTGGGTGGGTGGGGGTGGGGGGGGGGGGGGGGGAAGAACATACAATAATGAATTTTTTTGAACAGCATTAACTTTTAATTAATACTATTCGACCAAAGCATCATTTACAATTTCTTTTACATTTTTCTACTATGGTAAACATAAACGACCAAGTACTGTTCCAAATGTTCGGTAGTAAGATTGTGTCTTCGATCACTCAAAACATTTTTGTAAGCAGAAAAGGACCATTCTACATCAACTGAGGTAACTGGGCAGTATTTGAATTTGGGTGCTATGTTGGCACTTATTGTTTCTGGTAAAACTATCAATTTGGCACAAGGGTTCAAAGTCTGGCTTGTAGTTTAAAATGTTTTCAAATTTTTTCTGTAAGTTTTCTTGGGAATACCTCCAGCAATGAGGAGTTTACTAGAATAATTTTATTCATTAACTGAATAGATTCATTAAATGCCTAACCTTGATTTTCAAGCTTTTTAATACTTGCAGGTATATGGGGAAAAAGGAATGTTAATTACAGCAAAGCCTTTTTTAATACCGGAATCATTAAAAGCTTCCTTGCACAGGCAAACTGCCAAAGCCTCTGCACTATCGAAGTCATTTACTACCCCTCTAATCGCCTCAAAATGTTCACTGTAAAACAACACAGCTTCGACCTACATACCCCAATGAGTCACCACTGGTTCAGGAGGTAAAGGCACATTTGGTCATTTTTCTTTGTAGGTCCAGGTGTGAGCAGGAGCCTTTAGAAACACTTTCTTTGTGGATGAAATCAGTTTATTTACATTCACAAATGTCGAACAAACTTCTTCAACAAGGCGATGCACTCCGTGAGCGAAGCACGTCACACGAATAAAATTGGGATAAAATACTCGAGAGGGCTTTTCCTGCTTTGATTATATAGGGAGCAGCATCTGAAATAAGCACAAACACCCTTTCATCTGCAGAAGATTCTGGAAATATTTTTCTAATACACTCATTCGCAAATCTGGCGGTCGTAGTTCTTTGTAGGCCACTAAAGAAGAAGAAGTAGGCTCTTCTTTTCAAGCAACAACAATTACATTTGCAATGTAATGCCCAGAAATGTCTGTAGTTTTGTCAGCTGAAATCCAGATAATGCTGTCCTCGAGTTCATTGGGTATTTCTTACAGAACGTTTACGTAAATTGTCGATATTTAATTTTTATGCAATGTTGATTCATCTGGTATATTTTGATTTAAGCAATATTTGTGCAGAGAGCCTTTGAGGATAGGGTTTGTAAGTTTGTGAGGAGGAACATTGCTTGCAATGAATGCGTCACATAGATCCATGTTAAACTGACTTTAATGGTTACCTTCGGACAAATCCCTGCTACTGCAACTTGTTGCTATCAGAAGTTGTTGTCGTGGTCCTTTCTTCTGCATTCCTGTGATATGAAGACTTGTATTGACATGCTGGTCTATTTGAAACTTATTTTCTTGCACGAAATGTTTTTCTTGCAAACTCGACAATATAAAACAATTCTGTCATATGTAAAAGTTCCAGAATGGTCAGCTATCCACAAAACAATGTTTCATTTTTTGGGCATCATGGCGCACAACACATTCCACACTACACGTCATAAACATGTTCAACTGCGTGCAAGTAAATAGAAAGCTAAACTGAAACGATGGATGTGCGACTAAAAGCTTGCATAGTTTAATTTAATTGTTGCCGACGCGTACGGTATGACAGCGGAGGGAATTAACCGGGGGCGCGGGCACAGGAGCATTGACTCTGTCTGGCTCTTCTTGTTTCTCTTCTGTAATGATTTCGCTAGGCAGCCGCCGCTTGGTTAGTGATTGCACACAGCTCTAGGTCGCAGTCAATCTGTGAGACATCAAAATTAGATCGAGCTAGAGACTGCCCATCTAAAATTTTAAAATACTGTAAACATAGAGCGAAAATATGCATTGTCACTAGTTTTTAGTTAAAATACGCAATAACCAGTGAAAAAGAGGTCAAATATGCAAATGCATATAATCTGGTCTCTAGTCATATCTAACCAAAAAATACAGAAAGCTATACTTAGTGATTTAACCAAAACCATCCAGGAAAGTAATTCTTATTGGAGAGAAATCACATATGAAGTTCCCCAAGACTCAATCTTAGGTCCACGCTTGTTCCTTATACATGTACATGATCTTCCATCTAATACACCTGAAGAAGAATTAGTTGTTTTTGCAGATGAAACTACTATTGTAATCAATGTAAGAAGAAATGGTATATAATGTTCTTAATAGTATCAATGTCTGCAGCTTGTGGTCTTGCGGCATCGTTCCCCTATGCTCTGTCAGGAAGTATGGGACTTCATTTCCAATAGTATCACAACCTGGTTTTCTGTGAATGGTCTCACCCTCAGTTTTAAAAAGACACAACATATTCAGTTCTGCGCATCTAAGGGTACTACACCACGGATAAGAGTAACACAGTCTGGTACCGAGTGCCGCGGGTTTCGAATCTGCACCAGACGGCAAGTAACTCAATGATCACTAGAGGTCTCGGCAGCAGTCGCGCCTTAGGCCGTGGTTGCACGTGCTCCTGGCCGTCTAACGTGAAGGCGCCACTATGGAGCATGTGGTCCCAGTGGCCAATAGCAACATACCCTGTCGTGTAATTAGGTGGCTGCCTTTCACTCGGCGAGGCAGTCTGGTATTCACGTTGAGTCAGTTGATATCTCGCTTACAGACATTGTGTTTACATTGCGTGTGCTTACTTCCCATTTACGAATGGACGTTGTTTTGATTTCTTCAGGTTATCTCTTGTGGTACCATTGCTTAATAATTTTTGTTGATCTTGGTGTCTTGCTCGGTTGTCTGTTGCCGTGCTTGTCATTCCATTCACATTCACCCATCTTGTTTGTTCGAGGGCCACTCCCATTCAGTCCCGCTGCATTTTCGTTAGCGGCAACCCTGCGACCATTCCTGTCGCCATTACAACATTTTGGCGATGAGGTGAATGGTAGTAGTTGTTAGCATGGTCTGCCTTCTGGAACACCAGCAGCAGCAGCAGCAGCTCCAGTTAGACATCTTACAACAGTCGATGCAGTTGCTAATGGACACAGTCGATGCCAGGGACACATTACCACAAAAGCTTCCAAGTCCTCGGGTGTCCGATGCTTTCCCATGTCCGCGGTCGTTCCCACCATTAAATGATGCTAAAGAAGACTGGCAAACATACTTACATCGGATGAAACAACATTTCACCGCTTTTCAAGTCACAGATGCCCCCTTGCAGCGGTCGTCGTTTTTGTCTTGGGCCTCCCCAGACACATTCTTTCTTCTCCACAAGTTGGCACCCTTGTCTGATCCTGTGGCTCTCTTTCCAGGAGGTACGCCTTTTGCTGACAAACTATTATTAATAGTGCTACCATGTGGTCCGGGCGGGGACTACACAAGAGGACATTGTTATCAGGAGAAAGAAAACTGGCATTCTACGGATCGGAGTATGGAATGTCAGATCCCTTAATCGAGCAGGTAGGTTAGAAAATTTAAAAAGGGAAATGGATAGGTTAAAGTTAGATATAGTGGGAATTAGTGAAGTTCGGTGGCAGGTGAATACAGGGTTATAAATACAAAATCAAATAGGGGTAATGCAGGAGTAGGTTTAATAATGAATAAAAAAATAGGAGTACGGTAAGCTACTACAAAAAGCATAGTGAACGCATTATTGTGGCCAAGATAGACACGAAGCCCACGTCTACTACAGTAGTACAAGTTTATATACCAACTAGCTCTGCAGATGAAGAAATTGATGAAATGTATGATGACATAAAAGAAATTATTCAGATAGTGAAGGGAGACGAAAATTTAATAATCATGGGTGACTGGAATTGGAGTGTAGGAAAAGGGAGAGAAGGAAACATAGTAGGTGAATATGGATTGGGGCTAAGAAATGAAAGAGGAAGCCGGCTGTTAGAATTTTGCACAGAGCATAACTTAATCATAGCTAACACTTGGTTCAAGAATCATAAAAGAAGGAGGTATCAGATAGATTATATAATGGTAAGACAGAGATTTAGGAACCAGGTTTTAAATTGTAAGACATTTCCAGGGGCAGATGTGGACTCTGACCACAATCTATTGGTTATGAACTGCAGATTAAAATTGAAGAAACTGCAAAAGGGTGGCAATTTAAGGAGATGGGACCTGGATAAACTGACTAAACCAGAGGTTGTGCAAAGTTTCAGGGAGAGCATAAGGGAACAATTGACAGCAGTGGGGGAAAGAAGCACAGTAGAAGAAGAATGGGTAGCTCTGAGGGATGAAGTAGTGAAGGCAGCAGAGGATCAAGAAGGTAAAAAGACGAGGGCTAGTAGAAATCCTTGGGTAACTGAAGGAGGGCTAGTAGAAATCCTTGGGTAACAGAAGAAATATTGAATTTAATTGATGGAAGGAGGAAACATAAAAATGCAGTAAATGAAGCATGCAAAAAGGAATAAAAAACATCTCAAAAATGAGATCAACAGGAAGTGCAAAATGGCTAAGCAGGGATGGCTAGAGGACAAATATATGGATGTAGAGGCACATATCACTAGGGGTAAGATAGATACTGCCTACAGGAAAATTAAAGAGACCTTTGGAGAAAAGAGAACCACTTTTATGAATATCAAGAGCTCAGATGGAAACCCAGTCGTAAACAAAGAAGGGAAAGCAGAAAGGTGGAAGGCGTATATAGAGGGTCTATACAAGGGCGATGTACTTGAGGACAATATTATGGAAATGGAAGAGGATGTAGATGAAGATGAAATGGGAGATACGATACTGCGTGAAGAGTTTGACAGAGCACTGAAAGACCTGAGTCGAAACAAGGCCCCGGGAGTAGACAACATTCCATTAGAACTACTGACAGCCTTGGGAGAGCCAGTCCTGACAAAACTCTACCATCTGGTGAGCAAGATGTATGAGACAGGCGAAGTACCCTCAGACTTTAAGAAGAATATAATAATTCCAATCTCAAAGAAAGCAGGTGTTGACAGATGTGAAAATTACCGAACTATCAGTTTAATAAGTCACAGCTACAAAATACTAACGCGAATTCTTTACAGACGAATGGAAAAACTGGTAGAAGCCGACCTCGGGGAAGATCAGTTTGGATTCCGTAGAAATATTGGAACACGTGAGGCAATACTGACCTTACGACTTATCTTAGAAGAAAGATTAAGGAAAGGCAAACCTACATCTTAGCATTTGTAGACTTAGAGAAAGCTTTTGACAATGTTGACTGGAATACTCTCTTTCAAATTCTAAAGGTGGCAGGGGTAAAATACAGGGAGCGAAAGGCTATTTACAATTTGTACAGAAACCAGATGGCAGTTATAAGAGTCGATGGGCATGAAAGGGAAGCAGTGGTTGGGAAGGGAGTGAGACAGGGTTGTAGCATCTCCCCAATGTTATTCAA
This sequence comes from Schistocerca americana, assembly GCF_021461395.2. Taxonomy (NCBI): domain Eukaryota; kingdom Metazoa; phylum Arthropoda; class Insecta; order Orthoptera; family Acrididae; genus Schistocerca; species Schistocerca americana. The sequence goes on along the minus strand of NC_060124.1, from coordinate 508,586,956 downwards.
TCTGTATAATGAGCAAGCGGTAAAGGAAACAAAAGAAAAATTTGGTGTAGGTATTAAAATTCATGGAGAAGAAATAAAAACTTCGAGGTTCGCCGATGACATTGTAATTCTGTCAGAGACAGCAAAGGACTTGGAAGAGCAGTTGAACGGAATGGACAGTGTCTTGAAAGGAGGATATAAGATGAACACCAACAAAAGCAAAACGAGGATAATGGAATGTAGTCAAATTAAGTCGGGTGATGCTGAGGGAATTAGATTAGGAAATGAGACACTTAAAGTAGTAAAGGAGTTTTGCTATTTGGGGAGCAAAATAACTGATGATGGTCGAAGTAGGGAGGATATAAAATGTAGACTGGCAATGCCAAGGAAAGCGTTTCTGAAGAAGAGAAATTTGTTAACATCGAGTATAGATTTAAGTGTCAGGAAGTCGTTTCTGAAAGTATTTGTATGGAGTGTAGCCATGTATGGAAATGAAACATGGACAATAAATAGATTGGACAAGAAGAGAATAGAAGCTTTCGAGATGTGGTGCTACAGAAGAATGTTGAAGATTAGGTGGGTAGATCACGTAACAAATGAGGAGGTATGAATTTCAGTATTGATCTGAATGATACATTTTCCCATGGTAATGGCTGGTTAACCGTCGCTGTTGTACGAGGTGGTACAGATGTACCCAATGTATCAGGATTGGAAAGTTTTGTAGACAGAGACATTATAGCTTACCGCACATATCATGTTGTTGAAAATGCAAATAAAGACTTTGGCAAATCATCATATATCTCACCCTCACCCTTCTCCTTGTATACACGTAATAGACGTAAGATATCTGTTAATGAAACTGTATTTATTTGGATTAAAGGTAAAGGTACTTGTGAATATGTAAAATTTGTTGGGGAGAAGAGAAGTTTGTGGCACAACTTGACTAGAAGAAGGGATCGGTTGGTAGGACATATCCTGAGGCATCAAGGGATCACAAATTTAGCATTGGAGGGCAGCGTGGAGGGAAAAAATCGTAGAGGGAGACCAAGATGAATACACTAAGCAGATTCAGAAGGATGTAGGTTGCAGTAGGTACTGGGAGATGAAGAAACTTGCTCAGGATAGGGTAGCATGGAGAGCTGCATCAAACCAGTCTCAGCACTGAAAACAACAACAACAACAACAACAACCACCATGTGGCCACCTCTCGGCTGGAGTTCCACCAGTGCCATAAACAGCCTGGTCAATCATATCATCCTGGGTCATGGACTTGCAGGGTCTCAGCTGTCGATGCGATTTTACATGCACCAATCAGCAGTGCAAGGCTTCATATGTGGACTCCCAGATCTTGGGATGTGGTGGTTCAGCCGGCTCCCAATCCTGAAGCATTGAAACTCAATAATCCCTCACTGGAAGAGATTCTCTGCATTGCCCACTCATTTGAAATTGCTCAGGCAACTAACGAGCGTCTCACGGCGCGGCTGCAAATGGTGGCAATCTATGCGTCTCTGTGGGTTCTGCCCTTGCAATGTAGGTGTGGCCTGGCCAACAGATGCCATCGCCAACGGGATTCCTCCTTGTCTGACGCCTCTGTAGCATCAGAGCCTCCAGTCGCTCCTCGTCGCCAGTCGCACGGCCCACTTCCATCCCGCCCACAGTGCTTTATCGCACACTCTCGAGCTGATTGCCCCCACTGCTGGAAAACGTGCACGCAGTGTGGGAAGGAGGGCCACATCCGATCTGTTTGTTGTAGTTGCTTGACTTTCTCCTGTCCTGCCCCTACTGGACCTCAGGATACAGCACATGCTCTGCAATCGGTCATCCTCCTGGAGGACCCATCAGCACGGTAGCTGTTCCTCATGCTCTGCCTTTTTACTGGGGATGTCAGTTTTCAGGTCGACACTGGGGCCACCGTCTCCCTGATTAATATTGCAACATATGCCCGCCTGGGCTCCCCTGCGTTGTCACCTCCCTCTCGGCATTTGGTTGCCTACAGCGACAGTTTCATTCCCCTTCGTGGACAGTTCGTCATCCAGGCAACATACAAACAAGTTTCCCAGCTCCTTACTCTATTTGTTGTCGACATCTGTTGGCTTCGAATATTTTTGGCCTGGATGCATTTCAACTGTTTGGCTTTTCAATTTCCGATGAAGTTAAGGGTCATTCCCATGGCTGATCCTTTTCAGGACTTGGACGATCTGTGCTTGGCTTTTGCATCATTGTTTGCACTGGATCTAGGGTGTGCTTCACGTTTTTAGGCACACATCAGACTTCAGCTGGATGCGCAGCCTTGCTTTTTCTGGGCCAGACCCATTCCAGTGGCCTTACGGCCAGCAGTGAAGCAGGAACTTGATCGACTCCAAGCTGCTGGCGTCCTAGAGCCTGTGACATATAGTGCTTGGGCGACACCATTCGAGGTTGTACGGGAACCCAATGGGTCCCTTCGGCTGTCTGGGGACTTCGGTGCTACTGTCAATGCTCAGTCCTTAGTAGACACTTACCCCATTCCCCGACAGGAAGACCTCGCCAAGCTTGCAGGGGGAAAGTACTTTTCTAAGATCGACCTGGCTCAGGCATACCACCAGTTACCCTTGGATGCCAATTCCCAGAACATCATGTTTATCAACACACCTTTCGGATTATACAAGTACAAGCACCTTCCATTTGGTGTCTCTTCGGTGCCGGCGATTTTCCAGCAGTCCTGGAGCAGCTTACGCAGCCTATCCCCGCCTGCATGAATTATCTGGATGCCATCTTGGTCACCGGGTGTTTCCGATAGGAACATTCACACAACCTCAGCAGCTTATTTCATGCTCTGCAATCTGCAGGTTTACACTATTGGTGGGACAAGTATTGTTTTCTTCACCTGGAAGTGGAATACTTAGGCCACTGGCTTAGCAAATATGGCATTCATCCTTTGGATCACAAAGTCGCGGCCATTGAGGCCCTTTCTCGTCCCAAGGACTTATCTGAACTCTAGGTGTTTTTGGGCAAGATTACTTATCACTTTAAGTTCCTACCCCAAGCTGCCTCCATTGCTCATCCCCTCAATCACTTGAGTCACAAAGGGATGACTTTTGACTGGACTCCTGCCTGTGACCAGGCTTTTCTCTGTTTAAAGACAATGCTGAAGTCTGCCCCTTGCCTTACTCCTTTCTCTCTGGATCGCCCCTTGGTTGTGGCAGCTGATGCATCAGCATACGGCATTGGGGCAGTCCTCGCACATAGGAACACTGATGGCTCAGAATATCCCATCGCTTATGCATCTAAGACGTTAACCCCAGCACAATGGAACTACTCCCAGATTGAAAAGGAGGCCCTGGCGATAGTGTTCGCCATCCAAAAATTTCACATCTATCTCTTTGGGGCAAATTTCACCCTCCTGACGAACCATAAACACTTAGTTACACTTTTTGGACCCCACTCTCACCTTCCAGAGAGGACGGCTCAACGTCTCCAGCACTGGGCATTATTTTTATGGAATTACACTTACACGATCCGGTATAAGCCCACCGCCCACCATGCTAACGTGGACGCTTCGTCACGTCTCCCAGCAGGCCCTGTTCCTGTGTTTGACCAACTGGAGGTCCTCTGCTTTCACATTTATTCCACCCGCTGGGATTCAATGTACAGTCTGCCTCTTATGGCTGCTCACATTGCCATGGCTAAACACCGCGACCCTATCTTCAGGCAGGTTCTCCGCTATGTGGTCCACAGTTGGCCCTCCTATATTACTCGTCGGATGCGGACTGACTTCAACCTCTGCCACCACCTGTCCCACAGGCTCTCTGTGGTTGATGATGATCTTCTGTTGGCCACGGAGTTGGATGCCCATCAGGTGGTCATCCCTCCGGCTTTTCGACATCACGTGCTCAGTTGGTTACACCGCGGGCACTGGGGTATGTCCCGCATGAAAGTTTTGGCTTGCCAGCATGTGTATTGGCCCGGCATTGATGGTGATATTGACTGCCTGGTCCATGGGTGCACTGTGTGTGTGCGTCACCAGGCAAGGCCCCGCCCCTCAGTCATTCGCACCCTGGTCTGTGCCTCACTGGTCCTGGGATCGCATCCATCTTGATTGGTTGGTTGGTTGGTTGGTTTAGGGGTGGGTGAAGGGACCCAAACTATGAGGTCATCGGTCTTGTTCTTAATAAAACAATGCCACAATTGTGAGAATAAAACAGACGAAATATAGAACACAAAACGGAAAGAAAGGAAAAGCCACAAGAACGAAGAGAAGGCAATGAACACTAAAAGGAACAAATGAAGACAAGAAAACAGAGAGATTCTAGAAACAGAAGAGAGTAAAACACGAGAGGAGATTACAGTGGCTGGCCAACCACGAGAATAAAAAGGGAAAGCCAGCCACTCTGAAACACCCTAAAAGCACTAGGGTGGAGGACACAGAGGGGCAAAGGACATGCGCTAAAACCCACATAGAATTATAAAACCCACTCTCATGGATAAAATGTAAAACTAATGCTGCTGTGGAGGCACTGTCACCCAACACCGAAGGCAGGGTGCAGGGGAAGTTAAAAGTCTGCCGCAGAGCAGGTGAAAGTGGGCAGTCCAGCAAGAGGTGGACGACTGTCATTTGGGAGCCACAGCGACACTGAGGTGGGTCCTTGTGACTGAATAGTTAACCATGCATTAGCCACGTATGGCCAATGCGGAGCTGGCAGAGGACAACTGATTCCCTGCAAGAGGCCTGCATTGAAGACTTCCACACATTCATAGTCTCCTTAATGACATGCAGTTTGTTGTCCGCCTCCCAAAGTCGTAAAACCCTGTGGTGTAAGACAGAACACGTCAGCTTCGGAGATGCCTCTCTCCAGAAGCGGTTTCTGCGTCGCTTGTTTGGCCAGCCTGTCGGCAAGTTTGTTGCCGGGGATTCCGGTGTGAGTGTCCTGGGGTTCACACAAACACCACGGAACGGCAGGACTGTTCCAGGGCATAGATGGACCCCTGAATGGACGCTACCACAGGGTGGCGAGGGTACCACTGGTTGATAGCTCGTAGGCTGATCAATGAGTCAGTACACAGGAGAAATGACTCGCCAGAACTGTTGTAGCGGCAGCTTAAGACGATGTCATACGCACAGGATGCAGGCGTTCAAATTTTCTCTTAGCCTCAGTGTAGGTCAGTCTGTCCAGGGTCTTGTACTTAATGATTTTCCTTTGTTTCTGGAGAATCCTGCAGTCAGGCTAGCAAGGCGAATGGTGCTCTCCGCAATTGACACAGATGGGAGGCGGGGCACATGGAGTACTGGGATGTGATGGGCATCCACAATCTCGGCCTGTGACACTGGAAGTACAGCGGGAAGACATATGGCCGAACTTCCAGCACAGAAAGCACCGCATCGGGGGAGGGATATAGGGCTTTACATCACACCAGTACACCATCACCTTGACCTTCTCGGGCAATGTATCACCCTCAAAGGCCAAGATGAAGGCACCAGTGGCAACCTGATTATCCTTCAGACCCCGGTGGACACGCCGGACGAAATGTACACCTCGCCGCTCTCAATTGGCACACAGATCATCGTCAGACTGCAAAAGAAGGTGTCTGTGGAATATGATATCCTGGACCATATTTAAGCTCTTATGGGGTGTGATGGTTACAGAAACATCCCCCAGCTTGTTACAAGGGAGTAACTCCAGTGACTGGGCAGAGGATGCTGTTTCGATCAAGACTGACCCAGATCTCACTTTGGACAAGCCCTCCACCTCCCCGAACTTGTCCTCTAAATGCTCAACAAAAAACTGAGGCTTCATCGTCATGAAAAATTCCCCATCAGCTCTAGAACATACAAGGTACCGGGGCAAATAAGATTTGCTGCCATCCTTAGCCCGACGTTCCTCCCATGGTGTGCCAGGGAGAGGAATGATTTGGAGTCGTACTTCTGTGCGTTGAATTGAACTCGTGATCACTTAGAGACTGCTGGTGTTTCCCCACCAGCAAGAGATGATGCACTATGCTTTATCGCGTGTCATCTGTCCTGATGCCACCCACTCCAACCAGGGGCCCTCCCCATGGGTGCCACCCAGCCGCAGCAAAGGCCACCTGGCACGATGGCTATTGTCGGGAGTCCCGATGCCCCAGGGGGATGGGCATCTACCCCTTGGCATACGTGGGGAGTTAACGGTGTAGGCACCAGCAGAGTAATCCCTGTGTGGTCAGGGGGCTACAATGAACAGGGTACATGGCGGCCCCACCACAACGGACTGGCTACCGTGCTGGATATCAGATGCAAAGAAGTCCATGGTCATCGTCGATGCAGAAACCGACACTGCATAGTGCATGGTGGAAAACGCACCTAGGAAGGTGTCCTCACCCAAGAGATGGAGAATGGGCAGGACTGCAATGTGCCGATGAGAAAGTGGGCTAAAGATCTCAATGCACGATGGACACGATGCACTTTGTAAGGCGCCCTTCCCCAATTGGCTTGCTCTTCACGAACATTTTGAAGGATGGAGGTCAAACCCTACAGGGGACCATCACATAAAGGCTGAAATGTATGAAACTCCTTTTAGTTGCCTCGTACGACAGGCAGGAATACCTAGGACCTATTCTAATCCACGGACCCGCAGGGGGGGGGGGGGGGGTGGCATCCATCTCGATTTTGCAGGCCCATTTTTGGGGTCCATTTGGTTACTTCTCGTTGACGCCTACACCAAATATCCATATGTCGTCCGAATGGCATACACCACCGCAGAGGCCACACTCATGGCCCTGGCAGGTCCTCGCCACTGAGGGCCTGCCTTGCACATTGGTCTCCGATAATGGCCCCCAATTTACGGCATCCTCCTTCCACAACTTCTGTCAGACCAATGGTATCAAACATATCCGTAGCCCACCTTTCCACCCTTCCTCCAATGATGCAGCGGAGAGGCTTGTCCACACATTTAAACAACAGTTGACAAAGGTGGTCAGAACACATCAGCCCTAACCCTGTTCTTGAGCACATATCGCACCGTGCCAATTGACAGACATAGTCCGGTGGAGCTCCTCCTTGGGTGACAGCCGCAGACCCTACTTCATTTGCTGATGCCATCACCCTCCCATCCCCGCTCCTGGCCCTCTCAGCGTTACGGACCCAGCACTGCCGTGTGGGCCGGCACACACGGGAGAAAGGCGGGTTGGACGCCCACCATGGTAATCGCGGCCCACGGGCAGTGTGTGATGTCAGTGCAGACATCAAAAGGGTTGGGGCACTGCCATCATAACCAGCTCACCCCACGTACCCCGGCGGGACTCCCGGCACCGCCACCGCCTACACTACCTCCTTCTGCTACAGATGTAGTCCTTGAGTTGCCGCCACTGCCCCAGGTTGCTGCCTCCCCACGAGCCTGCTGCCTGCCCTTCCTGCCTCCAGGTGGAGTGGAGGCTCCCTCCGACAGCCTGGCCCCTGGGTCAGCTGTCCCTTCCTCCCTGACAATGGCAGTTGACGAGTCCAGGTCTTCTCCAATCTGCCGACCACCGCGGCACCATCCGGGGCGTTTTTGCCCCTGTGCGCAAGTTTCAGGGGGGAGGGATCTGGCACCAAGCACCACAGGTTTTGAATCCGTGCCAGACAGCTTGGAACTCAATGACCACTAGAGGTCTCTGCACCAGCCATGCCATAGGCTGTGGCTGCACGTGCTCCTCTACTTTTCTAATTAGAGTAAGAGCGCAAATGTTGTACTGCCAACTTCAATATACTTAGTGATACGCTTTTCAAATGACCATACATGGGACAGAAGCACAGGCGTTTATGATGCGGTCAACCACGTCTTCATGGCCTGTTGGCACTTGGTGGTACACAACATCTTTTAAATATCCTACAGACGGAAATCCATGAAATTCCATTATTGTTATAACTGCAAGGTACATTCGGAGGAAATACGAAAGCGTCCGATCCCACCCGTCTGCTTTGACCCATGACGTCACAAATATGGCGGAAACAAAAACAAACACACACACTTTCCACAAGAAGCCTAATGACACTAACGGGACAAGTGCGGGAAATGGGGTGTTTTGGGTGGGGGGCAAACTAAATATAAACAAATTTAGATGCCTTGCGTAGCTACAACGTGTAAGTGAAGACAGCCATGCATGAATACGCACCCACCTCCCCAGGGATCGTAACCCCTGCAACCCATAGAAGATAAAGATGCTTCAGTAGCTGATTAGTGTTTTCTGTCTTTTTTAAAAAAAAAAATCTCACGGGATAGAACGAACAGAACAGAAAGATAAATATAATGAACTAAAACAGAAATTCGAGGAAACAGATAATTAAAATAAGTAATAAGTGTTTTTAAATTAAAAAAAAAAAAAAAAATCTCACGAGATAGAACGAACAGATCAGAAAAGTAAATAAAATAAGATAAAATGGAACTGGAGACAGCCACACTCAAACCAAACTCCGCGTCGTCATGACGTCACACACGACAACACCCTTACGTCATGGGTCAAAGCCGACGCGTTGGATTGGACGCTTCTGTCGACCCGATTCGGAAAATAGGTTGCTTGCAGGCAATTTTCAGCAGTTGATAAATGTTTCAGAAAGCTTGTGACACTGAACTGCATTAACTGGATTTCATTAACACTACTAATAAAATCCAGTAAATGTAGTTCAGTGCCACGAGTTTTTTGAAACACTCAGAAAACTTACATTAGTTGATGAACAAGTCTGCAACAAATACTTTGAGGCACCTTATGTACATCTTATATATCGTAGACAAATTACAAAAAAACCAATGGTGAGTCACTATGTGAATTTTACAGAATTTTGCTATTTGGGCAGAAAAGATAGCTGATGAAGGTAGAAATAGGGTCATTCCATGTCAAGTCACCCAGGCCTTGACACCAACCATGTCAGATTTTGATGAAACTTGGTACAATTACTTCTTTTATCATCCTGAAAGCACTTGTAAAAATTTTTTGCTCTATCTCTTATAGTTTTTTTTTTATAAATTTTTAAAGTTTTTAGATTTGGCGTTGTTTCAGCAGTCGGAAATCGTAACTTAAACGTGTCCTCACAACTAAAAAAATTTGTATGTTAAAGAATACTCAAGATACCAGTATGAAATTTTGGAATAAGTTTGTGTATTATATCTAAATGTTAAAAAAATTACCATAAAGATATATTAAAATCTTCCAAATGAAAAAAATTACAATTAGTTGTTGGGTTTTTTTTTTGTTTAGTTTTACAAAAACTGCAATATCTAGAGTCTCAGACCTGATAGAAAGCTCAAATTTGTTTTAAAATACTCTTAATTGTATAGGCTATTAGAGAAAAGAAAAATTATGTTGGCTTTTTAACCTGTTCAATAGTTATCTAATTTTTTAAATAATATTAATTATATTTTAAAAATATAATTAATATTATTTAAAAAATTTAAAAGATCAGTTAGATGTATGGGAGGCAACGGCAGCACAATATGGAATGCATTTCTCTGCAAAGAAAAGTGAAATAATTGTCACAACAAGGAAGAAGAATAGGCCAAATGTGGATATAACTTGTGGAGGGGAAAAACTACAAGTGGTAGAGAACTTCAAGTACCTGGGAAGCATGATTGAAAGTAAGGGGGGAAATGCAATGGAAATAAATGAAAGGTGCAGAAAAGCAGGGCAGTTCTACAAATGCATTAGGGGGCTTATTTGGAGCAAGGAGGTGCCACAGAAATCCAAGGGAATTATATACCGAAGCTACTTTGTCCCCATATTGGCATACGGAAGTGAGACATGGGTAAAGCACAAAAGCGACAAAAGTAGAATACAGGCTAGTGAAATGAAGTTCCAGAGGAGCAGGTTGAGTGTAACAAGACGAGACAGATTGCGAAATGTGTATGTGAAGGAAAGACTAAAGGAGGAACCAGTAAAGGACAGGATAGAAAAATTGAGACAGCAGTGGTATGGACACATGAAGAGAATATATGAGGATAGAATTCCAAAGAGGATGTATGATCTGCAACTGGAGGGGAAGAGGCCCAGAGGAAGACCAAGAGATATATGGGTGAAGGGAGTGAAGGAATGTGTGACGAGAAGAGGAGAGAACTGGACGAAGGTGGAAGGGGGGAATGGTGGAAAGACAGAACACGATGGAGAGGCTTGTGTTCCCGACAGACCCAGCCAGTGGCTGGAAACTGTCCAAGATGATGATGATGATGATATTTTAAAAATAAAAAGTACCAAGTGACTTAGACACCAAAAATAAGTTTTTGTCTTCTTGGAGTAACAATGTATGCTTGGATTTTGTTTTGTTATTCCTGTGTTTTGAAGTAAAAAATTATTACAGTGTTAAATAGTGCTTGGATGGTATTTTATTAAATTTATTCGAACTTTCAGTAAGTACTGTTACTTAGTTACAGAGATTCTTTTCCAATATCCTATAAAAGTAACCAGAACAGTAATCAGACCAAAAGTGAAATCAGTATGTCAGATATTCAAACCTGTAGCGTAGGGTTATTTAAAAAATCTGTTTCCAAACAACCTACACACCTTCAAAAAAGTTACAACCGGTACCTGAATTGAGTGAGGAAGAAAAAAATTTGAGCCACTTACGATCTGGAATTAATCTGTGTGAATTTAAGAATATATGTTCACACCACAGCTACTACTTTTTAAATGTTTTTGAAAAGTATCAAACAACATGTGTAGACCCACTAAAAAAACCATCAAAAGTCGTTGAGAAGTGTAGGCTTGGATCTTTCTAAACAATTACTGACAAAAAATAGTAGCATAAAACCTAGACAAAAGCTTTGCTCAACATGCCGTAACTTTTGTGAGGAAAAATTAAGAGTTGAAGTCAATGAAAGTGAAACAGATGATGAAGTCATGGTTGAATTAGAATCATTGGAATCCAGAAATGAATCCCTCGTACAAACAAACATTGCTCTTGATAATTTAGGTTTAACACCAATAAAGCTTCATGGCTTGTCAGAACAAAGTAAAGGGTCTTATTTTAAAAGGAAGGTTAGTAGTATTGAAAAGACTGCAAAAAAGGCGGTTTCAAAAGCATTAAAATATGATGCACCAAGTTCTGATGATGACGAAGAAGATACAAGTGTGGTTGAGAAAGCAAAGGATTTTGATGTAATGATTTCTCTTATGAAAGAGAAGATGTCATCTGTTGGAGGTCTAGAAAAATCCAGATTCTGACCTTGGCTCCAGATTCTTGGAGTCGAAATAAAGTGATGAAAGAATTTAATGTAAGTGAGTACATGGTGCGACAAGCTAGAAAGCTAAAATCTGAAAAGGGTATTCTGGAAACTCCTGGTCCAAAAAAAGGTAAAACTCTTTCTGAAAATACAGTAAGACTTGTAACAGATTTTTATGAAAAGGATGAAAGTTCCAGAGTGCTACCTGGAACAAAAGACAAAGTAAGTGTTCAAAAAAAATGTGTACATGCAAAAAAGACTCATTTTGTGTAACTTGAGAGAACTCTATTATTCTTTCAAATGGGATAATCCCGAGGTAGAAGTAGGATTTTAAAAATTTTGTTTCTTGAGACCTAAATGGTGTATCCTTGCTGGTGCTGCAGGCACACACCTGTATGTGCATGCAGTATCCACCAGAATGTTAAACTATTATTGGATGCTGTGAAAATTGAAGAATCTTATAAAGACCTAATTAAGATGCTTGTGTGCAACACGGAAAACCAAAACTGCATGCATCATTGCGACAGCTGTCCTGCAAATGCTGCACTAACTGAGTACTTAACTGAAAAACTAAGTGAAGATTATGATTTAGAAGAAGAAATTGTAATCAGTCAGTGGGTTAACACAGACACGGCAGAAATGATCAAACAGTCTATCAGTGTTGAAGACTACATTTCTTTATTGGTTAGGTCATTGGAAAAGGTCACCCCGCACTCGTTTATAGCAAAATCCCAATCAGCAGCCTTTAAAAGATTCAAAGAAGACCCACCACCCAAAACAGCAATTATTGTGATGGATTTCAGTGAAAATTATTCCTTTGTTATACAAAATGAGATCCAAAGTTACCACTGGAATAGAGGTGGTTGTACTCTACACCCAGTTGGAATTTTCCTAGGATATGAGGAAAACAATGTTTTTGGTTCCAACCACTGTTTTATTAGTGATGACCAAGAACATGACACTGGTTTTGTTAACTTTGTACAAAAAGAAATTACAAAGTGGCTGTCATTACATCATACTGACATTGACTCAGTTCACTACTTTACAGATGGTTGTGCTGGGCAGTACAAAAATAGAAACAGTTTTAAAAATTTGACTGAACACTTGGGAGACTTTAATTTGAAGGCCCAACACTCTTTTTTTGCAACAAGTCATTGGAAGTCAATTTGTGATGGCCTAGGAGGAACTATTAAAAGAATTTTAAGGAAAGCCAGTCTACAGCTTTCGGATGAAGAACAAATAATGACAGCAATCGATGTGTTCAAGTTTTGTGAAAAAAAATATTGAAAACATTCATTTTCACTTTATTGACAAAAAAGAAGCTGATTTGCTACGGTTAAAACTAGAAAAACGTTTTTTCAGCAACCCGAACCATTCCTGGAACAAGAAGTCTTCATAACTTCAAACCACTTCCAACAAACAACCTTGAAATTAGAAGGACTACAGATAGTGTAAAACCCTCCTTAGTCTTTTCTTTCCATTCTTCTGATTGGGTTCGTGTTGAACCATGCAAATCATGATGGTAACTGGTACTTTGGACAGGTAAAAACAATATTCAATGATGAAGAAGATGCAGAAATTCTATTTCTACATCCTTCAGGACCAGCTGCATCATTTTATTGGCGTGAAAGAGAAGATTCTTGCATAGTGCCTTTGGAGCACATAGTCTCTGTAGTAGACGCACCTCAATCAAGCGGCACTGGAAGAATGTATTACTTCAAAAAAGACTGTATCAAAAGAACTGAAAGCTCTTGGATGAAGTGGAAAAACAGTTTGAATCAGCATTAATGTTCATTAAAAAGACAAAATTACTAAAAAAATTCAATGTTTCAAGCAATCAGTTGGGTTATACATAAGTGTTGTAAGAACACTATCTTTGTACATAATTCTAATGTAATCTACTATAATTAATAATAATTAATAAACATGTTAAAAAGCCATCATTATTTTTGTTTTATCAAGTAGCCTATATGTTTAAGAGTAATTGAGCAGTCTATCAGGTCTGAGACTCTAGATATTGCAATTCTTATAAAACAAAACATCCGTTAAAAAAAAGAAATATATTAATATTTTCTATGATATGTATATATATATATATATATATATATATATATATATATATATATATATATATATATATTAATATATTTTAATAGTATCATTTTTATCTTCAAATATGTATAATAAATAAACTTGCTGCAAAAATTCATGATGTTATCTAAAAGAGTTTTTAAGATAAGCAATTTTAAAGTTTTGAATACAAATTAAATTTACCATTTCCGAAGGTTCGGAAAACGCAAAACATAAAAACTTTAAAAATTTATAAAAAAAAAAACTATAAGAGATCCAGCAACAAAAATTTCAGGTGTTGTCAGGATGGTATTAGAACCATTTGAGCCAACTTTCATGAAAATCTAAGGAGGTGGGTGTAAAATTTATTTTTTATTGGGTGATTTGATATGTAATGACCCAGTAGAGAGGATATCAAATACAGACCGGCAACGGCAAGAAAAGGATTTCTCAAAATGAGAAATATCTTCACATCAAGCATATACATATGTGTGTTAGAAAGTCTTTTCTGGATGTATCTGACTGCTGTGTAGCTTTGAATGGAAGTGAAATTTGGATGATAAAAAGTTCAGACACGAAGAGAATAGGAGCTTTTGAAATGGGCTTCAATATAATAATGTTGAAGATTAAATAAGTACATCAGGTATCAGTACCTAATGAGGCTAAAGAAATTTACTGCACAACTTGACTAAATGAAGGAATTAGTTATATGGTTGAATCTCTCTCAGGATATGGTAAGGGAATGACGATGTACAAAATGGCACAGAAAATTAAGGGGCAGGAAGAAAATAAAAATTCATGTGACAAGCATTGTAATTTTTGATGGATGTAACTTAGTGATAGGTTTGTTTGGAGTTTTTTTTTTTTTTTTTTTTTTTTTTTTTTTTTTTTTTTTTTTTTTTTTTCCCCCCCCTCTCTCTTCCACAGCATAACAACGTTTCGACAGCAAACGTGAAAAATTATCACCCTGGCAAAAAGCAGACAGAAGCAATGATTCTTCTTAATATTGGATGATTTATTACCAACAGCTCAGAAAGATTTATAAGAATTCTGCTGCTTCATTTTCAGTAGTTCACTAATGGGAATTTTCATTCAACATGGTCATCCTTCTCTTGAAGACGATCCACAAGGAGGACATCACATAACGGACGTCCAAAAACCACAAACACAGGTATACACAAATTCAGGGTGCGCAATGTCTGGATCATTTTAACAAGAATCCAAATGATTTTACACAAATTTCTTATAGTGAATTAGACAGGGAGTATAAATTAAAAAGCAGTGAATGCAGTACAGGTTGTGATGGAACCAAAGAGGATCTTGTTTGCCAGAAGGGTTAAAGCCACTATCTCCTGGGATCCAAAAGTTATAAATCTAATGGGTTAGCCTGCAACAAGTAAAACTATAAATGGAAAATATTATGCTATTCTTCTGGACTAATTGAATTTTTTGGGAATGGAAGAGAGGAGAGAATGTGAGGTTTGGATTGCAAAATGGGGGAAAAAGTCAAGGATTTAGAGTAGGCTACAGACTGTTGCAACATGAAGTCTTTCAGCAGCACCAGTATCCCCTTCCACTTCCACAGATTCGAGTACTGTAGGGAGGTGGTGGCAACCACAGATGGTTATTTCCCGAATCTTCCAGATTCACATTTCATGTATGGTATCCATTCACTGGGCAAACTGATTTGTTGGTGCACTAAATGAATAGTTCCTACTTCATGAAGTAATCTCCCTACAAGAATGTGTACAGATCATAATAGCAAAACTAAGGTCACACAATACGTTCCTACAATGTTGAAGCTCTAAGCAGTTAAATGTAAACACCCAAAACTGCAACCAGTCACTTTTTTGAAATGGTTATTTGTTCATTACATGAACCAATTTTCAAACCTTTTCAGGCTCATCTTCAGATGGTTTTCCAGAAGTTACATAGCTGTTTCAAGCATAGTGCTGTGTGCTGGCTCAGAGACAAGAAGACAGAACATGCTTTGTTGCATTGCCATGAGTACTGTTCATCTGTTGGTTTGGATCCAAAATTTAGTTTTGCACTTACTGTGATATTATGGGCATCTTTTCTGTTAGATCCAAATAGTCAGATAAACAATACTCACTAACAACAAAAGCCGTCCATAATGTCACAGTAAGTACACAACTAAATTTTGAATCCAAATTCACAAACAGTACTCCTGGTGATGCAATAAAACATGTTCCATCCTCTTGTCAATGAGCCATCATTCAGAATCTGCTTGAAATAGCTATGGGACTTCTGGAAAACTGTCTGAAGATGGGCCTGAAAAGGTTCCAAAACTGGTTCATGGAAAAATAAATAACTATTTCAAAAAAGTGACTGCTTGTAGTTTTTTATATTTACAGTTAATAAACTGTCTAAAACATATCTGTTATGAATAATCTTAATCTGTATGTGATTAGCCTATTTAGCAAGTTGCAGCAGCTGGGGCATTGCACAAATCAGACTTACAATTTTTGTGGATTAAAAGTTGTTGTATGAGGAAAACTGACAATCAACAATTTTTTTTCCGTAGAGCACAGGTGGTTGAATCCTAACAATCTAGAAAACATAGATGAAATTCAAAAACCAATACAGCAGCTGGCCTGTGAGAAAAAATCCCCTTTTTCAAGTAATATCTGAAGACATCTGTGAACCACACCATCTTCTAGGTTCTGCCAAGAACACTCATTTAGGAGCTACAACACAGTGTATGGATACCGTATAGAGGCATTAATACAATACGTAAATTTTGCATTATTCTCTCCTTATAGGCCAACCATATGGAATAATGTGAACAACTGTGTACAAGTCTACCTTATGATTATGGCACACACTCATTCCGAAACAAAGACTGCTTGTAATTCAATCAGCAGAGATATAGCCTATTTTTGCATCTGCCAAAAATTGGAAATAGTGTTGAAAGGCAAAATACAAAATATTTTAGTAGCTAAATGTGGGTTGAGTGGGGGGGGGGGGGGGGGGGGTAGTCGGGAGCGGGGAGGACGGAAGGGTAGCTCAGCTGGAATATATTGTTAATCTCAAATAAAACAAGCTATCTATAGTAAAAATCTTACCTGACAGTGCGTATAGGTTGATCTTTCAAAGTTAAACAATATTGACCATATTACACAGAAGATAAAACTTGTCAACGGCATGGAAACAGTAACCCAAGCCACTTTACCGAATGGTATTGATAGTGTATATCCTTTTTTCTTATGATGCAAAGGTAAATAGTCTTGACCAAGCGTTATCGTCGTAGACATATCTACGGTTTTTTATTTCGTCACTGTGAACAGGACGCCCTTTTCTAGGAGTTAGTTCATGTTGCAGAATTATGTGGTCGTGAAATACATAGTGAGGCGTGAACTGTATAGCGCTCTGCCTGCCTTTGTACTGAAATATGCAAACCATTTGACCATCACTGAATGTCACATTTTGGTGGAATATTCTGCTGCTGAATTATATGTCAATCTCTGTGACCTGCAGAGCACCAACTACTAAACAGCTGTCGCCTATTCTCACAACCACTTGACGTACCTACAAAACACGCACGCATTGCGACATGCTACTGTTCCCCAATCTTGGTTGTTTATCATATATCCCGGCACTGCGCTACTGTGGCGCGTTAACTATTATGTAATCTTTGGGTATAAACAATGTCGCTGTGCCTGTAAGCTTGCAGTTAGGTAGTGCAGTTTGCGTAGAATGCTAGTTGCTGTGCCATAGAAACAAACAAAATGTAAGTAACTTAAAGCTGATCGAAATACTGATCACTTGTTAATGTTTTTGTTTCATTATACTAAGGAATGAATCGTGAAGCAGAGCATATCATCTGAACCAAGCGCTGAATGGACTAAGAATAGTGCCACGGTAAACAAATAGGTTCGCACTCCATTTCAAACGAAAATTAGAGTAGGCAATCATTGTATGGACAGGTCCGTATAATTAGATTTGGTTTCTCAAACTGAAGTCGAAAAACATGTTAATTGACTTTGTTGCTAGCGACGTAGGAACGCTGTAGGTGTTCTGTCAGTCTGTCGCGGCATCGTGAGGATTGCGGGAAGAGTGAAGATTCCTCTGATCATACTTATTAGTGTGTTGGCTGTTAATACTGTAACAGGGCGTAATTTTTTAACGCGTGGAATAATGCCATAGTATCCTTTCTTAATTGGCTAGATGCATTGTTAATGAACGTGTCGGTAATTTCCTCCTGTTCCTTTCATCTAATTTCTTTTTTTTATTTTAGTATATCGCAGCTGTTTTCAGTATTTTCCCAGAAAGGTTTTAAATGTTGCAATGTTGTTGTTTTCAACATTTTGATATCAGCCTTCATCAAATTCTGGCAAGAAAGAAAAATAGATATCATCCGTACCCATATCCTTTTGGAATTTCTCTGCAAGATAAGATTTTCAAAAATGATTTTCTTCAATATTCAGATTAAGCACTCTTCTGACATGTAGCACAATTGTGCGTTAGATGGAATAAGTAGCTGGTTAATAATTGATCATCTTTAGCTGTAAATAAATTCTCTGAATTAGCCTAGTTGTGAAAGCGAAGTGCCTACATTTCCCAGTTTGAAACATAAAGACGAAGAGGAAATTTACAGAGAGAAGTACTGTAAATGAGACATTGCCAATGGAAAAAAAGTTGACATTACCATCATTGTATTAATATCGAATAAATGCCTGACTACATAGTAGATATTGTCATATCGGTCATCAAAGATTCCATGTCTGAGATGTTAAAGCAATTGATTTTTACCCTTTTTGTCTTGGACACTATATTTTTAACTTACAAATTTCAAAAGTTTTATCTATGCAATTATTATTGAGTTGGAACTGCTGTTGTAAATTGTTTCTAACACAGTTGCATCCATTCATGCTGAAATTGGAAGGTGAATGTTCATCAGATGATCAAAGTTGAAATTATAGATATTTTATGAATGGTAATAATGCAAATTTTTAGTTGCATTATCAGTCCAACTACAGTAGGTTAGTTACTTTGTGTCCATCACACCTGCAATAAATCATTTAAATAATTTTTACTGCTTCTTTACAGAGTTTCTCATTGTAGGATGATGAAAGTTTTGTACTTTACCAACTGTTTAAGATTTTTATAAAATTTATTTCATAAAGCAGATATAAGGATTCAGGAAATGTTATCAGAATAGTGTGTCATCAAAAAAATGAGCTGGCAGTCACATTCAGTCTGGAACACAGATTTAAATCTGAAAGAAGATAATCTTGATAAATAATAGTGTATAAAATCATAAACTCTGTGTATAAAACAAATGGAGACATAGGATATGAGGTAGAAAGGGATCATATATATCAGGACTGACAGAGACCAAATGGCTAAATCTGTCAGTTACTTCTTACTGGTAAAAATCTACATAAGAAATCTCAGAAGTAGAAATATGTGTGGAAAGTGAAATGCGGTGAAATACTTAGAAGCCCAGATCCAATTAAGAGTACTTTCACCCAGTTGAGTTTTATTTTTTTCTGTTTATTTCCCTGCTTGTTCCCAAAGGAAATTAACTGTTAGTTCTGTAAATATAATTTTGTGTGTTTCATTTCGATTTTGACAGCTATGCTTTTGTTGTTCCTATTTTGGCAACTTGCAGCGAGACGTTCCCCCTTTTTGAATTATTTGGGGAATATTTTAATTCCTGTACCAGATGAATTACGCCGTCAAAAGTGGGAATCGCAGTAGATTTAGTTGAACTCTCCAGTTTGTGATATGAAAAAAAGAATATTACCTATGACAGCAGTTTGCATGGTGTGATTTATTTATCCAAACCAGTCACTTATTTTGTAAGTGTGGATTTTTTTCTTTTGTGGTAAGTTATGTTTAGTGAACCATAAACACAAGACCATAAAAAGACTCTCATTTATTAAGTACACAGAACATTGCTTCACTCGCATAGAGATGAAATTCTATAAGCATCCAATTGCTCCCCAAAAAGAATAGCTTTGCATGCTGCAAGACAGATTGCATATAGTGATGATTAAATAACTCATCTACAGTTAAAGTTGTAAATATCGAAGCCCATTCTACTGGTGTGTCGCATAAACAGAGCACACTAATAATTTTTAAAATGTTTTTGTTGTCACCTCATTATACTGTTGCATTTCTACATGGTATATTTTTAGATGTTAATACATTATAAAGATTTGAAGAAAAGAAGACAAAATATGTACACTACCACAGAAATTTGATTTTTGTTATTAGTTAAATGTTTCCCTTCTATTCACTGTTGTTCTCAATAATTAACTTGCTTTGTGGCATTTATTACAGATAAGTACTGTTTTAAATGAGGGAGTAATATTAGATTTTTCTCCTTCCTTTCAGGCTCTCGCTAAATATTCTACAAGTTATTGATACATTATCTTAGTGTGCTTCATTGAGAGACATGGTTTGGAGAGAAACAGAATAGGCTCGAGTGCAACTACTATCTTACAGAACCATGTCTGCAGTGCTCAGCAACACATGCCAGCAAACAAAAGAAAGTTCAAAAAGAAATGAAATTGCACGTCGACGATGGAAGATACTTGCACGTGCCCTTCAAAGAAGTAGCGAGGGCGAGACAAATGAAGATGAAGATGTATCTGTTCGACGCTTCACCTCATTTCATCTTTTCACAATGAAATTGTTACCATCTTATAATAATTCCACTAGCTCTGTGGCATCATGGTCAGAGTACTCTGTAGTTGTTGCACGTGAAAAATATTCCATATTTATTCGCCACCCCTTTCCAAATTTCACAGCCACAGAACTGATGGGATTCAATAATACAGGAAATATTTGTATTTGGCCTTCAGAAGAAGTACTAGCATTCTACGCACTGTGTAACTTACAACAGTTTGCTGGGAAAACAATTCTTGAACTAGGGGGTGGCAGCACTTGTCTTGCTGGTCTTTTCCTTGCTAAATATTCATCAGCTTTCAAGATACATCTTACTGATGGAAATGAATCTGCCATGAAAAATGTTCAGTATATTGTTGATCGTAACTTTCCACAGGGAAATGACAGACTTGTATGTTCTGTATTAGAATGGGGAAGCTTTTGGAGGCTAGCTGTTAATCAGCATATTAAGCCTTATGACATAATACTGTCTGCTGATTGTTTGTTCTTTGATGAAGCAAGAAATGATTTAGTAGAGACTATATGGACAGTCTTGAGTGAAAATGGGACAGCTTTTGTAATGGCACCGCAGAGGGGTGATACATTTGACAAGTTTAGACAAGAGGCAAAGGCAAGGGGGTTTATATGTTCAAGCAAAAAGCATTACAGTGATCATGTTTGGAACAGACACTTACAGGTCAAACAAAACTGTGATTATGATGAAAATATCCATTATCCACTGCTACTTATTTTGAAAAAGTCTATGCCAGCAGAAATTGGAGACCAATTCAACCTCTAGGGATTATATCTTGCCTTTACAGAAATTAATGAAATGTATTAAAAAGTTACAAAATTTCAGAAGTAATTATATTTGATCATTTTACTGAACTATGGTGCCATAATGAAACTTTGAAAGAGATATCAGTATTTTCACATTGTTGTTTTGTAAATGATGAAAGTTAATCTAGTCATACTACAATTGAGTAGAATTGATGTCAAGTATACTGTTGTAAATTTATTGGAGTGTTTGGAATTTTATATCCAAGGATCAGAAACGTTTGTGCCATTGTGTAAAAGACTGAAAAAATTTGTGAACTTAGTTTTATTATTTTATTGAGGATTATTTATTTGAAACAGAGCACTTTATAATATTTGCAAATCAACTGGTACGATGATTCACAAATTTTCAGTAACTTAAAGCGTACAAAAGAGGACTTTTGAGTACTGTATATCTTTGTGTTCCTGTTGTGTACGTATACTTTTTTATGTAACAGGTGGAATGTTTGATTCTGATGATTGTATTGAGTGTGTCATTCCTATCCAGTGAGCAAATTGCCTGTCTTTTTGACGTATGTAATAACACTTACCGCTCTTTCATTCCTATTCTTTCCATTGTGCGGGATGGGCTCGAATGATTGTATGAATACTTGCCGTAAATTATAGATTCTGTGTCAAGTTGTGAAAGATATTGCTTGACAGTCACATCCAGTACATACTTAACTATTTTGAAAAAGCTTTAAGTATCTGTACTTCTGTAGCCTAGATGTAATAGACAGATGGTGTCTTGCAACTGCAGTGATTTTTTTCATTATTTCCTTGTTCTTACCTGCCAGTGCACACCGTATTTTATGTTGTAACTCTATTTTAAGATGAATATATGCAATAGTGTGTGTTTTAAACTGTATCAGTGAGAAACCATTCAGTACCTATGACACTGCAGTTGCTAGATGCATCTTTCTTTTATGTTTCAGTTATTTCCTAACATTCCTCTTTTTACCTTTTCTACATATCTATTTTTTATTGTTTTAATGTAATGAAGAAAATTTAATGTAGTGTTGGAAGTTTACACCTGGATGCAATTTCAAAATTCTTGTTCATAAAAATATTTGAAAATGTTGTTAACCTGGAGGCTAGAAAATGGAGAGTGCATGGCATGAGGAAACTTACTCATAGATGTTCACAAGGACAGTCTCTCTAATGAAACAGGTTAAACACAGGCATTTTGAAGCACGAGTACTGTACTGACTGATAGGATTGGTCGGAATATTGTTGGTACCAGTCTTTACACACACACACACACACACACACACACACACACACACACACACACACACACACATACATGTATTTTGATTTCTGTATGGTATTAATGCACTCTTCATTGTTCTGGACCATCAGGTTTTTTCTGTATCCCATCCAGTTAGTTTTCATTTACTTCCTTCCAGAAATCACAAAATATCTTTTACTTGAAAATTATGTTTGTTCAGTGATTTCCTTTCATTCTCCTTGAGAAATGTCAGAGGTATTAATACAGCATTGTGGATGTTACAGTGGTAAACATTTCTGTGTATTGCATAAAAAATTGTTAAAATATATTGACTAGTCATTATATGTAGTAGTTTGTGTGTGCTTTAAGCAATGTACAAACAAAAATTGAAGTTTATCATTAACAATTCTTAAAAGGAATTGATTTCATTTTGTAACAGAAAATTAGCCTAAGCTATTTGATGGTGGTGATATGCAATTAATACATTTCATAAGGCATTCTTATCTGTTTTTACAGATTGATACTTATATCACCGCACTCTGTGAATAGTTTGTAATTCTCAGGGATGCCATTTTAGAATGTTATAGACAGATAAATGTAGAAAATGGGAAGAGTTTTTCTATTGGTATGAAATAGCCATTATGTGCATAACAAGAATTAGTGGCTGTTCATGAGGATTGACTGAAGTTATGAATCTCAGAATAATGCTTTCTCGGTGCAAAAATATTTTATATCTTTGACAGCTATTTGAGAGAGACACAGTGTATTTTAAACTCTGACCATTGTGGTACACACACTTGATGTTTTATATAAACTGAGCCATGTTGCACTTTATTGGCAAGTAATGTGGCTATTTTGAGTGATTATGGAGTACTATGGTAGTTAATACTCTCCTCCTAGTCAGTAAAACTAATAAGATTTACATCTTTGTGAATAAAAAGGAAGCTATTTTTAAACAACACTATTTTGAAGAAAATAGTGATAGTAACATGTAGTTCATGTTTCTCATTGTTCAGTACAGTTTAACAGTTGTGAGAAACTATATACATTAGCGTAGCAGGGTGCTTTAGAAGCCAAAGCGATTTTGGCTTTTGGAGATAATGTGCACAATATTATTTTAAAATACTTGTATGTAACTAGGTTTCTTTTTATAATTGGTGCCATAAGACTCTCACTTGCTTCCTTGTTGTATGTTGTTTTATCATATTACTCCTACATATGGCTTTGGTGTTAACTTTAACGTATTGAGCAGAATGCTTTACTGCCGTAAGGTGACTGAAGTATGGAATATTGTGTATAACCTTGTGCCAGCAGTGTGTCATTCACTGTTAATCATCTTTGGTACATACATTTTTTCTTGCACAGTAAAGAAATCTGTGTTAAAGGTATATATTATCTACACTAGAGATGTGACCACATTGCCTTCTGGTTATTATTTATTTTGTTTCTTGCCAACTAAGATACTTACAAATAATTTTTTAATGTATGTAACTACATTTTTATTTTGTTTTGTTTGTACAGTGCTTGAGAAAATGTTCGAAGTCTTTGTGTTCCTAAACACATCATAAGTGATGTGTGTTAAAGTAACAAGTCAGTATTAGTGATACCTTTCCCTTTATACCTGTCATGTAATATTTAATGTTCTTTGTGAATGTTCTTCCGCTGGAAAGGGGAGTATTTGATTTAGTTCTTACCTAGAAAATTAACTTCAGAATTTTCCATTTGATAGTGTTTCTTTGGGATTGAACTTTTGGTACAGTGCCATACTGATTTAAGCTAAAATATGTAGTATAGTCCTTTCTCAACTTAACGTGCCTGTGATAAAAATTCTTAATACCTTAAATTAGTGTAGTGCTCTTTGGATGACCTCATACTTTCGCCATTGTCTGTCATATTGAAATCCAAAATAAACTGACATTAAGAGATTATTAAACTTTCATAACAGGAATTAGGAATATCCTTCTGTTGACTCTGAGGGGCCTGTGCCCTCCAGAGAAGGCATCCAATAAAAATCTCAGTTGCAGTGAAGGAATGATCCCTGTGTTGAATGATTACAAATTATTACAGTTTCTTGAAAGATGCCATGTGCACTGGTGTTGCTACTCTCATGTTTATCTTTAATGAAAATTGCTTGTCACACAGGCCCAAGTCTTGTTCTGTTTTAAGAGAAAAGGTAATGACGTATCTTTTTGGGATATACAGCTTAGTTGTTCTTTCCAACAAAAGCAGCATTGCTCACTCTCAAAAAGAGTCTGAATACTCTATACAAAAACATTGTCAGTACTGCTATTCAAGCACACAACAGCCATCTTTCAGACAATAAAAGACATTTACAGTATTCTTTACAAATTTCATGCTCTATAAATTGTAGAAAAGTTGTCTTTTGTGTGCACAAATCAAGTACTCCACATACATTGTTCTAAAACAATTGTATAATGTTCTTATTAATTTTTCTTGACAATCCTGGAATTTCCATTTTTAAGTTCTCTTTATTGATATACATACTGCATAATTATATATCCACATTAGTCACCATGTATCTGCATATTCATAATGTGAGGATTCAAATAATAGTATTACTTATCGTAATTTTCAGTAAACTGTCTTTGCTGAAGTTGAGAGAACATTCATTCCGAAATGCAATAAATAGTGCTAGGAAGTCTGTGATTTTTCAGAACAGTGATCTTCCTTCAGCCCAAAACACACACAAAAACTTAAATTTTCACTGGGTATTTATAGTTGCTCAGTTCCCGTGTTTCTAAATTACACAACTAATTACTATTCATACATTCCATTACATTAAATCACTGAAATATGTTGCATGAAATTACTCACTTCACAAGTTTTGATTTTTTTTTTTTACATTATCTAAGGAATTGAATATGTGCTGTGCAAGCCTTAATATTTCCATTTAGCTATTTTTTTACTTGATTGTTATTTCATATTTAGATGAGTGTGGCATATCTATTGGAACTTAGAGTGGCTAGATTTTTTTCCTTGTAGTAATTGGTGCAAACTAGGCAGAAGCAGCCAATACTTAGTTAATCAACTTGGCCATAAGATTATTCCTTTGATGACTATCAAAGTGTCGCCAACCCCCCCCCCCCCCCCCCCCCTCTCTCTCTCTCTCTCTCTCTCTCTCTCTCTCTCTCTCTCTCTCTCTCTCTCTCTCTCTCTCTCTGTCTCACACACACACACACACACACACACACACACACCAGGAAACCTTCTTTTCCCCTTTTGTGGCATGTTTTACAAACATTAGTACTTTATTTCTCATTAGCATATGCATGGTTCAAATAGGTGGTTGGTGTTCATTATTAGATATCTTGCCAGTCAGCTGGATATCTTGTTACGTAGTCATTTACTCCCCTCTCCACGTTTTTAGTTGTAGGTAAAAAGTTCTAGCTTTCCATTTATCTCCTTACTGTCTAGAAACTGGCCTTATGATCATATGTTTCAAGTTTTCAGATAGGAGAAGATTAAATCTCACCTCATACGATCATTGGCAAACAGCCTAAAATGAACAAATTTCTGATATGTGTGTGGGTGCAGAAGCACACACAATTATTGAACTGTTATGAAGAAATCTATTTTATACACAGTTTCTGCTTTCTGTGTGCATAACTACTTGTAACATGTATTGTACCACAAAACCCATAACAAATGACGTGCACAATTTGATGAGATTAATTTTTTTGTGGTTAATAGTCATTTAAGAAGTAGTAGTTCCTTTGGTAAAGAAGTTTCTTGATCTAAGATCTGATATGTTGGATGATTATGTTCCTTACTTATTAAAATTGCAATGTTCTGTTCTACAAAATACAGCATAATTATAAACTGAAGTATAGCCTTCTTATCCTACAACATTCATCAACAATGGTTTTCTTCTTGAAGCTTGATAGCACTTATTTTAGTCTGGGGCACTTCATTGTACAGCTCCCAACTCCACAAACTTCCTTTTACATGGTCAGGACAAATTATAGTGTCAAAGGCTCAAATTTAACACCTGACTTATCTGTAATAGATTACCAACCTGTGATTCTTTCTTCCAGCAAGTGTAATCTGCTTGTTGAATTTTTCTCAACATTGTAGTTATTTGCCACCTTGAAGTTGTGATTGATTTAGGAATTTAAAAAAATCAACATACAACCAACATTTAACTGACGAAACACTAATGTTTGTTTGCAAAGGTAGTAGAACTAATGTCAAATGTGTATCACATTAGTAAATGTACTATGGTGTATATTTATTTTGTTCGTGTATGCTTTGTTGGTCATACATGATTGAAATGTGGTTAGATCAGTTGCATGGATGCTTGTAAGTCATTGAATGTTGGGAAAAAGATCAGATAACTATCTTTTGATAGTTCAGTGATAGCCCATCTTTAAATTGTAAATTTAGTTTGCGAGTCAGAAATTGAGAACTTGTACATTGTTGATGCCCATGTATTATGTGATATACTGGAAGTTGAGCAAATCTGCTAAAACAAAATGTTTATCATGGTTATGATATTTACACTAATCTGTAAACTTTTGTTGGTTTTCCCTATTTTTCCTTGGAATTGGTAAATTCTTACTTTTGTTGTAAGGGAAAGTTAGGAACCAATAACTGTGTGACCTCAGTGAGCTGTAATATTCTCATATTTTACATTGGGCCTAAATACAACTAGCAGGACTATACTGTTTTTTATAGTGTCCGCAGAACTTCTCTGTACTGAATGAATGCACAGCTTGTACATGTTGTACATTATGGGACTGTTGCATGGAACATTACGATAACAAAGTATGAACTATAGACATGCAAACAAAAACTGAAATATTACAGGCACTTGAAATAGTGTATTTATTGGTTCCTACCTATTCTTCTGTAATTTCTTAGAATGATGCATATTGCAGCACTATGTAATTAATATACTGTTTAATTTCCCTAAAATTGTGTGATATGCACATTTTTCTGTAGTTTGTGATATGTGTAATGAGGTGACACACATTTCCTGTTCTTTCATTTCCATTCCTTGTCTTATGAGAGTTATTCTGTTGAATAGTTGAAATATCCAGTATTTTTTTCCTTTCCTAGAACCAAATATAACTATAAATCATATATTTACATGATAATAAATGTTAAAGAATGTTGCAGCTGAGCCTATATTTACATAGCTATTGTGAAATGTACACATATATTTATTGGATTGAATGTTTAGTACACAACATTCTGTTGTATTTTATTTAGAAACCCTTCCAATAATCCGTCCTTGATAGAAGCCCTCTGCTTACTATTTGTGTTAATAATATAGATGCTGAAAGTGTTCCGTTGTGTTAGAACATAAAAGATGCACACAAAGCAGTGACTTATCGTATAGTAGGTGCCGTACAATAGTTGTATATATTTTGTTTTCAACAAGGAAACAGATTCATGCCTAACTAGGAAAGATTAAGCTGAGGAAGTAAAAAATGTATCAAAAACATGTAACTTTAGAACGAACATATGGATGATCAAACTTTAAACGGGAAAAGGTGGTGATGTCAAGTTTGAAGGCTTACTGAAATATAATATTTGCAAATGGAAAAATGATGACCACGCTGTTTAGCGCCCGAAAACCTCAAACCACAAAAAAAAAAAAAAAAAAAAAAAAAAAAAATGGGAATGCAGATTGTGATCTGCCTCCCAGAGATCCTACGTAACTTGGAGGAAGGCAATGGTGTACTGCCTCTAAGACCATATCTGACTAACAATTGTGATGTCTGTAACACAGTAATTTCGTTACTAGCCAAACGCATGAATAATGTATTGAACCTTAGATAAAATATTTGTCACTTAAAATGGGAAATTATTTTAATGAATATTGCTATCAGCTTGTGTATAAATTTGAAAAACGAATAAGGTAGTGAGTACAATTGATTTTAAGATAGTTATATGAAAAGAAATAGTTGTCAAAATCAAATTTTCACTAGTTAAACAAAAATATTTGTGTAGAAGGGATATTTATATAGCAGCTGTAATAACAGGAACAGCTAGAATGAGCACAGAGAGGACCACGTACGCACATGCTTCTAATGCTCTAGTTATGTTGCAGCAGCTGACCAAAATCATTACATTATGTGTCAAGAGGACATAGTGTATTACGTACTGTTTGTTGCACGATTTTTCATGGTAAGGGAGGTTTGCAGTGATGATGTCAGTCCAGTGGGTAATGCCAGGGTTCACTATCATTTACAGTACCTCTGAAATTTTGGAATACTATCGTGTGATAATTACAGCAGACAACTGGAAGTCATACACTAGCTGATCAAAGTGCTCTGAAGTTTCATTAATAATTCCTGCTATCTTAGAGTTCCCAGAACTTGTCAATAGGAGCAATAGCTTGTCAACTTGGTAGACATGTCACTTTTTCATCCCTGGACGTGCTAAATGAGACAGTTTTGGTGTTTTATTGAAAAATTTCTACAAAGCTGAAGTTCAGACAGTAAAGACAATTCATTGGTTTTTCCACAAATTAAATTAACCTGGTTGCTTATGTGCAGCAGGAACGACTGTATTAAAATTACAGAAAAAAGAGTGATTACTTCATTTTGCTTTATGAGGCCACACCAACTAATGTTCCCTCTGACATGTTATCGTCTTAATGCAAAATCAGTGGTTTTGCTTTATGTGATGACACTCTTTTTGACAGATATTTTTTGTAACCCCATGAGAGTTTCTTTCCTGTGGGAATAAATGTACAGTCTACATAGTTGAGGAGGGATCATGAATGTCACCGCTGATACCACTTGCCTTGAAATGGAAAAGGCAAAAATTAAAATACCATGTTGCTTATCAGTAACTAAGTATGCTCACACTAAACACCTATGTAGTTAAGATGTTGAGTGCCGCCCACTTAGGGTTGGATGTCTTGCCATCAGGCCAGGCACGTGGCTGGTGTTAAGCTTGATGTTCGGCTGGGGCCGCCACTAACCACATGGCATGAGGCACGCGGCTGTGCTGTGACCAACCTAGTCCTGTAAGTTTATTTACTCAGTAATTCAGTAAGCACTGGGCTTTCAGTAACAAATGTATCATCATCATCATCATCATCATCATCCTCCTCCTCCTCAAGTTACTTTCACATATGCCACATTTGTTCTGAAAACCTTGAAAGAAAATTCAAACAGTTAAGATAAACTCTTCTGCTCCTTAATGCCGTAGAGTACGTGAGATGCTCCTTGTTTTATGTTTCCACGCTACATTTAAAATTGTATAGTGACTATTGTTCAACGAGGTGTTCACCAAACTATTGTTGGGATTACCTCAGGTTATACATAGGCCCTTAATACTTTCTTTCATAAAGCTTCTGTCGTGTTGGAGGAGACACACACATACACAAAAACAAAACAAAAATACTTACATCCCTATCACAATAGTAAAACACACACACTGGTCTCATTGGTCATGTGTGCATTTAAAGTCGTACTTCCAATGACCTGCACAAATCCTGCAAGTTTGTTTACATTACTAGTTTGGAGAACGGCTAAAAAAAAAAAAAAAAAAAAATTCAACAGTGTCTTACCATTGTTAGAACTGTCTGAATACATTCTTCTGCGAAAAGTTAGCACCTAATCAGTTATAAATTGTTATGATGATAGCATCCCTCCCATAATTTTTTTTACTCCTAGCCTGTTATCCCTTTATTGGGTCCACCTAAATCTTTTTCCACACACTTTAATTTATGAGATGTACAATACACTGTCCAAAATCGTCCTAATTTCCTATTTACTTTGTTGAGGTAATTTCTCCTTAGACAGAACCTACCATTGGCAACAGCTAATGTGCTCCTCTGCGCTGGCCAGAGTGGCCGAGCGGTTCTAGACGCTACAGTCTGGAACCGCGTGACTGCTACGATTGCAGGTTCGAATCCTGCCTAGGGCATGGATGTGTGTGATGTCCTTGGGTTAGTTAGGTTTAAGTAGTTCTAAGTTCTAGGGGACTGATGACCTCAGAAGTTAAGTCCCATAGCGCTTAGAGCCATTTGAACCTTTTTTTTTTCCTCCTCTGCACTAGAAGTCTTATATCTATGAATTATTCTTGTGTGAACATTAGCACATCACATAACTCACCTGGTGGGTACTAAACCTTCTCTTCCCCTTGTTAAATGTGATGGTGCTGACATCTGGCACACATCCATCTGCAATAACCCACTCTCAAATGTGCTATATGGTTTTCAGCTTTTTGTGCTCCATATATATCTCATCTTTACTATATGTACTGGATACTACGGGAAGTTTATAATCTCTATCACTGTTTCTCATCAGTCAGTTGTATTAATAGCAGTTTTGGTATTTCTCTATTGCTTATTGAGAATGAGAATGTCATGTATGTGTGACTCAACCTCCAACAGGAAAAATACTTATACAAGCTGGCTTAGTCTCAAGACTTCACATATTATGCTTTATCTACAGAACTGCTAGACACTATCATATTTCTACATGTACTATCCTTGCAACAGAGAAGATGCTCGTCCATTGATGCCGCAGTAGTGTCATATCATCTCTCTCACTTTTAAATTGAGAGGCTAATAATAATCCCAGGATTTAAACTCTTCATAATGTGTCATTCCCCACTGTCACATCCCCTTCCAAGTGAGTGAGTGCAAAATCAGTTTTCTTTCAATTCTCTCATCATTTAGAAATTAAATTATCTATAAAATATTCTCAAAAAATGTGTCAGGTTTACCTCTCCATCTGGTTTAAATTTTGGAAATTATTTAGACAAATTTGTCCTATTTGCAGCTCCATGATTAACTCTTAGGACAATCTAGTGCTTCCCCTAAATTGCTTTTTATTTAACTCTGCTTGTTTGTGAGTTCCTCCCATAGTCCCTGCAATTCTCGGTCATTTTTAACAAAATCAACTGCAGAATTAGGCATAGTTAAAATTGAGTCAATTCTCTTTTGCACCTTCTTCTCAACTAGGTCATTTATTTGTTCCTCCAAACTTGTAGGAGTACAATGGGGACTAATCAATACACTTGAATCATTAGTCTGCTCTGATATGTTCAACTGTTCCTGTGTATCTGAGATTTGCTCATGAACATTGTGAAATTCTAGTTCTATATCTTTTTTTCATTTGCATTATGTCATTATGCTTCATTTCATACTACATCACATTGCTTGTTTAGCTCTGCATGTAACTTGCCAGTGAACATACTTACAGCTGTTAGCAATTATGAAATCTTATTACTGATCTCTTTCTTTTCCTTGGTCCCCTTGACATTAATCTTCAGGCTTGCCTTTGTTGTACCTAGCCCGGCAGACAACTTGTCTCTTAGATTACAATTACTAGTTTGTATCTTATTTCTTAAGTTAGGACAAAGCTCATCAACTTCACACAAGAAGTTAACTCTTTTTTTTTTTTTTTTTTTTTTTTTTTTAGTCAGCATTGGAATGATTTATTCTGTTATTCGTAGCATCTGTCTTAGGCTCCTTTCAGTTCATTTCGGTGCATGGTTGGATGTTCAACTGAGGTAGCTGATGCCTGCATTAAGGTGCTGCAGTCAGCTGCTGTAGCAGTGGCTTGTCTTCAGTAATGCTGTGGTTACGTCTTGTGGCCATATACGTCTATCTTCCATTTTGTAGATTTAATATTGTCTTCTTGAATGAACTTTTAAGTTAAGAGTTTGTTATTATTCCTCAATTATTTATTACCTCATAGACTTTTTCAAAATAGCAATGTGATTTATAGTGGTTGCACTGGTGTGAACAGGTCTGTTGATATGGCTGCTGTCAAAAACCATGTCATATCTTGGTGAAAATATTGGTACTTCAATATGATCGTGGTGTTGTTGCTACTTCATCCTTTGCAAGCTTCTTCATCACCAAATAACTACTGCAACTTACATTCTTCTGAATCTGCTTAGAGTATTCATCTCTTAGTCTCCCTCTACAATTTTTACCCTCTACGCTTCCCTCAAGTACTAAATTGGTGAGCCCTTGATGCTTCAGAATGTGTCCTAGCAACCAATCCCTTCTTTTAGTCAAGCTGTGCCACAAATTCCTCTTCTCCCCAATTGTGTTCAGTACCTCCTCATTAGTTACGTGATCTAACCGTCTAATCTTCAGCATTCTTCTGTAGCACCACATTTCAAAAGCTTCTATTCTTTTCATGTGTAAACTGTTCATCGTTCACGTTTCACTTCCATACATGCCTTCACTCCGTACTAATATTTTCAGAAAAAAACTTCCTGACACTTAAATCTATACTCAATGTTAAAAAATTTCTCTTCTTCAGAAATGCCTTTCTTGCCATTGCCAGAAACATTTTATATCCTCTCTACTCCGACCATCATCAGTTATTTTGCTCCCCAAATAGCAGAACTCATTTACTACTTCAAGTGTGTCATTTCCTAATCTAATATCCTCAGCATCACCTGATTTAATTTGACTACATTCCATTATTCTCATTTTGTTTTTGTTGATGTCCATCTTATACCCTCCTTTCAAGACACTGCCCATTCCGTTCAGCTGCTTTTCCAGGTCTTTTGCTCTCTCTCTCTCTCTCTCTCTCTCTCTCTCTCTCTCTCTCTCTCAGAATTACAATGTCGTCAGCAAACCTCAAAGTTTTTATTTCTTCTCCATGGATTTTAATTCCTACTCTAAATTTTTCTTTTGTTTCCTTTACTGCTTGCTCAGTATACAGATTGAATAACATCAGGGATAGGCTACAACCCTGTCTCACTTCCTTCTCAACCACTGCTTCCCCTTCGTCCCCCTCGACTCTTATGACTGCCATCTGGTTTCTGTAAAAATTGTAAATAGCCTTTTGCTCCCTGTATTTTATGCCTGCTACCTTTAGAATTTGAAATGGAGTATTTCAGTCAATATTGTCGAATGCTTTCTCTAAGTCTATGAAGCTAGAAATGTCAGTTTGCCTTTCCTTAACCTATCTTCTAAGAAAAGTCGTAGGGTCAGTATTGCCTTGCGTGTTCCAGCATTTATATGGAATCCAAACTGATCTACCCTGAGGTTGGCTTCTACTAGTTTTTCCATTCGTGTGTAAAGAATTTGAGTTAGTATTTTGCAACCTTGATTTATTAAACTGATAGTTTGGTAATTTTCACACCTGTTAACACCTGCTTTCTTTGGGATTGGAATTATGATATTTTTCTTGAAGTCAGAGAGTATTTCGCCTCACCAGATGGAAGAGTTTTGTCATGGCTGGCTCTCCGAAGGCCGTCAATAGTTCTAATGGAATGTCGTCTATTCCCAGGGCCTTATTTCAACTTAGGTCTTTCAGTGCTCTGTCAAATTCTTCATGCAGTATTGTATCTCCCATTTCATCTTCACCTACGTCCTCTTCCATTTCCACAATAATGTCCTCGTGTACATCACCATTGTATAGATGCTCTATTTTCCCTTCTTTGCTTAGGATAGGTTTTCTGTCTGAGCTCGATAATCATAAAGGTGGTTCTCTTTCTCCAAAGGTCTCTCTAACTTTCCTGTAGGCAGTATCTGTCTTACCCTTAGTGATATATGCTTCTACATCCTTACATTTGTCCTCTAACCATCCCTTCAGTATGTTATTTCTTATTAATTCAGTATTATTTTCTGCCTCTCAAACCAATATTCTCGTTGAGCTAGTACAAGTGTGTACAGATGTCCTAGTCATGGGGCACCAGGAGGGAATTGAATGGAATATTTGTGGGCAATGTTATTGTACAGCATTATAAGGAGCTTTGCTATTAAGAATTCTCTTGCAGTCACCACTTGTGGTAAATGTAGACTGCTTGCTTTGTAACAAGCATTCGGATGACCATAAACAATATCATCAGGCTTCAGACACCATCCTTGAAGCTGCTCTGCTTGTACCAGCTGAAAAATAGTCTAAGAATTCCAGTTGCTTCTCAGAGCATCTTCTTCTTGAACAATTGTTCATTCAATGTACATACAACACGGAATCTGATATTACAATTATATTCGTTTCATCTGTCTCTTCTGCTAGATGTATATTAACTAAACTGAACTTTGTTTTCTCCTGTGACATTGGCAGGATTGTCTCAAGGTACTAAGTTCTGGGGCCCACAGCAAATCTTGTAGCTGGAATGCTGCTGGCACGGAATAATTGCCTAAACAGCAAGTGTTGCAACAGGAAGTAGACTGGCTGCCTGTTGTCCTGTCTTGCAGATATGCCGTGTTCAGCTCCACTCGTATCACATGCACAAGAAAACAGAAAATATCCTGCACAACATGTGGCTTGATACCAACTACTATTAAGCAAACACTTTCTAGAAGTTATGACCATTGTTCATCCTGCCCATCTCTAACGGTCCACACCTGTTCTGTCGGCGTATGTGTGGTGCGCATGGGTCCCCAAGTTATTGCAGCTTTTCTTATCTCCCAAACTGCATTCCCTTGACCATATCCACTCCCCATCCTAGCTCCTCCTCCCCCTGCTCCCCTTTCTCTTTCTACGTGTTTCCCTTTTATGATGACCCAGATATTCCCTTGGTTCTGCTGTTCCGTTATGGTCTTGTCTAGTGTTTCCCTTCTCTTTATTTTTTCTGGTCCCCCTTGGGGTTTGACCTCCTTTTCTAAATGTTTCTTTAGTGTGAGCCATTTGGGGAAGTACTTCCTCTTTAGCATCTCTGGCATGGGTTCTTCTTTCCCCCCACTCACTCCTTCCTTCCCTGCCATAGTGTGCCCCCTTTTCCCATTAGATCAACAGTACAGTAGCCAATCCTTACAGTGGGGCTGTTACGTACCCAGCTAGCTGAGTACCATGACAACACAGGGTCCACATTTCTAGTACCTGAGCTGTCACTACCTTGTGTATACCTTGGAGTGGTTGTTCATCCTTTGGGGCACTGGAACTCCTGATAATAACCACTGTGCCAGGTGATTCTTGCAGCAGTTGGGTGGTGACGGTGAGATGAGTCCCTTATCAGAGTGGGTGGTACCAGAGCTGACAGTCTGCACCTGAAGCATACTATGCTCCATACTTCTGTTCACTGCTCCATAGTTGTTTCTTCAGACAGGAACAGTTCTCTCTCTGCCCTTACTTTTACTTCCTTGGCCTTCACCTCCCTGTCCACCCCCTGGGAGGAGGGTCAGGTGTGCTGGCTTGGAGTGAAACCCTTTCCCCATTACTTGGTTTGTTCCAGGACAGACAGGGAGACTTTTGCTCTACCAAACAGCTCTTTTTTGCAGAACACTTTGAGAATAAGTTTGAAGTTGACTCCCGTAGTAAGTTGCATTTCGTTCTTGCTGATTCAAACCTCTTCTGACAGTCAACCGTCTTCCCTTTGTGCTTGTGAGCACTTACGAGACATCATAGTGAGCTTTAGTCCTCAGCAGTCCTTAAAAACACCCCAGTGCTTTATTTTTGGGACATCATCCTTCAATTTGATGAGGATTTTAGGAATAATCTTTCACGGCATGGCATTCATTTTGTCCAGTGAGTTAGAAAGGTTCTAAAGAAAATCGTGTTGCTACCAGTGCTTTCATCCTGGATTTCAGCAGGGATACCTTTCTGGAAGAAGACAGATGTAGGTTTACTGTTGTGATCTGAAGCCCAATATTCCACTTCCCATGCACTGCTTTCTATGTCTCCATTTTGTTCACCTGTCTTTGTGATGTGAGTTGACTCCTATTTGTGGCAACTGCAGTCAACCTCTCCATGTGGAGTCCTTGCAACCCATGGTCCAGGTATGTGAAGTGTTCCAGCCCACATTCTCCTCACTCACCCGGTTGCCCAGCCTATAAAAAGGAAAGGAAGATTCAGGAATTCAAAACTCTTGACCATCTATTCTACTCTGAGGCCCAACAGAAATTCATCCATTTCCACCCGGTATCTTTTAATGTATACCTTTGCTTCTGTTGTGTCCTTTCTTCCTCCTCCTCCTCCTCTTCCTTCCTCCTTACCTCCATCCCGTCCCCTTTCCCTTCCCTTCCCTTTCCTTCTTCATGGAGGTTCCCATTCCCTTCCCTCATGGAACCACTCTTTCTCCTCAGCCAGAAAAGAAACTGCCACCCACCAAGGATGGGGCTTCCTGTAGGAGCCCCCCTCCGCGGTGTCTCCAGGACGAGAAGCCTATTAGAATTGGACACAGGACCCATTCCCTGCGGGCCTCGATGTTGCTCGTTTTATTTTGGATCCCGATATTGCTGCAACTTGTTGTCTTCCCAACCACACCTTGTCCCATGCTCTGATGGATAAGATGCGTAAGTCTCAGGCAAGGCCCCAGTGACATCCCAAGGGATGTCGATTCCTCCATCTCAATAAGGGTCTGATGTCACTCCAGCCTTGCTAGTGATGGACACTGACGTGACACAATGGTTGTTCTCCTCTTGCCCTCCTTCACCAGCTGCTTCCTCCCTTCTTTTTGGAAATTTTAATGCCCATAACTCTCTGTGTGGTGGAACTGCAATCACTGTCCAGGGGCAGGATTGTTGAAGACCTGTTGGCAGTGCTTGAACTCTGCCACCTCTTAACACTGAAGTTCCCGCATGCCCTAGTGTGGCACAGGGCACTTTCTCAGCCATAAATCTTGCAGCTCTGGATATCTCTCCTCCATCAGTGGGGAGTTCATGATGATTTGTGTAACAGCAATCATTTTCCAACTGTCTTATCTTCAGCATCACCCACCTGAACGCCTTCCCATGTGTGCCTTTACTAATGTGGATTACGATGCTTTTTCCTCATGCCATCCCAACTGCTCCACCACATGACGGCATTAATGAGACTGCATAGTTTGACCAATGCTTCCTTTAGGTAGCTGCTTCAGAGATTCCCTCTTCGTCATGTTCTCCCCGATAGAAGATTTTCCCTTTGGTGATCCCCTAAATTGCTGAAGCTGTTAAAGACTGCCAATGCTACAAATGGCACCCATCTCTCAACCACCTCCTGGTCTTTCAAACAGCTTCATGTCAGGGCCCGTTATCTTCTTAAGCACCAGAAACAGATTTGTTGGGAATGATATGCAGCAACCATAGGGCCGCTCACTTACTCTTCGCAGATATGAGCATCAGGTGCATTTTTTGCTGCCGTCCACCTGCAGGTGTCCTGGGGATTTCCTTGAATGGTGTTTATCTTCACCAGCCCTGACTCTATCACTGAGAATTTTGCACAGCATTTCGCACGTGCCTCAGTGTTGGTCCTCTGTCTGCCTGTGTTCTGCCCTTTCTAACACCCTCTGGAACAATCCCCTTTACCTTTGTTCCCCCCACCTGGAGCCATATAACACTCTATTTAGTGAGTGCAAAACGGTGTCCTTGCTCTGTGCCCCGACACAGCTCCTGGAACAACCGGATGTGCAACAAAATGCTGCAACACTTATTAGTAGGTAGCCAATGTCATATACTTGCCCTATTTAACTGTCTCTAGAGTGGGGAGAAATTCTCTTCCCAGTCACGAGAAAGTGTCATTATATGAGTTTTGAAACCTGGTAAAGCACCTCTTCAGAGGGACAGCTATTTTCATGTCAGTTTAACCAGTGTCCACTGCAAGTTACTTGAATGTATCATGAGTTGAAGGCTGTACTGGATCCTTGAATCCTGGGATCTTTTGTCTTCGGCCCAGGATGGTTTTCATTGAGACCCCTCTTTTACAGAGAATTTAGTCTATGTGGCTTTTTCGTGGTGTCAACACCTTGTTGCAGTCTTCTTCAGTATGTGTAAAGCTTATGACACCACATGGCACCACCACATCTTACATGAGTGGAGCCTCCATGGCCCACACCCAGTTTTTATCCGAAGCTTACTTTCAAGTCACACTTTCCAGGTGCAAGGTGATGCCTCCCGTAGAACCTCCTATCTGCAGGAAAATTGGGTTCTTCTGGGTTCTGTTTTGAGTGTCCCTCTCTTTTTAGTGGCTGTCAATGGTCTGGTGTTAACTGTGGAACCTAAGGCATTCCCCTCTTTGTACACTGATTACTTTTGCATTTATTTTTGTTTGTCTGCACTGGGTGCTGCTGAATGCAGACTGCAGGGAGCAGTACACCAAGCATAGTCACGGGCTCTCTTATGGGTTCCAATTTTCAGCTGCTGTTTCTGTTGCCACCTAAAATCAGTGCCCATTTGGATCTGTACCTTGATGGCCAGTCTCTCGATATGGTGGACTCTCATCATTTTGTGGAACTGGTCTTTGATGCCCGGTTGACATGGCTTCCCCATCTTCGTCAGCTAAAGCAGACGTATTGATCATACCTTAATGGTCTTTAGTGCCTCAGCAATACCAGTTGTGGCATAGAACTCTCTACTCTGTTATGGCTCTACAAACCATTGGTCCAGTCCCATCCCGATTACAAGAGTCTCGCATACAACTCGCCATCACATTCAACATTGCAGACGCTGGATCTGATACACCTCTGTGAGGTATGACTGGCAACTGATGCTTTTTGGACTAACCCTATAATCAGCCTCCTAGAGGAGGCTGGAGTTCCACTGTTGCAGGTTCTCTGTCAACAACAGTTGATGCTTAGTGTTATACATCTGCTGCTCCCTGGAGCAACTGAATTATCATATCCTTTTTCCAGATATGGAGATCCAACTCCCACAACGGCGGCCCAGGTATAGGGTTATGATTGCCATCTGCACCTGGACCCATTTTTAGGACTCCATCATTTTCCTCCACCACTTCTCCTCTGAGCCCACTCACATACACCTCCATGGTGTGTTCCCCATCCACAGCTCTCTCTTGACCTTTCACAAGGTCGGACAGATTCGGTTCTGCCTGGGGCTTTCCATCACTGTTTCTTCTTCATTCTCACATGTTTTAGGTTTCAGAAGTATATACTGATGGCTCAGTGGTTGCCGGTCACACTGGCTTTGCTTATGTTCATGCATGTTGTAATGAACTCTGCTCCTTGTTGGTAGTTCAGTGTTTTCACTGTGGAATAGGTAGACGTCTCTCATTGTTCTTGAGCATATCTGGTCCTGCACCATGAGTCCTTCCTCATCTATTGCAAATCTGTGAGCAGTTGACAACCTCGTGACCAGTGTTACTCTTGCCATCCAATGGTCCTGACAATCCAGGGTTCTCTTTTTGCCATCATGTGGACACTCCGTGGTCTTTGTCTGGATCCCGGGGAATGAACTTCCAGACAGGTTGGTGACTTTGGCTGCTGGCAAGCTGACTCTTGAGCTTGGTATTCTAGAATCAGAAACCAGACTTCTGGCCAGTATTCTGCTATGAAGTTCTAAGGATTTGGAATATGGAATGGCATAGACTGACTTCACCAAACAAACTACAGGTGATACAGGAGACCAAGAATTTGTGGATGTCTTCCATGTGAGTCTCTCACAATCTCCTCCATAGCGAAGATCCATCCCACTGTTGTTGTGGTGCCCACTTGACGGGGGTCTACATTCTGCTGGATTGTCCTAGCCTAGGTAGGTGGCATGGCCTGACTCTCAGTAGGAAAGGAAAGGGCAAATTGGCTGGGATGATAGCAAAATCTTTAAAGGGAGGGCACTAAAACTCAAGGGGATATCTCTCTCTCTTTTCTTTTTTTAGGCTAAGATCAATGTCCAATAATTAACCACTGAGTGAAATTATGCTTAATGAGAAGCTCAGGCAGCAGGTACTAGAGATGTTAAAATATCACAAAATTCTCATAAAAGTGCAGTGAAATATAGTGTTAATATACTGCATCAGAACATCAGGGGATTAAACAACAAAGTAGTTTAGCTTCTTACGAGATTTAGAAACTGAGGGTGGAATGGGTGTACTATGCCCTTCTGAACATCAAATAGTCACAGATATGGGAAAGGTAAAGGTAGAAGGATGTAAGCTTTCAGCACATGTACACTACTGGCCATTAAAATTGCTACACCACGAAGATGATGTGCTACAGACGCAAAATTTAACCGACAGGAAGAAGATGCTGTGATATGAAAATGATTAGTTTTTCAGAGCATTCACACAAGGTTGCCACCAGTGGCGACACCTACAACGTGCTGACATGAGAAAGTTTCCAGCTGATTTCTCATACACCATCAGCAGTTGACCAGCGTTGCCTGGTGAAATGTTGCTATGTTGCCTCGTGTAAGGAGGAGAAATGTGTACAATCACATTTCCGACTTTGATAAAGGTTGGATTGTAGCCTATTGCGATTGCGGTTTATCGTATCGCGACATTGCTGCTCGCGTTGTTCGAGATCCAATGACTGTTAGCAGAATATAGAATCAGTAGGTTCAGGAGGGTAATACGGAATGCCGTGCTGGATCCCAACAGCCTCGTATTGCTAGCAGTCGAGATGACAGGCATCTTATCCACATGGCTGTAACAGATCATGCACCCACGTCTCTCTCCCTGAGTCAACAGATGGGGATGTTAGCAAGACAACAACCATCTGCACGAGCAGTTCGACAATGTTTGCAGCAGCATAGACTATCAGCTTGGAGACCATGGCTACAGTTACCCTTGATGCTGCATCACAGACAAGAGTGCCTGCGATGGTGTACTCAACGATGAACCTGGGTGCACAAATGGCAAAACGTCATTTTTTCGGATGAATCCAGGTTCTGTTTACAGCATCATGATGGTCGCATCGGTGTTTGGCGATATCACAGTGAACGCACATTGGAAGCGTGTATTCGTCATTGCCATACTGGCGTATCAGCCAGCGTGATGGTATGGGGTGCCATTGGTTACACGTCTCGGTCACCTCTTGTTCACATCGATGGCACTTTGAACAGTGGAAGTTACATTTCAGATGTGTTACGACCCATGGCTCTACCCTTCATTCGATCCTTGCGGAACCCTACATTTCAGCAGGATAATGCACAACCGCATGTTGCAGGTTCTGTACGGGCCTTTCTGGATACAGAAAATGTGCGACTGCTGCCCTGGCCAGCACATTCTCCAGATCTCTCACCAATTGCAAACGTCTGGTCAGTGGTGGCCCAGCAACTGGCTCGTTACGATACGCCAGTCACTACTCTTGATGAACTGGGGTATTGTGTTAAAGCTGCATGGGCAGTTGTACCTGTACATGCCATCCAAGCTCTGTTTGACTCGATGCTCAGGCGTATCAAGGCCGTTATTACGGCCAGAGGGTGTTGCTCTGGGTACTGATTTCTCAGGATCTGTGCACCCAAATTGCATGAAAATGTAATCACATGTCAGTTCTAGTATAATATATTTGTCCAATGAATACCTGTTTATCATCTGTATTTCTTCTTGGTGTAGCAATTTTAATGGGCAGCATATGCCTGTGAGCTTAAACTGAATAATGATGCTTTTTTAATTGTAGCTGTGTATAGCTTCCCATTGAGAAATTTTCAGCTATTAAAAAGTTGGGTTCTTTGTTGTGCTATGTGTCAGATGGAGGGAAGCAAGTTATTGTGTGTGGGGATTACAATGTAGATTTTCTTAAAGAATCTGATAGAAAGAATGACCCTGAAGTATTACTTGGTTCGTTCAATTTGACATCAGTTACTGATTTTCCTACTCAGGTAGTACAGGAAAGCAGTACACTGATAGATAATATTTCTATAGAGCAAGTTAAATTTAATAAAAAAAAAACTTTTCCTGTTAAGAATGGTCTTTCTGATCATGATGCACAGCTAGTTACAGTGTATGTCATAGCTCCATAAGTAATGCAAAACAGCCCTCCAAAATAGTGCAATCAATTAACAATTTAACAATTGTGGATTTTAGGGAAAACTTGCAACAGTGAGACTGGGATAAGGTGTACAGAAAACCTGATGCTAATTTAAAATTTAAGCTCTTTCATGATACATTTGCGAGTATATTTGAAAGTAGTTTCCCTAAGAAAACAGTGAAACATAGTTGTAAGAAACCATCTAGTGAAACATTATAAAAACTAATACACTGTATTCAGAAAAAGTATTAAAAAATTGAGAAGTGTATGCATTATGTCTGAGATTGGCACCTCTGATAATAAAATTAAAACAGTTTGGAATATTGTTAAAAGGGAAACAGGTTAACCAAGAGCACATGAAGACTGTACTTCTATCACACTCAATGAAAAGTCTGGAGTAGATTTTTTAAGAGCTGCAGAGAAAAATAGAATCCAGCATGTTCATTAGAAAATGTAAGGCTGTATATGGAAGAGGCAATGCCTATGGAATTTGATAAAACTGAAATTAAACTCACCTCTCCTACTGAAATTAGGAAAATAATAAAGTCACTCAAAAATAAAAGCTCACATGAAACTGATGGCATTTTGAACAGAGTACTAAAAGCTTATTCCTAACAGATAAGTAGGATTCTCAGCCACATACGTAGGTAGCTCACTGAAATGGCATTTTTCTGCGTAGACTGACATGCTATTGTTAAACCATTGCTTAAAAAGGGAGATGTGTCCGATGCTAATAGCTACCATCCAATCTCACTTATGACAGATTTATACAAAATTCTTGAAAAAGTAATGTATTCAAGAGTGGCTTCACATATTTGTGAAATGTCAGTTTGGTTTGGAGAAAGGCTTTTCAGCAGAAAATGCTGTATACGCTTTGACTGATAAATATTAAGTTCTCTGAGTAACTAATAATCACCAATTGTCATTTTTTGTGACCTCTCAGAGATTTTTGAATGTGTGAATCATGAAATTCTTCTACATTAGCATAAGTATTGTGGTACGAGTGGGAGTTTAAATCACATTTAACCGGAAGAATGCAGAAGGTTGAAATTAATAGTACAGATGATCTGCAAATATCGGCAGAGTCCTCAAACTGGGGAGGTATCAAGAGTGGTGTCCTACAGGTTTCAATCTTGGGTCCCTTATTGTTCTCAATATATATTAGTGACTTGCCAAAGTATATTCATGAATATGCAAAGATTTCTTTTCGCTGACAGTTCAAGCATAGTTATCACACCCAACAAACAATAATTAACTGAGGAAATTGTAAATAATGTCTCAGAAAATTATTAAGTGGTTCTCTGCACATGGATTCTCACTAAATATTGAGAAAACACTGTACACTTTCATACAGTTCTGTACAGTAAATGGCACATCACCATTGATAAATACAGACTTAGAACAGAAGTGTGACTGTGTGAATCATGAAATTCTTCTACATTACCATAAGTATTGTGGTACTAGTGGGACAGTTCAGAGTTCAAATCACATTTAATACTGAATATTGAAATTTTGCAGGTGGGTGCATTGATGAGAAATTGAACTGGAAGAAATGCACTGATGATCTGCTGAAACATTTGAGTTCAGCTACTTATGCTGCTAGGGTTATTGCAAATTTTCGTAAAAAACGTATCAGTAAATTAACCTGCTGTGCCTATGTTCATTCACTGCTTTCATATGGCCTCTTATTTTGGGGTAATTCATCATTAAGAGAAAAAGTATTCATTTAACAAATGCGTGTAACCAAAACAATAGTTGGAACCCACTCAGGATCACCTTGCAGCCATATATTTAAGGAACTAGGTATATTTACACTACCTTCGCATTACATATATTCACTCATGAAATCTGGATTGACATCTACATCTATACTCTGCAAACCACTGTGAGGTGCATGGCAGAGGGTATGTGCCATTGTACCAGTCATTAGGATTTCTGCCCATTCCATTCGTGTATGGAGCCTCTGTACATGCAGTAATTATTCTTATCTTATCTTCATGACCCCTGTGTGAGTAGGGGACTGAAGTATATTCCTACAGTCACCATTTAAAGCTGTTTCTTGAAACTTTGCTATGAGACTTCTCGGGTTAGTTTACATCTAACTTCAAGAGTCTTCCAGTTCAGTTCGTTCAGCATCTCTGTGACATTCTCCCATGGATCAAATAGACCTGTCACCATTCGTGCTGCCATTCTCTGTATACATTCAACATCCCCTGTTAGTCATATTTGATATGGGTCCCACACACTTGAAGAATATTCTAGAATCGGTCACACAAGTGATTTGGAAGCAGGCTCCTTTGTAGCCTGATTGGACTTCCCCCAGTATTACCAATAAATCCAACCTGCTTTACCCATGACTGAGCATATGTGATCATCCCATTTCATCATCATCATCATCATCATCATCATCATCATCTGCAAAAAGCCTGATGTTACTAAGTTAATATTGTCTGCAAGTAAACAACATGAACATCAAGAGACCCAACACAGATTCATGGGATACACCAAAAGTTACTTCTACATTTGATGATGACTCTCCATCCAAGATAACATGTCACATCCTCCCTATGAAAAAGACCTGAATCCAATCACAAATTTCACTTGACACTGCGTATGATCATAACTTTGACAATAAGAGTGGGTGCGGTACTGAGTCAAATGCTTTTTGGAAGTCAAGAAATAGTACCTCTACCTGCTTGCCTTGACCTCAAGCTTTCAGTATATCATGTGAGACAAGTG
This sequence comes from Schistocerca americana, assembly GCF_021461395.2. Classification (NCBI taxonomy): domain Eukaryota; kingdom Metazoa; phylum Arthropoda; class Insecta; order Orthoptera; family Acrididae; genus Schistocerca; species Schistocerca americana. The sequence goes on along the minus strand of NC_060124.1, from coordinate 508,542,769 downwards.
CAAGTTGTGTTTCACATGATTGATGTTTTTGGAATCCATGCTGGTTGACATCGAGGAGATCAGAATATGTTCTAAGAGTCTACAACAAATCAATGTCAAAGATATCGGATGGTAATTTTGTGGATCATTTCTACTACCCTTCTTGAAGATGTGTGTGACCTTTTCTTTTTTCAAGAACTGGGCACAGTTTTGAGGGATCTACGATACATTATAGTTAGAAGCCGGGCTCACTCAGCTGCAAATTCAGTATCAGGCCCTAGAGCTTTGTTCAATTTGATTAAGCTGTTTCACAACACCACTGAGACTAATATATATTTCAGTCATCTTTACAGTGGCACAAGTATTACGTTGGGGCATTTCTCCTGGGTTTTCTTTGAAAACAGAGTTAAGCATTTCAGGTTTTGCCTTGCTACCCTGTCTCATTCGCTAGGGACTGACCTTTATTGGTGCACTAACAGCCTTTACATATGACTGGAATTTCCTTGGGTTCTGCGAGAGGTCAGTTGACAACATTCTGCTACAGTAGTCATTGAAAGCATCATGCATTGCTCTCTTGACAGCCAAATGCATTTCATTCAGCATCTCTCTGTCTATAGCCCTACACTTTGTTTTACGTGTATTATGCAATAATCTCTTTCTCTTTAAAAGTTTCTTTACAGTGACTGTAGGTTCTCTCCCATTACGAGCTGTTCTGCTGGGTACATATCTATCCAGTGCATGGTCAATTATTCTTTTAAACTTGAGCCAGATTTCCTCTACATGCTCCTGCCCTATGCTGAAACTTTCAAGTGCCTCACTGAGATATGACACTATTGATTTTTAGCTAGTTTACTGAACATATATATCTTTCTGCTTGTTTTAGTTGTCCTTTGTACTTTTGTAATCATTGTTGCCACAACCGCATCATGGTCACTGATACCAGTTTCGATGTGGACATCCTTAAAGAGGTCAGGTCTGTTTGTTACCACTAGATCCAATATACAGGGTGGTTGCAAATTCCCGTTACAAACTTCTAGGACCTGTAGAGTGGAGTGAGTACGTAATATTTTGAATGGGAACACGTCCGGAAATGTACCGTTTTTGTGCTGCAGCCGTTTGAAAACATGTTTGCTACGTATGTTTGCAACAGGATAGTCATAGTGATGGGTGCTTACGTCAAATCGGCTGGTGTCCTTTGACATCCTATCCAACCTCAGTGACCTGGTTGAGCCTCTTCACGCATCTGTCAGTGTTAGAGTAACATGGTTGAGTACAAGTTTGCAGGACACACCGACATGATCTTCCTGAATGGGGAAGCTCACAACAATGGAAGAGCTGCTCGTTGCGTCTATCAAGATAGTTCTCCACAACTTCAGACTACAACGCGTACCCTTTTCACCACAATCACGCAGCGGTTTCGAGAAAGGGTATCTGCACCAGCAGCAGGCGTGACTGTGGCACTCCAGGGAGGCACCCACACGCCCAAACTGGAAGAGGCGTTAGTGTATCATGTTGATGAGAACCCGTCAACAAGTACATGAGCAGTCTCATTGTCTATTAATGAGCGGAGCTGTAAAACAAGTGACTTACTGGATCAAGCCCAGTCAACTACTTGTAAAAATGGTTGCATTAGCAACACATTTTCAAATGGTTGTAGCACAGAAATGGTACATTTCTGAACATGGGTTCCTATTCAAAATATTATGTACTCACTCGCTACTACAAGTACTAGAAGTTTGTAACGGGAATTTCCGACCACCCTGTATTTCCATAATGAGTGGGGTTGCTAACTATCTGTTCTAGGTAGTTCCCAGACAAGGCATTTAGTAATGTTTCACAGAGTGCCTTACCATTAACAAAACAATAATTTTCTAAATTAATTGTTGGATGATTAAAATCTCCGCCAATGATTACAATATGATTGGGGAACTTGCGTACAAGTGAACTGAGTTTTTCTCTAAAGTTTCGGTTACATCAGGAGATGAGATTTTTTGAGGGGACAGAGGGATCCAGTTATCATTTTATGCCCACCCCTGATACTGAGTCTTGTCTACTGTGACAAATACACCATCTCCATTGCAAATTTCCCTATCCTTTTGATATATACTTAAATTGTCAGCAAAAATCTCAGTGCTATCAATTTTAGGTTTCAAACAACTTTTTGCACCTAGTATTATGTGAGCTCCACTGCTTTTCATGAGTGCTTCAAACTTGTGACTTTGTTGTGAATGCTTCAGCAGTTTACCATTAGGATTTTAATACTCTCACATGTGGGAGCCATTTCTTTTGATGGTACACTGATACTTCTGGGTTTCCTATAGGTATCGTTATCTGGACTGGATGGAGAGTCGCCTAATCCAAAAATCTTTGTGTGCACCCCACACTCAGTCAGCTGCTTGATTGGCAGCGTGTGGCGTATAGTGCACAACCGATCCGTTTAAGGGGACCCTGCAGTTCTCAGCTCTATGGCGCAAGTCTACGAAGCTGCAGTCTAGCTTGTCACAGAACCTTTGAAGTCTCTGGTTCAGTCCTTCCACTGAAGTCGGGACCGAAGGGCCACAGTCAGTTCTGGAGACAATGCTGCAGATTGTGAGCTTTGTTGAAACTCTGTGTGCAAGGCTGGTCTTCTCCACCTTTTCTGCCAGTCATTGGAATGATCCAAGAATGACCTCAGAGCCCAGATGACAGTCATCGTTTATTCCAACATATCTACATCTACATCTACATTTATACTCCGCAAGCCACCCAACGGTGTGTGGCGAGGGCACTTTACGTGCCACAATCTGCAGTTGATTGTACCCTGTTCCCTCAATGTCTGCCAGAATAGCCTCTTAAATATGTTGAATGGGGCCTCCCGGCATGCACGCTAAGTTTACCTGGCGGCCTTCCCCGTCCCTTGCTGCCATTTCCCTAAGGAGTATCACCATTCGCCGGATGTTTGAACTGCCGATGATTAACAGCCCCTACCCTTTTGCGTTTACCTCCTCTTGATACCAGACAAAACAGGTTTCCTCCAAGCAGGTGAAGAGAGTCCCACTGGCTCAGTTTCAGTGAAAGGGAGCACCTCAAACTTGTTGGTGAGGGGGATCAGTAGAATACTCGAGCCCTCCCTGGTCCCTGTCCGCACTGTAAGAGATGCCTAGATCTACCATTCACAAGCCACTCGAAGTCAGGTGGACGAGTAATGCAGATCCTGTACTTTCAGCAGAGGAGACAGGATCCACGGTAGAAGATAATACTGAGGTACCTCTGGTAGCAGTATCACGGGTAAACCACTCTTGGTAACTCTTCTGACACACCGATTCACAGCAGCTGCCAATCATTTGACAGTAGTCAGGGCGATTTTCAGCTGCTTACGAATTTCAAGCAATTCATCCCGTGTTTGAGAACAGCATTCACAGTGGGGCTGCATTTTGGCTGGTGCAATGCATTACAAGGCAGCGGAAAAATAACTTTAAATTACGCCAATGATTATCTTTTAATCAGTTGAGATAAAAGTTGCTAATTCCCTATAAGAACTGAAGCTAATGCACGAAATGAGATTTCTATTAAGAAACACAATTAATTTACGATAAATGCAGATAATACAGGGTGGTCCCGAATTCATGGTACAAACTTTAATGGTAGGTGCAGGACATTGTAACAAGGATATATTGTATAGGAATGTATAGTCCCAGGTGACGCGGTGAGGCGTAAACAGGGGAAATAACGGCCGAAAGGAAAACGAAAGATTTTATTGAAATCGTTGTTGACAAGTGTCATGTTTACAGTAAGTGTTCAAAATTGCGTCCACCATGAGCGATACATGCTTGACAGCGTCGGTGCAGCGATTGGCGTACACGTTCAAAGATGCCTGGTATTTCACGCACACCTGCAGCAGCTACAGATATGCGAGCAACGAGATCCTCATCTGAGTCAACTGGAGTCTCATAAACAAGACTCTTAAGATGTCCCCATAAAAAGTAATCGAGGCAAGAGAAATCAGGAGATCGGGGTGGCCAAGGGACTGGTCCACCACGCCCAATCCATCTAGCACCAAACGTGGCATTCAGGTAATTCCGTACAGCAGTGCTGAAGTGTGCTGGCGCTCCATCGTGCTGAAACCACATGCGGTTACGAATGGCGAGCGGAACATCTTGCAGCAGTTCTGGTAACACTTCTTGCAGAAAAATAAGATAGCTTTCGCCACAGAGTCGCGTGGGTAGTAAGTATGGCCCAATCAAAAAGTCGTTCACAATACCAGCCCACACATTAATACCGAAACGTTGTTGATACGCATGTGGACGCGTTGCATGTGGATTATCTGTTGCCCACACATGGGAATTGTGCGCATTAAAGACACCCTCGCGTGAAAATGTCGCTTCATCTGTAAATAGCACATGACCTACGAAATCCGGCTGCAACGCACATTGCTGCAACAACCACTGGCAGAAGTTCACGCGAAGAGGATAATCTGCCGGATTCAATGCTTGTACTTTTTGAAAATGGAAGGGGTGTAAGCGATTTTCATTTAACACTCTGCATACAGTCTGATGACTCACATGTACGTCACGCGCAACAGTTCTTGTGCTTGACTCGGGTCTATCAGCCACTATGTTCAAGATGCGTTCTTCCAGTCTTGGAGTGCGTACAGCTCTTAATCGACCAGCGTCATGTCTGTTGACGTCGAACGTACCTGTTTCACAAAGTTGACGATGTAACCGTTGAAAAATTCTATGATCCGGCATTCGTCGATTAGGATACTCCGCGCGATACATTCGTAACGCAGCTCTGGCGTTACCATTTGCACTGCCGTACATGTAATGCATGTCTGCTTTTTCTGCATACGTAAAGTCACCCATCGTCTACGGCAGCACAATTGTGAATGGCGCTTGTCCCTACTGCGATACATCATGTTCATCTACTGCCCTCTACCGGCAGTGACACCAACCGATCACTCCATTTCTCTTTCCCCTGTTTACGCCTCACCGCGTCACCTGCGACTATACATTCCTATACAATAAATCCTTGTTACAATGTCCTGTACCTACCATTAAAGTTTGTACCATGAATTCGGGACCACCCTGCCATTGAGAGTGACCGGGCCAAATATCTCACGAAATAAGCGTCAAACGAAAAAACTACAAAGACGGAAACTCGTCTAGCTTGAAGGGGGAAACCAGATGGCGCTATGGTTGGCCCGCTAGATGGCGCTGCCATAGGTCAAACGGATACCAACTGCGTTTTTTTTTTTTAAATAGGAACCCCCATTTTTTATTACATATTCGTGTAGTACGTAAAGAAATATGAATGTTTTAGTTGGACCACTTTTTTCGCTTTGTGATAGATGGCGCTGTAATAGTCACAAACGTATAAGTACGTGGTATCACGTAACATTCCGCCAATGCGGACGGTATTTGCTTCGTGATACATTACCCGTGTTAAAATGGACCGTTTACCAATTGCGGAAAAGGTCGATATCGTGTTGATGTATGGCTCTTGTGATCAAAATGCCCAACGGGCTTGTGCTATGTATGCTGCTCGGTATCCTGGACGACATCATCCAAGTGTCCGGACCGTTCGCCGGATAGTTACGTTATTTAAGAAAACAGAAAGTGCTCAGCCACATGTGAAACGTGAACTACGACCTGCGACAAGTGATGATGTCCAAGTAGGTGATTTAGCTGCTGTCGCGGCTAATCCGCTTATCAGTAGCAGACAAAATGCCCGAGAATCGGGAATCTCAAAAACGTCGTGTTGAGAATGGTACATCAACATCGATTGCACCCGTACCATATTTCTATGCACCACGAATTGCATGGCGACGACTTTGAACGTCGTGTACAGGTCTGCCACTGGGCACAAGAGAAATTACGGAACGATGACAGATTTTTTGCACGCGTTCTATTTACCGACGAAGCGTCATTCACCAGCAGCGGTAACGTAAACTGGCATAACATACACTATTGGGCAACGGAAAATCCACGATGGCTGCGACAAGTGGAACATCAACGACCTTGGCAGGTTAATGTATGGTGCGGCATTATGGGAGGAAGGATAATTGGCCCCCATTTTATCGATGGCAATCTAAATGGTGGAATGTATGCTGATTTCCTACGTAATGTTCTACCGATGTTACTACAAGATGTTTCACGGCATGACAGAATGGCGATGTGCTTCCAGCATATGTCCGGCACATAGGTCGCGTGCGGGTGAAACGGTATTGAATAGCATATTTCATGACAGGTGGATTGGTCTTTGAAGCACCATAACAGGGCCCGCACGTTCAGCGGATCTGACGTCCCCGGATTTCTTTCTGTGGGGAAAGTTGAAGGATATTTGCTATCGTGATCCACCGACAACGCCTGACGACATGCGTCAGCGCATTGTGAATGCATGTGCGAACATTACGGAAGGCGAACTACTCGCTGTTGAGAGGAATGTCGTTACACGTATTGCCAAATGCATTGAGGTTGACGGACATCATTTTGAGCATTTATTGCATTTAATGTGGTATTTACAGGTAATCACGCTGTAACAGCATGCGTTCTCAGAAATAAGTTCACAAAGGTGCATGTATCACATTGGAACAACCGAAATAAAGTGTTCAAACGTACCTACGTTTGGGGGTTCCTATTTAAAAAAATAAAAAAATAAATAAAAAAAAGCAGTTGATATCCGTTTGAGCTATGGCAGCGCCATCTAGCGGGCCAATCATAGCGCCATCTGGTTTCCCCCTTCAAGCTAGACAAGTTTCGTTCTTTGTAGTTTTTTCGTTTGACACTTATTTTGAGATATTTGGCCCGGTCACGATCAATGGACCACCCTGTATATGGCTACTGGTCTTCAAGGGAAAACTAGATATGACACAGTATGTTAGAACACTTGCTCCAGTAACTAAATCATAAACTCCTATGGACTACAAATTGCTCGTAGATTATGCAAAAGCTATGAAATAAATTTCGTATAAAAACACTCGTGGTGGTAACGTCGAAAATATAGGTTTGTAAGGCTCCGAGGTCTCAAAAATAACCTACTTCTCACGTAATTGTACAGTGAAATTAGAGAACGATTGTTTTTGTTTTGAACAAGGATAGGCCTACTGTGCTCAAACAATTTTAAAAGAGCACAATTAAGTTTAAGCCTGCAATTGACGATAACAATAAGCGTTTATCGCGGCATTCGCAAATGTTCGAAATTTCACAGATATCACAATACAAACGGGTATTGATATAGTCGTTGAAAGATAAAGCAGAAGCGACATAAACAGTAAAATAAGCGTATCTACAACTTCAGATCGGCACACGGTTCTTGTACACACGATCTCACGCAAAGGAAAATTCCAAAGTCGACTTCTATATATAAATAAACGTGCGTACTGCACCGATTTTTCACTTAGGTGATTCTGTGCACACATCTACTTAGGCGTGCCGAAGTAGTACATTGCAGCCTGAGTGTATCCCGGTCAAAATCGCTAAAATGCAGCACCAACAAAGCGTGTCGTCCGCCTGTTGAAGCTAACGTTGCACTGTTTATCTGTTATTAATAAACCATGCCAATTAAAAAAAATAATAGCAAAGTGTAGGTTAAATGATGATCTTCACTATCCTGAGCTAATCTGACTTTGGCACAGAAAGGAGGGAATTATGATGCCATGGAAGTCTTTGGTATTTTACCAGATAGCGTTAAAAGTCTGACAGACAGCTAACCAGCATTTAAAAACAAAATTAAAAGAATTTCTGAAACACAACGCCTTCTAGTCAATAGATGAACTTTCAGATATGAAGTTGTAAAAAAACCAACTTATATCGTGTAAAGAAAACGTCTCTTAAACTGACACCTTCCACATAATTACGAAATGTCATATTCATGATCTATGTAACAAGTATTAATTCAATGTATTCACTCTGTGATGGACTCTTCTTGACTCGCTACCCCTGGTGGAGGCAGATGATGCCTCCGTGGCTGATTTGGTTTTATCGTTTATTTGTGAAGGGCTCCTCAACCGTGTCGGCGCATTGAGGGGTTGGCAGGATGCCCTTTCGCCTCCTTTGCCCCGACGTTAGTGGCTGTTTGTGCCCCAGCCCTCGCCCTACCCATTCTTTTGCTTCTCTTCCTCCTCCTTGTGTGTTCTGTTTGACCTGGTGTTCTTTCTCTGTTTTCCTGTGATTCTCTCGCCCTGACCATGCCGTTAGTCTTTTCTGTGTATTGTTGGGCGGGATGACTCTGATAAGTGGCGGTTGGTATGTCTCTTCTCGCACTTTCTGCTTTTGAGGCGCTCTGGCGGCTCCCCTGCCTTTCCTCCTTTCCCCTCTTTCCCCCTCTTCTTCTTCTTCTTCTTTGTTTCTTTCTCTAGGCTTTGTTGACCTTCAGTAGACCTTTGGGTTTTCTTTCCTTGAGTTTCACTCACTGGGCTCTTCTTTGGTGTGTAGTTTTGTTGACTTGCTTGCTCCAGGTAAGAGAGATTGATGACCTCATAGTCGGTCTCTTTAATCATTAAACCAACGAACCACCCATCATTAGTTGGAAGGACAGAGTGTGTAACGTATCATGTTCTCCGAATGGCTCGTTACACCTCAAACCTTACCAGAACCTTTATGGACAGGCAAATCCTATCCAACTCATTCATAAACAGATGTCTCGTGCCATCTCCTTGACACCAATAACCCTGTTAACCAACCACCAACCAGCACTCCTCTAATCAATCAGTAACACTCTGACCTTGAAAATCTCAACCACATACTTCGCCAGGGCTTTGAGTACCTCATGTCATGCCCTTCGTTGAGGAATAGCCTACCCAAAATCCTAACTACATCACTCAAAGTAGTGTACTGGCAGCTACCCAACCTACAGAATATCCTAGTTCATCCCTACTCCAATCTGCTCCCTTCTCTGCACCTCATGGGTCATTCCCTTGTGGCAGGTGCAAGACCTGTCCTATGCAGTCACCCACAATGTTCATTCCTGTCCAGTCACAGGCATCTCCCACCCTATAAAAGGCAGAGTCATGTGTGAAAGCAGATGTGTTGTATATCAGCTATGCTGCAACTACTCTACAACATTCTATGTGGATATGGCAAGTAGCCAACTGTCCACTCACATGAATAGCCACTGCCAAACTATGACAAACTGCAAAATTCACCATTTAGTAGCCAAACAATATGTGCGTCACAACAATAATGACTTGAACAGTGGTTTCACTACATGGGCCGTTGGGATACTGTCCACTCACATGAATAGCCACTGCCAAACTATGACAAACCGCAAAATTGACCATTTAGTAGCCAAACAAGATGTGCATCACAACAACAATGACTTCAACAGTGGTTTCACTACATGGGCCGTTTGGATACTCCCTCCTAGAACAATGTTCTCTGAACTATACAGGTGGCAATTGTCTCACCAGCATATTCTGCAGTCTCGCATATCTACATCTACATCTACACTCCGCAAGCCACCCAACGGTGTGTGGCGGAGGGCATTTTACGTGCCACTGTCAGTACCTCCTTTCCTGTTCCAGTCGCATATGGTTTGCGGGAAGAACGACTGCCGGAAAGCCTCCGTGCGCGCTCGAATCTCTCTAATTTTACATTCGTGATCTCCTCGGGAGGTATAAGTAGGGGGAAGCAATATATTCGATACCTCATCCAGAAACGCACCCTCTCGAAACTTGGAGAGCAAGCTACACCGTGATGCAGAGCGCCTCTCTTGCAGAGTGTGCCTCTTGAGTTTACTAAACATCTCCGTAACGCTATCACGCTTACCAAATAACCTTGTGACGAAACGCGCCGCTCTTCTTTGGATCTTCTCTATCTCCTCTGTCAATCCGATCTGGTATGGATCCCACACTGATGAACAATACTCAAGTATAGGTCGAACGAGTGTTTTGTAGGCTACCTCCTTTGTTGATGGACTACATTTTCTAAGGACTCTCTCAATGAATCTCAATCTGGCACTCGCCTTACCAACAATTAATTTTATATGATCATTCTACTTCAAATCGTACCGTACGCATACTCCCAGATATTTTACAGAAGTAACTGATACCAGTGTTTGTTCCGCTATCATATGATCATACAATAAAGGATTCTTTTTTCTATGTATTCGCAATACATTACATTTGTCTATGTTAAGGGTCAGTTGCCACTCCCTGCACCAAGTGCCTATCAGCTGCACATCTTCCTGCATTTCGCTGCAACTTCTCTGTATACTACAGCATCATCCGCGAAAAGCCGACACTATCTACTAGGTCATTTATATATATTGTGAAAAGCAATGGTCCCATAACACTCCCCTGTGGCACGCCAGAGGTTACTTTAACGTCTGTAGACGTCTCTCCATTGGGAACAACATGGTGTGTTCTGTTTGCTAAAAACTCTTCAATCCAGCCACACAGCTGGTCTGAAGTTCCATAGGCTCTTACTTTGTTTATCAGGCGACAGTGTGGGACTGTATCTAACGCCTTCCAGAAGTAAAGGAAAATGGCATGTACCTGGGAGTCTGTATCTAATATTTTCTGGGTCTCATGAACAAATAAAGCGAGTTGGGTCTCACACGATCGCTGTTTCCGGAATCCATGTTGATTCCTACAGAGTAGATTCTGGGTTTCCAGAAATGACATGAAACGCGAGCAATAAACATGTTCTAAAATTCTACAACAGATCGATGTCAGAGATATAGGCCTATAGTTTTGCACATCTGCTCGACAACCCTCCTTGAAAACTGGAACTATCTCTGCTCTTTTTTCAATCATTTGGAACCAGCTGCTAACATGTTTCCCACTGCCTCACCTTATCTGTTCCCTTCTCTCCTGTGTTCGCATAGCTCCTTCCCCATCTACATTGAGTACTGACTTCATGAACCACTCTTGCTCTCCTTCCCCTCCCTTCCAGTGTCTCACTCTTCTCTCTATCTCCCATGTCTCCCCATCCGACACTCTGACTCCCCTTTCGCTTCCCCTCCCCTTCCCCTCTCCTCCCCTTTCCCCTCCCCTTTCCCATTCCCCTTCTTATTTCCTCTCCTTCTACCACTCCCACTCCCATCCCCTTCCCCATTTTCCCCTCAACCACTCTCCCCCTTTTTCCACCCCTCCTCCCACTTCCTTTCACCACTCTTCCCACTTTCTTCCACTCCTCTCCCTTACTCTCCTTCATTCCTGACTACCTCTTCATCACCACCTTCCTCCCCTTTCCTTCCCCCCTTCCATTCTCCCTGTCTCTATCCTTGATATGCTGTACCCTCTGATCACCTTTCATCTTGTTGTGCAACCACTGACTAATTTGGCAAAAGACCTGCCTCACATTACCCTGCTCTCCCCAGGGGCTCACCACTCTTTGGTGGGTTCGTGCTTGGCTACCACAGCGCCTCAGCCTTTGCAGCACTTTTCCCTTCCGTGCTGCTTGTCTGTCCTCCTGCTATTCTGTTTCCCCTCCCTTTGGAAACATGTCTGCGATATTTTTGGGAATATATCCTGAATTCTCAGTAGTCTGACATCAGAACAGTCCCTCCACTGTTTTTCCATTTTTTATTCTTTCTTTGTTTCCCTTCTCCTATCCGTCCTCCACTTTGGGGTTTGAGATTCCTCTTTTTCTTCTTCCTCCCTGTGCGCTCCTGAAGTTTGGCCAACACATCTGATGTGTTAACAGGTGACTGGGTAACACACAATTCACAGCCCTGTGTCAACAGACAAGGTTCACATGTACCCTCTGTTAGAGGCCATGCCCAGGGAAGGGTGATTGCCTGAATTGTTACCTTCCCAAATCGCCAATTGGTCCCTCTGTCACATGTTTGGGAGGTGTGACCTGAGATGTGAACAATCACCTAAGGTGGGTGAGTTCCCATGTGAGGGGGTTGAGGGGGTGGGGGGCAGTTGGAAGGAGTACACCATCAGAGATGTTGGCAATCATGAGGGATTTTCTTGCAATAAGCCAAACATCACCTTCTCAGTCTACGTCTACTAAACATAAATGGCATGAGGCTAACGATTCAAAGACCCTCCCAGCTGCACCTCAGTTCCTCATGGTTTCACATAAAGAAGACGGCAAGGCCTCTGCTATGATTAAACCATTTATTACTCAGAAAGGTGTTGATGCAATTGCTGGCCCTGTAAAATCATGCTCTCGTTGTGCAATGGCACTTTGCTTTTGAAGACATGATTCTCAAGCACAACAACTGCATGCAGCTTTACTCCTCCATGGCTAACCTGCTCATGTTGAGGCCCATCAAACATTTAATTCAAACTAGGCTGCTTGATGGTCTGACTGAGGCAGAAATACAAACATACCTCTCTGATCAGGGTGTCACTGTAGTCCATCAGGTGATGAAAAAGATAAGTGCATCCTGAGTGCCCACACACACACTCTTCTTCTCACATTTGATAGAGCAGTGCTTCCATCAAAGATCAAAGCACAATATGAAGTCATCACAACCTGTACATTCTGAACCCGATGCACTACAACCAGTGTCATCATTACAACCACACTCAAATGTCCTGTTGACACCCACCTGTAGTAGGGATGCTCAATGCCGCCTCCTCCTGAGAATGACCCATGTATCTCGATGAGGGGGCCATCCAGGAGATCCACATGAAGGAAAAAGTGCCATACCCTGTTGCATGCAAGTTGTTGGCTGTTCAGAAGCCCTGTGTTTTACCATCTGGCACTTACAGTATTGTTCTTGCTGCATCTCACTCCATGAAGGACACGGCCTTGCAGACTTGCAACCTCAAATTGAGCACCGTGGTTGTAAATGACCCAGTGTCACGGAAGCATCCTTATCTCCTTATCCTCCAGCTGTGCAACAGGCCATCAAATTTTCACCTCACACGAGCAGAATCAACTGCTACACAACCAGCAGATCAGACTGGATGGAAAGAATACTCCCATGAAAACCTTTGACATCCTTCTAGCCAACAAACATCTAAATCTCCATCTGCCAACTGGAAAGGCTACAAGAAATCAAACAAAGGCAAACGGTCTTCTCTTTTACCAACTCGGAGATCCTCTTCAATGGTGTCGCCACGTGATACCCTCATCTGGCCGACCTCTGTGTCACCAGTGCACACTGCCAACCATTTTTATCACTGCAATCGGCAGACCAACCGAGGGAGAATGCCCACGCCTCTGCAGATCTCATGGTGAAGGATCTTCCAGCCTCTGTGCCCTGTAGCAGAGACTCCTCAAAGTCTGGCACTCAGCAGCCACAATGGTGACACCCCTTCATTTCTTCCCACCTCCCCTTTCCGTGTCATGACTCTCCTCCAGTGGAACGTTCGCGGCCGTAGATCCAACAAGGAGAAATTATGGCTGCTCTTGGAACAGCAGCGTCCACTTGTTCTCTGCCTCCAGGAAACAAAATTGTGTCCACACAACTGCCTTGACATCTCGCATTTCTTTCTGGTCCATTTTGACCTTACCCACAAGATGGCATTCCATCTCATGGAGGAGCCGTGCTGCTCATCCAGGATGACATTTCTAGTCAAATCGTCACCCTGAACGCCCAGCTGCAAGCTGTTGCATTCGACATTTTTCTTCCTCACTTCACCTTTTCCCTTTGTGCCGTTTACATCCCTCCCTCATACAGTGTCACCAAGCCAGACTTCCTCCAGATTGTTGGGGAACTCCCTCACCCCTTTTTGCTGCTCAGTGACTTAAATGTGCACCATTCCCTATGGGGCTCTCCCAGAACCTGTCAGAGATGTGCCCTCTTGACTGACTTCAATCAACTCAATCTCATCTGCCTTAACTGTTGTATCCTGCCTACTCATCAAATGTGGTGTGCGTAGGAAACCTGCTTCTCGGATTGCTAGACAACAATTCAAGCAAATTGTATTAATGAATTTTATTACAGAAAATAAATGGCAATACTTAACTTTGTATTTATACAGTTGGGTCACAAGCAAAGGCCAACTTGCAGTATATACAATTCCTAATACAAGTGAAGTAAGACAGTTGATGTTTCTATCCAGGTCGCTGGTCTTTAAGCTTCTGTAGTACTTGGCGAACTTGGTGAAGCCCTTTGAGACTCCGCACACACCTGTTTCCATTTGGACCTCTCATTCTGCACTGCCCAGCTAGCCTGTCACCTTGCGTGATACGTTCTCTCTGACACGCACTCGAGCAACCATTTCCCTTGTGCTGTCCGTTTGCTGACTTCCACCCCAACTACAGCAAACCCAAATGGCAGCTTTCTAAGGCCAGCTGGAGGCTTTACTCCTCCCTGGTGACTTTCGATGAACAAGTTTTCCCCAGTTGTAATGACCAGGTAAAATACTTTACCAGCGTTATCCTTGTCACCACAGAACGTTCCATTCCTCACATTTCATCTTTACCATGCTGTGTCCCGGTCCTTTGGTGGAGCAAGGCGTGCCATAATGCAATTTGCATGTGGAGACAAGTTCTCCACATTTTAAATGTCATCCTGCGATGGCTAAGTGCATTCATTATAAACAGTTGTGTGCACAGTGTCGTTGTGTTCTTTGGAATAGCAAAAAGGTAGCTGGATTTCCTTTACTACTTTTTTTAACAGTTCTACTGCCTCTTCCGTTGTGTGCGCTGACCTCGAATGACTCTCTGGGACCACAGTCCATTCCCCAATTTTCGCCCTGACGGTAGCAGATAATGTCATACTGGACCCTACTGCTATCTCCAACACCTTGGACCGCTGTTTTGCAGAGATTTCGAGCTCCACCCACTATTACTCTGCCTTCCTCATCAGAAACTAGTGGAGGAGGCTTGGGCAATACCCATCTCTTCTCAGAATTGTGAGTCTTAAAATGCTGCCTTTACTATGAGGGAGTTAGATAATGCTCTCACTTCATCCCAGTCCTCCGCCCTAGGGCCGGACAATGTTCACATTCAGATGTTACAGCACCTTCCTCTTGCAGGCAAGCACTTTCTCCTTCATACATACAATCGCTGCTGGGCAAAGGGTACACTTCCCAGTCACTGGCATGAAGCCACTGTCATACCTATACCTTTATTAACCACTGCACAATATGGATTTCGAGTGCACCGTTCTGCAGTTGACCATCTCATCACTGTCAACCCATGTCATGAATGGTTTTGTGCGGAAATAACAGTCTGTGATTGTGTCTTTGATTTGGAGAAAGCCTACGACACCTGCTAGAGGACTAGTATCCTCCATACTCTCTACATACGGGGCTTCCAAGGCCGTATGCCCCATTTGCTTCAGGAATTTTTAAAAGACCGGATTTTCTAGGTGTGTGCAGTTTCTGCCTTTTCGGGCGCCTTTATCCAGGAAAACGGTGTGCCTCAGGATTCCTTCGTGGGCCTTGTCTTATTTGCTATTGCCGTTAACCCTCTTATGGCCCGTCTCCCGCAAGGCATCTCTGGCTCCCTTTTCCTTAACAATTTTGCGACCTATTGCAGTTCTCCATAGACTGGTCTCCTTGAGCAGCATCTTCGGCAAAGTCTTGGTCGTGTACAGATGGAGTATCAACAATGGTTTTGGTTTTCCACTGACAAAACTGTTGGTATGAATTTCTGGCAGTGCAATTTGTTTCTTCTACTGGTTTTATATCTTGGGCCTGTTGATCTTCGGTTTGCTGAAACCATGAGATTCCTGGGGGTCATGCTCAATGGAAAACTTTCTTGGTCCTTCCATGTGTCTAACTGGTCGCCCACTGTACCTAGTCCCTTAGTGTCCTACACATCCTCAGTGGTACTTCCTGGGGAGCAGATGGGAACACTCTCCTCTGTTTGTACCAACTAGACTATTGGTGTTTTGTTTATGCATCTGCACATCCATCCATCTTACGCCATCTCAATACAATCCCCATTGTAGCATTTGTTTGGCCACTGGCATTTTTTACGCTAGCCTGGCTGAGAGTCTGAATGCAGAAGCTGTCAAACTGGTGTTCTCCTCAGCTGATACGGATGCTGTTTGTCTGCCATGCATAGCCACCCATCCTATGCCCCCTTCTCCGATGCCTCAGTTGCATGCCAGTATGGGGCGCATCCCCCTCCTCTGTTACCTCATGAGTTCACTTTCTATTGCTGTTGCTATTGTTTTAGCAGTTTAACTTCGCATTGGGTGCCAGTTTCCTGAAGGATGTGAACCCTTCACCACCTTGGCTTTGTGTGGCGGCCAATGTTCACCTTGTACTTACTTGAAATTCTCAAGACACTACTCCAGACTTGCTCTATTGCCATAAGTTTCTCGACCTTCGCACAGAACCTCGCGATAGTACCTTTCTATAAACTGATGGCTGTCAGTTTGACTATGGTGTAGGGTGTGCATGGACATTTTTCGGTATCAGCTCCTGGAACACTGCTCAGTATTTACAGCAGAGCTCTTCACCCTCTATCAGGCCAAGCAGTACATCTGTCGACTCAGGCTTTTCAATTGTGTCATTTGCTCTGACTCTCTCAGTGCCCTTCAGGGGCTCTGTGTGCTGTGCGCGGTCCATCCCTTCATGCAACAGGTCAGGAAAGCTTGCAGTTGCAGACTCTTGATGGAGCCACTGTAATGTTTATGTTGGTCCCTGGTCATGTCAGTCTGATGGGATACGAGGCTGCCAATACTGCTGCCAAGGCCGCAGTCCTCCTACCTCACCCTGCTAGTTTTTCCATTCCCTCCAGTGATGCCGGCCGGAGTGGCCGTGCGGTTCTAGGCGCTACAGTCTGGAGCCGAGTGACCGCTAGGGTCCCAGGTTCGAATCCTGCCTTGGGCATGGATGTGTGTGACGTCCTTAGGTTAGTTAGGTTTAATTAGTTCTAAGTTCGAGGCAACTGATGACCTCAGAAGTTAAGTCGCATAGTGCTCAGAGCCATTTGAACCATTTTGAACCCTCCAGTGTTCTCTGTGTTGCTGTTTGTCAGTAGGTGGTGTCCCTTTAGCATCACTGCTAGTCTTCCCCTCATGGGAACAAGCTCCGGGGAATTAAACCTCTCCCACTGGCTTGGCCAAGCTCCTCTCGGCCATCTCGCCTTAAGGAGATCATTTTAGCAAGGTTGCGGATTGGGCACTGTTGTATGAGGCATCGCAATTTGTTAAGTGCTGATCCCCCACCAATTTGTGCTCATTGTCATCGCCCTTTGACAGTTCACCATGTCATGACCGAATGCCGCTTACGTTCTAATTTATGTTTGCTGTCTGAGTTATCGGCCGTTTTAGTGAACAACGCGTTGGATGTTGGTCGCGTTTTACATTTTATGCATCCTAGCAATATGGTGAAGAACATTTAATCTTTATTTCAAGACTTCTGTTCTCTCTATGGCGTATTTTACAGACCTTTCTCCAAGAAGAAGTCCCTGTTTTTAGCTGTCTTTCCATCCATTGACTGGGCTTAACTCCTTTTTTATCTTGGTTCTATCTATGGCTCTGATATGGGCATATATGACCTTAGTCATTTTTGTGCCCTAAATCAAAACAAACAAACAATATTAACCTGATACCCTGTCCATTGACCAATATTCAATAATCAGTCTCGTGACTATCATGAACATTTATGTTAGAGTGTCTGTGTGGTTGTGTGTGTGTGAATGTGTGTACTCTTACTAAAAAAAAGAGCAAGAGCTTAAAGCTAATATTAACTGTTTTCTATAGCATGTTCCTGTATGCCACACACCAGTTCTCCATAAGTAAATAGTTACCTTTCCCTTAATTTACATATTTATTACCTTTCTTCTATTTCATAATGTTCATTCATGCAGAAAGTTGACGAAAGGTCTAAATCTACATATTCATATTTTGTACTTTATGAGCGAGAGTGCAGTTTGTATCAGATGGGTTGTAGTATGTCAGTATCGCCCCACCCCCAGCCCGTTTCAGTCCTCCGTATCTGTCAAAAGGATGACTATTGGTAATGTTATAAAACAAGAGAAATTTAACCTTATACAGTCATGGATCATTATACATAATCTCTTTAGTTTGCAAGCCCACTCATGCCAGAAAATCATTCTATCACTATCAGTTTGTAGAAGTGCATCAGTGTTACATATCAACAAAACAGCAGGTTTACCAAAATTATAATTTTGACACTGAAATTTTCTGTAACTTCTCCTACTCAGTTGTTCAAAAGTTGGGATGCAGCTTCAGCTGAATAAATAAGTGGCATTTTACTCCATGTCTGATAAATTTTGTAATCTATATCTGTTTATGCAGGGCGTTCAGAAATAGTCTGAACAGCTTGTAAGGGTGTTTTGGGGCAGATCATACTTAGAAATCATTATTAAGAAAACAGTTATACATGTTGCACAATTTCCAAGTTAATTAGCATTGAAGTTAGCAAGTCAGACTGTTGCGCATGCAAATTCTAGCGACTCCTAAGCGACGGTGTCACCAAACATGTTCTTCATTTGGTCTCCTAAAACCAAACGAGAGAGCAATACAAAATTGGTCATGGGATGATAGTAAGGACTGAACCTGAGCCAAAGGTTGAGCAGTCTCATGTGCTATCATCTACAATGTGACAACTGAGACCAATTGTATCTGGTAAGCTGCTTGAAACTACATGCACAACTTAAATGCTAATTATCTCAGAAATGCGCAGAATATCGATTTTTTTAACAATTATTTCTAAGCACAACGTACCCTCCAACACCCTTACAAGCTTTTCTGACTATTTCTGACCATCCTGTATGCTCTGAAAGCCACTGTACGATGTGTGACTGAAGGTATTTCATACCAATAATATCAGTTTTTTACCATATTCGTGTTGCATACTGAATGAGAGAAAGTGACTTTGTATGCTTTTATTACCCCCTAATCTCTCTTATATTATTTTCATGATCTCTATGCAAAATGTATGTTACTGGTAGCTGAATGGGTGCATAGTCTCCCCCAAATACTTGTTATTGAAATGCACCAGTTTGGGATTGCTGAGAACCCGTTGCCTCTCTCGGATAGATTCCCATTTAAGTTCCCCAAGCAGTTCTGCTACACTTTCATATAGACTGTATCACCATTTACAGTCCTAGCAGTGTATCTTTCAATCTGTTTGATACCTATTGGCATGTCTGCTAGATAAGGACTCCAAACGCTGAAACAGTTGGTTGCACTAACATTTTGTATGTATTTTACATTAAACATGTGCTGCCCTTTATTATCGTCCTTCCAAGAAATCTAAGTGTTCCCTTCATCTTCCCTAATACTAATCATATTAGATCACACAATGTCATAACTTCTTAGGATTACCCCTAAGATAAGTTCGAGATATTTACCATTCATCTTATAAGCAACACTGTTGAGTTCTTTCTCGTTGTTGTAGGCAATATTCCACCTTTATCCACGTTAAAGAGAGCTGCTGTTCATTACCCCAAGTGGAAATTTTGTGCAAACCTTTCTGTGTACTTAACCATCTGATATTGATACTTTCCAGCAGACAACAGCATTGTTGGCAAACAATCTTAAAGGCTTCCGAATGTATCTAATAAATTGTGTGTTAACACCATCAAAGTGTCTGTGCTACAACTGATGTTTCTTTCATTTCTATAGAAGATCCATCAACCAGTGTAAATGAATAATCTACTGGTTTCTAGTAGTCAAATATTCATCAAGCCAACTGCATATCTATGATGATGCTCTGTATGATTATACCTTGCTTAGTAGCTGACAGTGTGGTGCAGTGTCAAAGGCCTTGTGGAAATGTAGGGAGGTTGAGTTCACATGCTCAGTTGCATCTACTGGGTACAAGATATGAGGGTGGTTTGAAATGTTTTCGGAACAGAATAGAAAAAGTACGTACATCACTGAATTTTTTATTTTTATTTTTCAGTGTAGTCTCCTTGTAGATTAATGCACTTGATCCAACGATGTTCCAGTGCCTTGATCTCATCTCGAAAATGAGTTTCCTCCAGGCCTGCAAAACAGTTGTCAACTCCGGCTATCTAATCTTTGTTTGAAGTGAATCTTCATCCACAAAGAAAAATTTTCTGTTTTCGGAAGAAATGGAAGTCTGACGGAAGTCAGGTGAAGAAGGTGGGTGTGACAACAATCCATATCTTAGTTCGTGTAATTTTTCCATGGCGACGGCATAAGTGTGCGGGTGCTCATCAAGAGTCACGGCACCCATCCTGCAGATAATTTTTTCATTTCTAATTCTTCTGATAAAATGAGATATACCCTTTCAGATGACATCTGGAAAGCACGAGTAATTTAATTCACTTTCAATCGGCGATTCTCCATGAGAATTTTGTGCTGCACTTTTGGAATGATTTCTGGAGTAGTGTCAGATCTTGGCCTACTACTGCGCAGATCATCATCTAAGCTCTCCCGACCAAAGTCAAATTCATTTGTCCACTTGGCAACAGTTGAATATGAAGGAGCAGAGTCCCCCAGGGCATTCTGGAAATTGGCTTGAATGTTCTTTGCTTTCATACCTTTCTTTACGAAGTACTTAATCACTGCTTGACTCTCGATTTTTTTCCATCTTCGCAAATCACTACGCGGGAACAACAACAGAGCCACGTCACATGTACAGCTGTCTTCCAAGAGCACTGATGTGGCAAGTGTTTACAGGAAATAGTCCAGTGAATATCACATGAACAACTCGTTGCACTAGCGCTGACCTCTCGTGGTGATTCCGAGAACTTTTCAAACCACCCTCATATAATAGTAGCAAGCTGTTTTCTGGAATCCATATTGATTGTTTGGGATTAGCTTCTTTCCTCCAGGAACATCATGTTCGAGCATAGAAAATGCTGTGGGATCCTGCAACAAATGGTTGGAAATAGTTATTCAGTAAAAACGAACTACAGTTTAAATAAAATAACTTTGTGATTGGCGAATGCGAGGCGGCGGGTGGCGAATGCGAGGCGTCGGGGCGGGGGGGGGGGGGGGGGGGGAGGGGGGGGCAGGTTGCATCACTACCAATTGCTTTCTCCCCTGCACATCACATAAACTGCTTCATGTGGCACTGCTCTGCAGGTACCTTCAAAGCAAGCAATACAGTGAGCACGAGTAGAAAGTGAAATTAATCACAAAGTTATTTTAGTGGAAGGGACTGATTTTGGGGTATTCTCAATGTAAAATATAAATGGAATTGTGCCAAGGCCTTGGGTAAGTGTAATTGTCCTTAATACGTAGGGCTTCTATCAGTATGTCTCACAGTGTAAATCAAACGATGGAAGCTCCAGGTAGGAATATCAACAGTGTAGGAAAAGACAGATTGCTGTTTACCGTAAAGAAGACATGTCAAGTTGCAGACATGCACAATTAACACACTTTCACATATAGCTTCCGGCTACAGCCTTTGTCAGTAAAAGACATACATACACTCACAAGCGCGCTCGCACACACACACACACACACACACACACACACACACACACACACACACACGACCGCCAGCTCTAGCATCTCATGATATGGTTGTATCCTCATATGTAAATACAATTTTATGACTTTACATGCACAAATCATTCTAATCTTCAGACAGAGTGCTTTCTATGGATGCCAGCATTGGACTTAATTTTTACGTCTGTTTCCCCACAATCCCTTTTATAGCGAAATGTAGTAATCAGCATCATTTTCCAGGTGGTAATATAAGGAGGAAAACATCAATAACTTATTTATTGTTTATAAGGAAACATCTATTTAATTATGAAATTGTTCACATATAGTGATAATTTTGGGCAGGAAGTGGACGGTCAACTTTGAAATTAATTGAAACGATCATCTCTCTTTTAATCTCTTTTTTTCTCTTATGTGACTAACATACACTGTTACCCTGGGAGATGATGAAGGATTTAGGCTGACCAAAGGCTTTCATCAGCTGAGCAGAAATGGCCTATTTATTTTGTTAATTAACACTAAAAAAGTGAGTAATAAATTGGAATCTCTGCACAATTAAGGAGTGGGATGGAAAATGGCAAGATGGAAGGGAATGGGATGAAGGTGGGGAAATATCTACATCTACATGCAGATTAATGGAGATATAAGTATGAGGAATCATAGTAATGTTGGAAATGTAGAAGGGGCAGTTCCCACCTATGTGATTCAGAGAAGCCGATATTGTGAGAGGGGAAGATACAAATGGAACAGATATTGAACCAGCAGCTGCGTAAGTCACTGGTGGCGTTCTGTTCATCACATCCAGCCATCAGGTCTTTGCATTTGCACTTATCCAAAGTCTGACAGCGACTATTTGTACATGCAGACAGAATAATAAGTTCTGATGGACTTGATCCAGTGTATTTCCAGTAAGTAGATTCAGTCCCTGAAGTTTTATTTTTTAAAGTCCGCAAATTATCCATCTAAGGCTGCCATAATCTATTCAGGGAACTCAAATTGTTTGCCTATTGCAGTTTTTCTCTGTGTAGAAATCGATGGAAGGAGGAGGATACCAGATCATCTAAATAGTATAATGTAGTTTGTACTTTAATTTTCATTTCCAAAGCACCTTTGTGCGCAGGGGTTTACCTTGTCAAGAATGAAGACTTGGGTAAGATTTGATGGTTATTGTACAACTGGATGTGGGGCAGTCAACAAGAAAAATCTCTTCTAAAATCGAAAAAAAAGTAACCATTTTTATGGCAGACAAAACAAATATCCATTTTAGCGAACGGCCACCGACTTCCTCTCATTGTTATGAGTGCTGTTTTCATATCTGATATGAAAGTGGTGGACTCACATCTCTTGCATAGTACGAGGGTTGACTGAAAAGTAGTGCCTCCACCTTCGTAAATTCTTCAACAGTTGGCAGCATTGGTATGCAGCAGGTACTGGCTTGTTCCGTAGGCTCTTCTCTACAGCACCAGTTAGAGGGAAGCCGTAGCACTGAACAGTTGTGTTGTTACAGTGTAAAGTGTGGAACCCTGCGCAGACGGTCAGTCAATGCGATTTAAGCAATGTGCAGCCATTGAATTCTTGAAAGCAGAACGTGTCACCCCGGAGATTCATCAGAGAATGAAAACAGGTTATGGTGATTGTGTTGATGTTAGTATTGTGCGTCGTTGGGCGAGTAAGTTTAAAGATGAGCGCACACTCCGCTGCAGAGTGAAAATTTCTTTCCAAGTTTAAAGATGTTAAGGTGGGAACATCTGACCTGCGTGAGAAACAAAGAGTTGGATGTCCTGTGACAGCAACCACCGAGTTTCACAAGCAAAATGTTGACAGATTGATTCAGGACGATCGTCGTATCACTCAGATAGAAGCTGCAAGCACAATCGGCATTTCACGTGTGGGCCATATTATTGCTTATGTGCGCAATGGGTATCCCGGATGCTGATTCCTGAAATGAAAGCGCAGAGACTTGAAATTTGCCAGGAACTCCTCTTGCGTTATGAGAATGAAGGTGACACCTTTCTCCATTCAATTGTGACAGGAGACGAAACGTGGGTACACCATTACGAGAGAACTGTGAGACTGTGGTTGTGGAAACAGTGTGTCGGCTCCCGTGTGGGCTTCAGAAAACTTGTTCATAGTTGGCAGAAATGTATCCAATTGGCTGGTGGTTATGTGGAAAAGTGAATATTGGTAATGCAGATCACATTCTAAGGATTATTTCTGCGTTTGATTTATTAAAATGTTCCCATCCAAACCCAATTAACGAAGGTGGAGGCATTACTTTTCATTCAACCCTTGTAACACTGACATATAAAATTAGAAACATTCATTTTAAGATGGTGAAAACATTGCTGAGATATATGTTTCAACTTTTGTTTTTGATCAATGTTCAACAAAAGTGACACGTATCTTGCATTAATTTTCTCGTAGTTCATTTTTCATGTAAAGTGTAGTACTTCTCTTGAGGCACATCTGTAGTATCAGCTTTTTCACAGACTTTAACCATCTGTCATCTAAATCCATATTTTACACTTTTTGAGTGGTTTGTCTGTGATTGCAATTTCAGGATGCCCTTTATGCAGATTGTCTTCAAGATAAACACGGCCATTATTCAATTCAGCCTCCCAGTTTAAACTAAAGTAAGTTGGGGACCAGACTCATTATAAATGATCACCAATTTTGGATGAATTTTTGTTGGCAACAAAAGAGAGAGAGATTTTTGGAATCATGGTATTCTAGGGCATCCATTTGACTGAAACACACACCTATATAGTTAGGTTATTAGTGTCCTGAGTAAGATCATAAACATCTATGCAGTCTCACAGAGTGTAGGCGTATGGCAATGTTGGTCCCCTTGGACTATTCGAGAACATTGGCTGTATGCTGACACAGAGTTCATTGTTGAGGCTTTCATGGCCACTAGTTGGCAAATTTCCTGTTGGCTTCTGTCTAGGGTTCTTCAGCCGATGTTTGTTTGATGATTTTTTCTGGCATTTTGCAAGTACGAATGCCTGGCATTGTCAAAGCTTCATGCTCCATTGCTGGCGGTGGACTGGAGTTGAGCTCACGCCCACAGATTATTATTCCCTGGTGTGCCAATGTCCAAGGTATTTCTCTCATCTCACCTGAAATAAAATAAACAAAACAAAAATGAAATTATAGGATATTGTGCGCAGAGTAATAGCACAGTTTTTTGAAATTTTAAGAAGTAATAAAACTGTGGACATTTGAAACAAAGATGTTTTTTTGGCATGTGTTTTCGATCACGTTTTTTGCAGTAACTAATAAATAAATTAAAATAAAAACATTAGCCTATTATTCGTCATGGACATGTTCGAGAGTTCAGCCAAATTTCAAAAAGATATCCTTATTAGTGAGTCTGCAATCCATAAGCTCAAGCCGACAGAATGAATGGATTGTAGGCACACTAATAAAGACATATTTCTGAAATTTGGCCGCATAACTTCTTGGGCAGGCCCGCAAGGAGTAATAGGCTAATTTTGCTGCAGGACTTCTGTCATAGACACAGCTCATTTTGGACAGAACAACTTTAACTCTCGATTGAAGAGGGGGGGGGGGGGGCGGCAGCTTAGTAATGACTGCATTTTTTAAAAAAATCAGAAAATGTTCTCCAAGGACCAATAAATAATGTACAAAAAGATTTTCATAAGTTTCTCAAAAAAGAGTTGTAAAAATCATTTATTTTTTAGTCTGACTGAGGGGAACGGACGCTTAAGGATCAAGCGCAACAAGCCGTCGCTTGGGGCATCAGCTGAGAGGGGCTCCCAAGTGCAAGATTTGTCTACATTGTGTGTCACCGTTAGTGCAAAAACTGACACGGGTGAAAGTGTAGGATGGTAAAGGAAGTTAGGACGTGTAGACGTGTAGGAGTGGGTGGGCGAGGGGGCTTTGTCGTTATAAGTCGCTCCGGTGGGAAAAAATGTTCTCGAACCCGCCCTACTTGTTCCGTTCCATCTACTGTGTTAGAATGAATGACACAGCAGATTCTGGAATGCTGCAAGCATTGTCTATTTACCTATGACCCCTCAGAAAATAAAGTTCATTATGCATTCTCAAGGTACAGAGAATATAAATCCATATGGAAGGTGATGCTAGGTATTGATCACGTAAGAACGACGTGATCTAATTTTTTTTTTTTTTTTTTTTTTTTTCTGTGACGGGGTTCACTTGCGGCCGTCTTCGCGTCTACTTACCCAGCGTGGTAGCGCATTGTTAAAAGACACTAGACTTGCATTTGGAAGGACAGCAGTTCAAACCTCTGTCCAACCACCCAGATTTAGGTTATTTGTGACTGTTTAAGGCAAATGATGGGATGATTCCTTTGAAAGGGCACAGCCAATATACTTCTGTGTTGTAATAACCAAACGATACACTATTTTCTACCTTGTTTCACAAACGTTCTTATTACTGTACGACCTAGTTTCGAGTTATAGGCCCATTTTTTAGTACTTCCATATGCTTCCCTAATCGGAAAAGGAAGATTAGAGTTTAACGTCCCATTGACAATGAGGTCATTTGCGACAGAGCACAAGCTCGGATTACAGAAGGATTGAGAAGGATCAGCCGTGTGCTTTTCCAAGGGATCGCCCTGGCATTTGCCTTAAGCGATTTGGGAAAATCAGGAAATGCCAAGTCTGGATGGCCGGATGTGGATTTGAACTGTCATCCTCCCAAACTCGAGCTCAGCGTGCTAACCACTGAGCCAATCACTCGTTTCACCAATCCGAGCTTGTGCAACGTCTCTAATGACGCCGTCGTTGACTGGACGTTAAACCCTAATCTTCCTTTCTTCTCTGTGTGAAACCGGACTTGCTATCTCACCCCTGCTTACACCTCTCTAATTTCAGACAAGGTAAAGTGCGCTCATATAATGGGTCTGCGAAAAATGTATGTAGTTTCTCGGAGTCGCATCCATGCCCAAAAATTGACAGTTTATAGCACACACAACGCTGCTGAGACTGCAATTTCTGTCTGGCCAGTTTCATGGTGACCTAGGATTTTGTATTTCTGTAGCAGTCATACCCCACTCACTTCCTGTCTCTCAGCTAGTGCTACGTAACGTGGTATGGACTAGAGATAGTCGATACTTAACGTAACTATTAATATAATGATGTTACTTTGCCGTGTCTGCTAAGTAAATAATACGTTCGTGCTAGACCCCACTGAATTTTTTAATAGGGTAGGATTCGACAGTTGAATAGTCACGCGACAACTATGGACTAATACACTTGAAGATAAAGCAAGACAAGCCACGAATCGGATGGCAACCGGTAGATGTAAAGGTTGTGTGCAGACAAACCAATGACTACAGTTTCAGAAAAACTGGACGATTTATTCAGTAGAAAGAGCTTCACAAATTGAGCAAGTCAGTTACGCGTTGGTCCACCACTGGCCCTTAAGCAAGCTATTATTCGACATTGAAATGATTGATAGAATTGTTGGATGTCCTCGAGAGGGATATCGTGCCAAACTAATGCGTTAAATCATCAAAATTATGAGCGGGAAGGAGGGTCCAGCCCATAACGCTCCAATCGTTCTCAATTGACGAGAGATCTTGTGACCTTGCTGGCGAAGGTACGGTTTGGAAATCACGAAGACAAGCAGTAGAAACTCTCGCAGTGTGCGGACGGGCATTATCTTGCTGAAATGTGTACCCAGGATGACTCGCCATGAACGGCAACAAAACGGAGCCTAGAATACACTACTGGCCATTAAAATTGCTACACCACGAAGATGACGTGCCACAGACGCGAAATTTAACCGACAGGAAGAAGATGCTGTGATATGCAAATGATAATTTTTTGAGAGCATTCACACAAGGTTGGCGCCGGTGGCGACATCTACAACGTGCTGACATGAGGAAAGTTTCCAACCCATTTCTCATCAGTTGACCGGCGTTGCCTGGTGAAACGTTGTTGTGATGTCTCGTGTAAGGAGGAGAAATGCGTACCATCACGTTTCCCACTTTGATAAATGTCGGATTGCAGTCTATCGCGATTGCGGTTTATCGTATCGCGACATTGCTGCTCGCGTTGGTCGATATCCAATGACTCTTAGCAGATTATGGAGTCGGTGGGTTCAAAGGGTAATACGGAAGCCATGCTGGATCCCAACGGCCTCGTATCACTAGCAGTCGAGATGACAGGCATATTATCCGCATGGCTGTAACGGATCATGCAGGCACGTCTCGATCCCTGAGTCAACAGATGGGAACGTTTGCAAGACAACAACCATCTGCACGAACAGTTCGACGACGTTTGCAGCAGCATGGACTGTCAGCTCGGAGGCCATGGCTGCGGTTACCCTTGACACTGCATCACAGACAGAAGCGCGTGCGACGGTGTACTCGACGACGAACCTGGGTGCACGAATGGCAAAACGTCATTTTTTCGGATGAATCCAGGTTGTGTTTACAGCATCATGATGGTCGCATCCGTGTTTGGTGACGTCACAGTGAAAGCACATTGGAAGCGTGTATTCGTCATCGACATACTGGCGTAGCACCCGGCGTGATGGGATGGGGTGCCATTGGTTACACGTCTCGGTCACCTCTTGTTCGCACTGACGGCACTTTGAACAGTGGACGTTACATTTCAGATGTGTTACGACCCGTGGCTCTACCCTTCATTCGATCCCTGCGAAACCCTACATTTCATCAGGATAATGCACGACCGCATGTCGCAAGTCCTGTACGAGCCTTTCTGGATACAGAAAATGTTCGACTGCTGCTCTGGCCAGCACATTCTCCAGATCTCTCACCAATTGAAAACGTCTGGTCAATGGTGGCGGAGCAACTGGCTCGTCACAATACGCCAGTCACTACTCTTGATGAACTGTGGTATCGTGTTGAAGCTTCATGGGCAGTTGTACCTGTACACGCCATCCAAGCTCTGTTTCACTCAATGCCCAGGCATATCAAGACCGTTATTACGGCCAGAGGTGATTGTGATGGGTACTGATTTCTTAGGATCTTTGCATCCAAATTGCGTGAAAATGTAATCACATGTCAGATCTAGTATAATATATTTGTTCAATGAATACCCGTGTATCATCTGCATTTCTTCTTGGTGTAGAAATTTCAATGGCCAGTTGTGTGTGATCACTGTGCTGTGCTGTAAGCGTACACCGGTTGACAACCAAAGAGGTACTGCTACGAAATGCAGTGGCTCCCCAGTGGCCCTGGTTGTGGGCCGTATGCGGAAGACAGTGAGGCTGGTCCCCACTAACGACCGTGGCGTTTCCAGACAGGTCTTTGGAGCTTGGTTTGAAGCGAAACCAATCAATGAGGACAGTTCTATTCCAGTCAAGGAGATACCAGGCCGAATGTTCCCGACAACACTGGAAACGGGCTTGTTGGCGTACAGAGGTCAATGATAGTCACCGTAAGAGGCGCCCAAAGCACAGACCCGTATCTGTGAGCCGCCCATTAATGGTCCTTGTGGTCACTTAAGCACCAGTTGCACGCCGGATCTGTAATCTCCGGGTGCCTCTCAGACGATTGCTCGGTCTTCACGTTCTATCGTCTCTCTAGGTCGACGCTTACTTCTTCGCGTTGTGTTGGGCCTAATTCATCCATTACTGCCACCATCGTCGGACAGGGGCATCTCCTACTGAAATGTCGAGCGATTCGCCGATTACTCCTACAGGCTGATTTGAGCCCAACAACACGTCCTCTCTCAAATGCTTACATCTGTGTGTATTTTTCACGCCTCTGTCAGCGAGGTATAGTTACCATCCAGCTGAGTATGCGGAATGAAATTCGCAACGACTTTATGCCTTGGTATTGACATGTCCGGTGTTTTACTATCCTTGTCAACTACGCAGGAAATGTCGCTGCAGCGTCACTCATTCATCCATGGGGCGGCAAAGTTTACGGTTTTGCATTTTCCGTCGATACCTGCATGAATAAAATTTGTGACCAATTTGCATAACTCCTTCGTCTTGTGTCGTTTTCTTTCTGTGGTATAGTGCAGTTACAGTGCCCTTCTTCCTGCTGTTACAGTTTCACTAATATAAAACAAATCAATATAGTTCTTGTCTTGTCTCTGTAATAAGCAACCTCAGAATTCCATCTCGTAGCCTATTACTCCATTACTCCCAGATAGTTCCGTGCACCCAGGATGTTAACCGCGGAAAGTACTCGTTCTTTGAACGGTCGCTGGCTGTTACATCGTAGCCGTGCTGCAATACTGGCTCTGCACGACCAAGCTGTTACTCGCAGCTGGAACGTATTCGTTCTTTCGTTAACAGTGCCAAGTGTCGTTTTGTTCAGGTGCATAAACAACACCACCGATTCCTCGCAGAAGCCGTGACACGTTTAAGTCTCCGAGTGTGCTGTTCGCTTCGAGCATTCCTGTATCCGCGCACTACGGAAATACATGTACACTATGTGATTAAAAGTATCCGGATATCTGGCTGAAAGTGACTTACAAGTTCGTGGCGCCTCCCATCGGTAATGCTGGAATTCAGTATGGTGTTGGCCCACCCTTATCCTTGACGACAACTTCCATTCTCGCAGGCATACGTTCAATCACGTGCTGGAAGGTGTCTTGGGGAATGGCAGCCCATTCTTCACGGAGTGCTCCACTGAGGAGAGGTATCGATGTCGGTCGGTGAGACCTGGCACGAACTCGGCTTTCCAAAACATCCCAAAGGTTTTCTAAAGGTCAGGACTCAGTGCAGACCAGTCCATTACAGGGACGTTATTGTCGTGTAACCACTCCGCCACAGGCCTTGCTTTATGAGCAGGTGCTCGATCGTATTGAATAATGCAATCGCGAACCCCGAATTGCTCTTCGACAGTGGGAAGCAAGAAGGTGCTTAAAACATCAATGTGGGCCTGTGCTGTGATAGTGCCACGCAAAACAACAAGGGGTGCAAGCTCCCTCCATGGAAAACACGACCACATCATAACACCACCGCCTCCGAATTTTACTATTGGCACTGCACATGCTGACAGATGACGTTCACCGGTAATTCGCCATATCCACACCCTAACATCGGATCGGCACATTGTGTACCGTGATTCATCACTCCACACATCGTTTTTCCAGTGTTCAATTGTCCAATACTTACGCTAGTTACACCAAGCGAGGCGTCGTGTGGCGTTTACTGGCGTGATTTGTGGCTTACGAGCAGCCGCTCGACCATGAAATCCAAGTTTGCTCACCTCCCGCCTAACTTTCATAGTACTTGCAGTGGATCCTGATGCGTTTTGGAATTCCTGTGTGATGGTCTGGATAGATGTCTGCCTATTGCACATTACGACCCTCTTCAACTGTCGGCGGTCTCTTTCAGTCAACAGACGAGGTCGGCCTGTACGCTTTTGTGCTGTACGTGTCCCTTCACGTTTCCACTTCACTATCACATCGGAAACAGTGGACCTAGGGTTGTTTAGGAGTGTGGAAGTCTCGCGTACAGACGTATGACACACGTGACGCCCAATCACCCGACCACGTTCGAAGTCCGTGAGTTCCGCAGAGCGCCGCATTCTGCTCTTTCACGATGTCTAATGACCACTGAGGTCGCTGATACGGAGTACCTGTCAGTAGGTGGCAGCACCATGCACCTAATATGAAAAACGTATGTTTTTGGGGGTGTCCGGATACTTTTGATCGCATAGTGTACTAAAGCAAAGTTAAGAGTAGTAATTTTAAATTCAATTTTGGGAGTAGAAAATATTCTGTTATTAAATGTGAATTCGTATTTGTTGAAGGAAGCGTGGCTGCATTGTTTTGAATATTAAGTACATCAAAATTATAATGGTTTCCTCAGCTAGATACTGCTACCGGATAGAACAGTTAATGTTAGTAAGCGCTGCTATAATAATACAGTACGAAGAGTTCCGCTGGTGTTGGCGTACTTCATGTCCTACGTGGAATCTGTTAAATAATATGTTTCTGGTACCAGTCACGTTGGTGGAACTACAACGTTGTGACTTGTTGCTCGTAATTAATAGTTAAACCTATCCTTAGCGCAGACCAGGTCAGCAGGGTGTTACGACACATCGGTCGCATGTCTCATAGCGGTTGCCAGCGCCTAGCCTAATACCGCCAAGTTGATGATAGTGTGGCAGAGATTGCCGTATGTCCTGACTACGACACCTGTAAAGGCCTTTTTACGCGGGAGACCGTGCATTCGGATGCGATGAGGTGAAGCGCTTCGTTTTACATTGAACTTTATACGTCGTCCACACGAGAGGCGTCTTCGGATCACTATAGCTGTCGTGTAGCATGTCAGGCTAAGCGTTCCACAATGAGCCGCTTGCGCCCAGCCGTGTGCATAATTGGCTTATCGCTTTTCTCGTACAGTTTCGGTGCACATTGTCAAGCCAGCAGCTCTGTTGTGTCTGCCCCCTGCATGCTGTTGATCATTAGTGTACACCGTACTAAAGGTGCATACGACACTGCAGTGCCCGTGTTGTTAAAAAGAACGACGCAGTTTTTCTTCGGACATGCATGCATTACCAAAGCCGTTATGAAATACATTCAGATTACCGATAGGAGGCGCCACGAACTTGTAAGTCACTTTCAGTCAGGTGTCCGGATACTTTTAATCACATGGTGTACATGTATTTCCGTAGTGCGCGGATACAGGAGTGCTCGAAGCGAACAGCACACTCGGAGACTTAAACGTGTCACGGCTTCTGCGAGGAATCGGTGGTGTTGCTTGTGCAGCTGAACAAAACGACACTTGGCACTGTTAACGAAAGAACGAATACGTTCCAGCTGCGAGTAACAGCTTGGTCGTGCAGAGCCAGTATTGCAGCACGGCTACGATGTAACAGCCAGCTACCGTTCAAAGAACGTGTACTTTCCGCGGTTAACATCCTGGCTGCACGGAACTGTTTGGGAGTAATAAGTTACGAGATGGAATTCTGAGGTTGCCTATTACAGAGACAAGACAAGAACTGTATTGATTTGTTTTATATTAGTGAAATTGTAACGGCAGGAAGATGAGCACTGTAACTGCACTCTAACACAGGAAGAAAACGTTAGAAGACGAATGGGTTATGCAAATTGGTCACAAATTTATATTCTTACAGGTATCGACGGAAAATGCAAAACCGTAAACTTTGCAGCCCGACGGATAAATGTGTGACGCTGCAGCGAATACGAATACGAACAACCATCAGCTGTATAAGTGAATGACGACAGTGAAAATTTGTGCCGGCCCGGGACCCGAACCCGCGAACGGTCGCTTTGACTGCTTTGGCTACCTGTTCGCGACTCACAGCCAGACCCAAATTTCCATGTATCGTCGTTCCTGCGTCACAGTCTGTATTCGTATACACATTGTGTAATTCCAGTACACGGGAGGACATTTTAATTTAAAGGCGCTGCTTGGTATCCGCGGATAAATACAGGCAGGCAGTACAATGTATTTCTCCGCCGATACCAGGCAGGATTTTCAATTAAAATGTCATTCCTGAGTACGTTACGTACATAATATCATATTTATCCGCCTTTCTCAGTCGGTGACTTTCAATTAAAATGTCCATCCCTTTACGGGAATTACATAATGTTAAGCTTTGTTGTGAATGTTCCACACCTGATGATTCAAACGAATTTTTATAAAAGTTGAAGCTTCGGATAATTAATGCAGAATATTTATTTATTCATCCAAGGATCGTCTTACAATGATGTGATATTTGTCTTTGTAAAACAATGAAAATTAATATCTCAGAAACATGCATACACACAGAACATATAAGTATGCTTTTATGAAGATAGGAAAGGTGGTCAGCTGTGACCTTAATGAAGGAACCAACCCAGCATTTGCCTGAAATGATTTGGGAAAACGTATATCAGGATGACCGGATATTGCAGACTCCATCTCCCGAATATGAGGGCAGTGTCTTCACAACTCTGGTGCTCATTCGGTTGGTCCCTATTGTAAAATGTTCTTTCATTTCCACATAGTTTGCTCCAGATAACTCATAACGTGAAACATAGATTTGCTCTCTGTTGCAGCACACACACTAAGCTCACCCGCTGGTGACTCCTGTAACATGAACGTGGTGTGCCGGCCGGAGTGGCCGAGCGGTTCTAGGCGCTTCAGTCTGGAACCGCGCGACCGCTACGGTCGCAGGTTCGAATCCTGCCTCGGGCATGGACGTGTGTGATGTCCTTAAGTTAGTTAGGTTTAAGTAGTTCTAAGTTCTAGGGGACTGATGACCTCAGCTGTTGAGTCCCATAGTGCTCAGAGCCATTTTTTTGAACGTGGTGTTGTGCCCATTCCACTAACTCCAGTCTGGTAGGAAAACTTACTTCAGGCCCGTAAACATGCAGCTATGCTCTATGCACGTCTCTGCGTCACCTGAAAAATTGAGTCAGCATCTCCCCATGTTGACTGACATTCTGAACTCAGAAGAATGGCAGGGCATTCCTATCATGCGCTATAGATCTTGTCGCATGATTTTCTTGTAAATGCTTTACATTGTGATCATGTATTGTAATACGCAGAGTGTTGTAGCTATACCCTTTAATTACGAACCACTAGTCTGAGTACTGTAAATAACCGTTAACTGTGTAGTATACATTTCTCATGAAGGATGATGAAGCTGCCTTTTTAAACAAATGTATTTTAGTAACCTTTTTCATTTCCTTGGGCAATTTCTTTTACCGTTTTATTCCCTGTTAGAAAAAAACTGCCTTGAGTTTTTTTTGTTTTCTCTTCTTGGTAAATATCTTAGAGGGATTTTCATATCTTGCTAACACAAGAGGAGAAAGTTACCCGACTACTCTCCATCCGCCCTTAGATATGATGGCGACGTTTTTCTCACCCCATTCGAGAAATTGAATCGTTCATCAATTCTGAGCCTTTGTGAAAAATTGGTTTTCATATGTTGTTGAAGGTTGCAAAAGCTACAAAATTCGGGAAAACTTTCTTGGAATTAGACTATTTGTTGACTGCCATACTTAAATCTATAGCCAATAATTCGTTACCATTCTGATAACATTCTCCATGTTTTTTGCAACAAAGAAATTTATTTTATATTCGCCTCAAAGTCATGCATCTATGTTTCCTCTTGGTAGTGCCCAAATGAAAGAATGATGTACAGAATGAATTTTTCATTCTGCAGCTGAGTACACGCTGGTCTGAATCTTCCTCCCAAACTAAAACTGTGTGCCCCTTAGGGTTGACGATCGGAAAACGAAATTGTAATTTGTTATCTTCACTTAAAACTTCCGGGCTGATAGGCTATATATAAAACTCTCCCCAGACGTTTCGTCTCCGACTGCGGGAGACATCCTCCGAGGTAAAGCGGCGAAGTTCTACATCTACATTTATACTCCGCAAGCCACCCAACGGTGCGTGGCGGAGGGCACTTTACGTGCCACTGTCATTGCCTCCCTTTCCTGTTCCAGTCGCGTATGGTTCGCGGGGAGAACGACTGCCGTAAAGCCTCCGTGCGCGCTCGAATCTCTCTAATTTTACATTCGTGATCTCCTCGGGAGGTATAAGTAGGGCGAAGCAATATATTCGATACCTCATCCAGAAACTCACCCTCTCGAAACCTGGACAGCAAACTACACCGCGATGCAGAGCGCCTCTCTTGCAGAGTCTGCCACTTGAGTTTGCTAAACATCTCCGTAACGCTATCACGCTTACCAAATAACCCTGTGACGAAACGCGACGCTCTTCTTTGAATCTTCTCTATCTCCTCTGTCAACCCGACCTGGTGCGGATTCCACACTGATGAGCAATACTCAAGTATAGGTCGAACGAGTGTTAAGTCCGCATCTTCATTCTGTACCGACACTGGTAACATTCCAAACCTTGAACAGCGTGGACGTGTGGGTACACCCATAGCCTTTACCAGTGACAGTACAAAATGAATATCCGGACTTATCTTCGCCGCTTTACCTCAGAGGATGTCTCCCGCAGTCGGAGACGAAACATCAGGGGACAGTTTTATACATCGACTACGGCCTATCAGCCCGGAAGCTTTAAGGGAAGACAATACCGACCGTGAAAGCCTACAATGTGTAATTTTGTTAATTATGGAATAAGTTTCTGTGTTGCAGCGGTGAAGTTTTCGTCTCAATCCTTTACCAGATCACGTATTTCCGATGTTCTCGAACATTTTTAACCGAACGAGGTGGTTAACAAAATCGCTTCGTTTTTTGGAGGACGGTAGTTCAAATCCCATTCACGCCATCCAGATTTACGCTATCCAATCACAAGCATCTGGACACCTATCAGTAGACATTAATAAGAGGTGTGTCCAGCGCTCGCCTTTACGGTGGCTTGAAATTTGTTGGGGACACTTTCAACGAGATGCTTGAATGTCTGTGGAGGAAAGGCAGCCCATTCTTCCTTAAGAGCCGAAATCGGAAAATGTAGTGATGTATGGTGCTGGGGTCTGGAACGAAGTCAGCGTTCAGACTCATACCAAAAGTGTTCCATTGGGTACAGATCGGGACTCTGGGCAGCCCAGTGCTTTTCAGGAATGTTACTGCCTACAAGCAATTGCCTCACAGATGTTGTTTTATGACAGGGTGCATTTTCATGCTGTTCCTCTACTGTACGAGATACGAGGTCTGTTCCAAAAATTCCAGAACATTCGTAATTTGGCGCCATTGGTGTGTTGGAGCGAAATACGGGTAGCATCCCTGCACATGCCTGTGTTTCATGTGTAACTGAGGGAAGTTTCATTGTTATATGTCGGTTGGTTATTGTTCAGTGCTGTATCGAGCAGAACATCTTGTCGCACAGTTTTGCGAAATTCGAGATGGCAGAGTTAGAGGAGCAACGCGTGTGCATTGAATTTTGCGTGAAACTCAAGAAAACGTTTACAGAGAGACACCAAATGATGCAGAAAGCCTACGGTGATAAGTGCTTAAGCCGTACTCGGTGTTACGAGTGGTTCAAAATGGTTCAAATGGCTCTGAGCACTATGGGACTTAACATCTGAGGTCATCAGTCCCCTATAACTTAGAACTACTTAAACCGAACTAACCTAAGGACACCACACACATCCATGCCCGAGGCAGGATTCGAACCTGCTACCGTAGCGGTCGCGCGGTTCCAGACTGTAGCGCCTAGAACCGCTCGGCCACCGCAGCCGGCGAATGGTTCATATGGTGTAAAAATGACCGGGCGGAAGTTAAAGATGACCCTCGTTCAGGACACCCTTCGTCGTCTAACGCCAGCGAAACTGTGCGTGCCAACCGGAGACTGACTGTCCGAGAGATTGCAGAAGAATGTAGCATTTCAGTTGGATCATGTCATAAAATCCTGACACGGCATCTTGGAATGCATCGTGTTGCCGCCAAGTTCGTCCCACGGCTATGAGTCAAGACCAGAAAGACCATCGTCCCGCAATCAGTGAAGAGCTTTTGGATCGCGCAAATGAGAACGAGATGTTCCTTAAGAGAATCATAACTGCTGATATTGATCTACGGTTATTATTTTGAGACCAAGGTTCAGTCTTCACAATGGCCCGGAAAAGGTTTGCCAAGACCAAAAAAAGCTCGTCATGTCAGGTCAGGTCAAATATCAAAGTCATGCAGAAAGTTTTCTTTGACTTTGAAGTATTAGTTCATCATGAATTCGTGCCACAGGGACAAACTGTTAATCAATGGTACTATCGGTACGTGCTGCGACGCCTGCGAGAAAATGTGAGATGGAAACGGCCTGAAATGTGGCGAGACAATTCATGGCTCTTTCATCGCGATAACGCACCTGCACATTCATCCCTGTTGGTGCGCGAGTACTTCACAAAAAACGAAATCACCGTGCTGCCTCACTCTCCATATTCTCCAGGTCTGGCCCGTGCGAACTTTTTTTGTTTCCAAAGTCGAAAACGACGTGGAAAGAACGAAGATTTGCAACGATAGACGAGTTAAAAGAAAATACGCAGACGGCGCTCCCGCTATCCAGCAAGAGGCTTACCAAGACTGCTTCCAGAACTGAAACAGGGCGTTGGGAGCGGTGTATGGGAGGGGAGTATTTCGAAGGAGACCAAGCACAGTAAGCGAAAGGTAAGAGTAGAAAAATTTTGTGGACGGAGTTCCGGAATTTTTTGAACAGACCTCGTATATTATGCGTAGTAGGAAATGCTTTGTTTCAAGCACTTTTAGATGTACTGCATTCAAGTATCGCAAATTACAAGCCGAACCCTCTAGTTAATTCTTCATTTCGACTCTCACTGATTCCAACATTTGCTTTGTGTTTATTGAAACTGTAACACTTCCGACCTTCAGTGTAGGTGCGCCAGTCTGGTGCAAGAGCGTTACACTGTGCCCATCACAAATCGCCATAAAAAGAAATCACTGCAAAAATTTCCGCCCATCACAAATCGCCATAAAAAGATCACTGCGGAAGTTTTCGCCCGTCACTTGCTATGTATCATGTCCTTCATGGTCGGAATTGTTTGTCCAAGTGCAAATGCACACTGTCACGCTGATAAAGTACTACTAAAATATCAATTTTTTTGCTGCATCTGAGGAATATACTAAACATAAAAGTATAAATAAGAAGTTTCAGTTACCGGAAGTTCTGCGATAAAGAGAACTGTACAATCTTTCCATCGTATGGCGGACCGATAGCTGAATTATTCGTAGCGACAACGATTCCCAGTTCCCCGTCACACGTTGTGATCGTGACGTTCTCATTCGCTAAAATTGTTTGTGGGAAATGTATTATCTTGTATTAAATTATGTTTCTCTGCGGAATTAAGTGTTCTCCTCACTCTCCACTTGCACTCTTTCCGCCGTTCTTACCTTTGCGAATGCTGTTCTCGTGAACTTTTCCATCCGTTTATAAACTGATTGTGTGTCCAGAAAGTTTACCGCCTTTTATTAAATTGCGAAGATGTTTTCGCAGTTCCACACTCTCGTTTCTTTTCTTCGTCTGGAATGCAGCAGTTGTGCACAGTGACCCACGGGAAGTAGCACATTTCAGTTTCTAAGATGTAGATGTAGATGTAGATGTGCACGCACCGTCTGCCTCATTTAATCGGACCCACTAGTTTGCCATTCAGCTCAGCATGGAAATTTGGCCATTACATGGACGTATTGAGGCAGTGGATGAGGTCAATTGTGTGCATAGGGCGTTGCGGCTGTCCAGCGCGCAGTGCACCTTGTAAGAGACTGCGATTGCCGTGTTCCAGACCGAAGGACAATATCCAGGAGGATAAACAAAGAGTGAGACGAGTTCTATAACAAAACTGAATCACTATGGACTTGAAATAACAGTTCGAACGCCGGGAATTATCCGATGCATTTGCGCAGCTCTGAATCGAAGCCCACAGCGATCTGTCCGTCTCTTGGGCGTCTCTGCAGAAGATCGTGAAACTGGATTTAACATTTAATCCTTTTAAGCTGCAAGTGGCTCAAACAGTTATGGTCTGGAGACGAAGTGAGTAGGCGTAATTTCTGCACAACATTGCTGGACAGAAGTGACCAGGCTGACGCATGTCTAACAAATCTTGTAATGAATGGGTTTCACAATAAACAAAACTTCTGATATTACGAGGACAACAAACCTGAAGTTCATTCATGAAAATGCCCAGTGTAGCCCGAAGGTCGTCCGTTTCTGTTGTGCTGTTGGACAGTCCAGTCCATTGGAACCACTGGGCCCTATATCTTAAAGGACAATAGTGAATGTCAGTATGCGGCCATGATTAACAATTTCTTCACTCCACAGCTGCAGGGACGTTGCCGTCTGAAGAGATAAGGTCTAAAAGAGATAAGGTTTCAGCAAGTTGGGGCTACAACCCATACATCCCGTAATTCAACGACTATACTGAGGCGCCGCTTTCCACATCTATTACTCTCACAGATAGGTGATACCCCATGACCGGCGTGGTCCCGATCTTTCAGCGCTTGACCTTTTTCTCTGGGTTCACCTGAAGAACAAAGTTTTTCACGGCGACTCCACAATACTGATGAGTTGGAAGCCGTAATCCTAGAGGAGATTGAGGTCATACCTCAATAACGATTGTAAACGTAATGAGTAACTAACGCGAACGGTTTCAGCAATGCATTGCCATGATGGAAGCCATTTGTGTGATGTTCTTTTTAACAAATATATTCGTGTTTGACTTTTAAGTAACGGCAATGTGTGTAGTACAGTTGCATATGGGATATATTAGTGTAAATGTACGCTAACCCTCATAATAACCAAATGAAAATGTACTTCTTACCATGCGCCATCTCGTAGTTTACAGCGGGCCTATTGGTGATGGAATACTTTTCAGTTGGCGACCTGAAAAGGGGAGAATCTTTTTGAATTGTTTAAAATCGATCATCGACAAGCTATGTAACAGTTTCCCACGAAGGGACACGGTCTTATACAAGAACGGATAAATAAAATAAGTAAAAATTGTAGCAAAAGACACTGAATTGCTAAAAAAAGGAAAAGAAAAGCTGATTCCTAACATAATATTTGTCGAGCTCGAGCCAGCGATATTCCGTTCCTCCCCGTCAAATTTGTTTCTAGCACTGTATAGTACTCGTTAACAGTACAGATAACCCCCTTCATCACCGAGCGAGGTGGCGCAGTGGTTAGCACACTGGACTCGCATTCGGGAGGACGACGGTTCAATCCCGTCTCCGGCCATCCTGATTTAGGTTTTCCGTGATTTCCCTAAATCGCTTCAGGCAAATGCCGGGATGGTTCCTTTGAAAGGGCACGGCCGATTTCCTTCCTCATCCTTCCCTTACCCGAGCTTGCGCTCCGTCTCTAATGACCTCGTTGTCGACGGGACGTTAAACACTAATCTCCTCCTCCTCCAACCCCTTTATCTGAAGATTTTTTTTCTCTAAAGCTTGCTTGACCCTATAAACTGGAAAAAAATACCACTTGGGGCCCAATCTCGCGACACTCTGTCGGGAAATTTCGGAAAATATACATTCGACGAAGCCAGTGCCGTAGTTATGCTGGCACCATAGTATATCCAGCGTAAGGACCGTAAGATTAGCGAGGTCAATCGCGTATTGGTGCATGTAAATAGACATAGTCACTTTTCCTCACCCATTACGTGAATGTGCTGCACTCTCTTCTGAAATGCGCAATTTGTGTTGGTCTTACCAGGGGAGCACATGGCATTCGGATTTTTGTATTTTTTTGTGTAGGGTGAATCACCTAAAATTTGCACCGCAAATATTGCAGAAATGGAAAGTGCTATTGATGTGCAGGGTTGACAGAATGGATTGGTAGTCAGGGGATCGTATTGTTCGCCAATCAACAGTTTGTAATAATACTTAGAAACTATTTTTTGTGTAAGAATGCCCATTGACACTAACATACTAAACTTAGTGTAAATTGGAATGTCATAGGTGTTTGTTGCAGGATTCTATTGCGAGTCGTTTACTAGATACTGTATTTTGAAAATTTCACTCATCAATACCTGTACAGTACCCGCGGTAGCACACACGAAAGAACAATACAATTGCATACACTAGTTACATAGATTCTGACCGGTAACGAGACAATTGACCATTATACAGGGTGTTTCAAAAATGACCGGTATATTTGAAACGGCAATAAAAACTAAACGAGCAGCGATAGAAATACACCGTTTGTTGCAATATGCTTGGGACAACAGTACATTTTCAGGCAGACAAACTTTCGAAATTACGGTAGTTACAATTTTCAACAACAGATGGCGCTGCGGTCTGGGAAACTCTATAGTACGATATTTTCCACATATCCACCATGCGTAGCAATAATATGGCGTAGTCTCTGAATGAAATTACCCGAAACCTTTGACAACGTGTCTGGCGGAATGGCTTCACATGCAGATGAGATGTACTGCTTCAGCTGTTCAATTGTTTCTGGATTCTGGCGGTACACCTGGTCTTTCAAGTGTCCCCACAGAAAGAAGTCACAGGGGTTCATGTCTGGCTAATAGGGAGGCCAATCCACGCCGCCTCCTGTATGTTTCGGATAGTCCAAAGCAATCACACGATCATCGAAATATTCATTCAGGAAATTAAAGACGTCGGCCGTGCGATGTGGCCGGGCACCATCTTGCATAAACCACGAGGTGTTCGCAGTGTCGTCTAAGGCAGTTTGTACCGCCACAAATTCACGAAGAATGTCCAGATAGCGTGATGCAGTAATCGTTTCGGATCTGAAAATGGGCCAATGATTCCTTTGGAAGAAATGGCGGCCCAGACCAGTACTTTTTGAGGATGCAGGGACGATGGGACTGCAACATGGGGCTTTTCGGTTCCCCATATGCGCCAGTTCTGTTTATTGACGAAGCCGTCCAGGTAAAAATAAGCTTCGTCAGTAAACCAAATGCTGCCCACATGCATATCGCCGCCATCAATCCTGTCCACTATATCGTTAGCGAATGTCTCTCGTGCAGCAATGGTAGCGGCGTTGAGGGGTTGCCGCGTTTGAATTTTGTATGGATAGAGGTGTAAACTCTGGCGCATGAGACGATACGTGGACGTTGGCGTCATTTGGACCGCAGCTGCAACACGGCGAACGGAAACCCGAGGCCGCTGTTGGATCACCTGCTGCACTAGCTGCGCGTTGCCCTCTGTGGTTGCCGTACGCGGTCGCCCTACCTTTCCAGCACGTTCATCCGTCACGTTCCCAGTCCATTGAAATTTTTCAAACAGATCCTTTATTGTATCGCTTTTCGGTCCTTTGGTTACATTAAACCTCCGTTGAAAACTTCGTCTTGTTGCAACAACACTGTGTTCTAGGTGGTGGAATTCCAACACCAGAAAAATCCTCTGTTCTAAGGAATAAACCATGTTGTCTACAGCACACTTGCACGTTGTGAACAGCACACGCTTACAGCAGAAAGACGAGACGTACAGAATGGCGCACCCACAGACTGCGTTGTCTTCTATATCTTTCACATCACTTGCAGCGCCATCTGTTGTTGAAAATTGTAACTACTGTAATTTCAAAAGTTTGTCCACCTGAAAATGTACTGTTGTCCCAAGCATATTGCAACAAACGGTGTATTTCTATCGCTGCTCGTTTAGTTTTTATTGCCGTTTCAAATATACCTGTCATTTTTGAAAGACCCTGTATGTTGTGTTTAAAATTACCATCGGCAGCAGCAATACAGGCTTCCAGTCAGGTATGGAACGACTGCTGCACATATGCTAGCATTTCAGCAAAGATGCCGTAGCAGGTTGCAGGTAATATGTCGTTACACATCACTGGATATAGTTGGTATGTCCTTGTAGACAGTGTCTTTCAGCCTTTCCCACAGAAAAAAAAAAAATCTGCAGATGTCAAATCTGGGGAAGGGGCTGGCCAGGGTATAGGTCCTCAGCATCCAACTCAACGATTTGGAAACAATTTGTGAAGACATGATGTAGTACTTCGTGCAGAGTGGGCTGGACAGCCATCATGCTGGTACCAAAGGTTGTTCCCAGTGTGCAGTGGAACGTCATGTAGCATCCGTGGAAAATGCTCTGTTGGGAGGCTGTGATACTTGTGCGCTTTCAGTGTTCCGTCTATAAAAAACGGGCCTGTGATCTGAACGATGACGTTCCACCTAGTGAAGCCAACGGGAAATGTCAAGAGGCCAATAGTGCATGTTTCGACGGTTTAGCCGGCCTGTGTGGCCGTGTGGTTCTAGCCGCTTCAGTCTGGAACCGCGTGACCGTTACGGTCGCAGGTTCGAATCCTGCCTCGGGCATGGATGTGTGTGATGTCCTTAGGTTAGTTAGGTTTAAGTAGTTCTAAGTTCTAGGGGACTGATGACCACAGATGTTAAGTCCCATAGTGCTCAGAGCCATTTGAACCATTTTTGAATCGACGGTTTACCAGACCATGATTGGTAAATGTGAGTTCATCACAAAACAAGATACATGATACATCCGGAGTATCCTGTCTTATTGCACATGTGCAGAAGTTAACATGATTCTCAGAATCGTTGCCATGCTGCTCTTGATGGAGAGAGAGAGAGAGAGAGAGAGAGAGAGAGAGAGAGAGAGAGAGAGATGTGATTGGGATGGAACCTATGTCAATGGAGAATACATGGGTCACGTGCGTAAAACATGCCATTTCTGCTGCTTGGACTCAGGGGGGCGCAGAAAGCTATGCGCAGAAAGCAACGTGTTTTCTCAGTTGTGCGCATGACGTCACGGTGGAAGCAGCTGTGCCAAACAGTACACAGTTCGAATTGTGTGAGATTGTTTTTCTTGTGTTGTTTTGTGTTTGAAGGAGTATTTTGATTGAGTTCTTTCTTCTGAGGTACTCAGTCAACAGCGGAAACATTCGGAATTCGGGAGTGTTAACGGTTTTTGCTGTAATTAATATTTGATTCGGAATTGAAATAGTTAGCGATAGTGGACAGCGGGATCAACATTGTGTTCGCCAGCTCTATAGTTTATGGTTCGTCCTGTGAAATTCTTATTGGAGAGTCTACAAGTGAGTGAGAAAATTAATTTTTACAATGCCAGGCTGTGCTGTTACGGGCTGTTTTTCTTACAACCGGAGCACAAAGGGAACTGACGTAATGTATCACAGTTTCCCGCGTAATGAAACATTACAAAAACTATGGTTGTCGAAATGTTGTAGGAAAGACAGTGTAAATGTTGCGCATGCACGAATATGTTCTCGCCATTTCGCAGAAACAGATTACTTAAGGGATTTACAGTCTGAATTGCTTAATTTGCCCCGAAAAAGAATGCTCAAGCCAGATGCAGTTCCTTCGTGCAATTTGCCGTGCAGTAGTGCGACTGTCAATGTGTCACCCGCAACAGAAGACAGAACCAAACGGTATAAGAAACGAGAACTACATAAGAGATCTCTGGAAACTCTGGAAAAGCTGTCACCAAATAAGAAACATCGTAATAAGAGCACATGTACCGATGACAGTTTTTTTTTTCAGACACAGATAAAGTTACTTTGATGAATACTATAGCGGCTTTAGAAAGAAGGAATGCTGTCCTTACAAACAAGTGTGTGCAACTTCGAGCTCTTAAGTAAATTCATTTCAATGTGATTAAATGAATAGTTTCTGATTTATTTGAGCCGAGGTTTCGAATTTCAAGTGTGTGTCAGTGTGGTTGTGATCTGATATTTTACCGATGTGTGAGGCATAAGCTGCGAAAGAATATAACTCATCAGTTTTAACTGTAATATTTTAGCAGCAGAAAAGCAGTTTAGACATCTCAATTCTGGTATAAACAAAATCTTCCGCCAAAAACTTGACGTAAACGCGCATGCCGTGTCGTCCGTCTGTGAACGCTTGCTTCCACGCTGACGTCACTAGGCCAGTCAGTGGCAGAGCAGAGCGCTTACTGCCCAACCTTATTATTTAGTAACCTTGCTTGGACTGTCACACGCTGACTAGCAAGTCGCAATGCATTCAAGGATGTGAGAAAACTTAACAACATCGTACCTAGCAATTGCCCAAGTTGAATGTCATAAACA
Source organism: Schistocerca americana (assembly GCF_021461395.2). Lineage (NCBI taxonomy): Eukaryota > Metazoa > Arthropoda > Insecta > Orthoptera > Acrididae > Schistocerca > Schistocerca americana. The sequence goes on along the minus strand of NC_060124.1, from coordinate 508,498,174 downwards.
GGTGTTGGTGTGGAAATTTTTCAATATACGGTATGTCGTAAACAATTCTCTCCAGAATCTTGCAACAAACATCACTGACTTTCTAATTTACCCTACTTTTAGTCTGTTAATATCAATAGATATTGTTCATTTAAAAACGTGTATGTTTTCACTTAAAATAGGTATGATCTTATTGGAGATGGTACCCTTTCCTTCCTCTAACTTTTCAATTGACTTAAGTACGAGCCGGACGAAACACCATTATGATGTAATGTTGCACTGCTCAGTAGCGGACGTTAAAAGTGAGGTTGTGAGGGAGTTTCCGTCTTACAAAACGTCAGAATGTTGTATCAGCATTATCGAACTAGCGCTGGTAGTATTTGCTTTAATCATTGGCAAAAGCAAAATTAATTATTGATGTTCATGACAAACATCATATTGTACACGCTTCTGAGAACTGAAATGACAGGAAGCGCGTCCTGCAAACTTGAAACTTCGCTCTAGAAAATACTCACAGAGCAATAATATTTCGAATGTAGTACACATTTGCCCTTTTCGCTTTATCTTTTGCGTCTTTTCTTTCCTAAATGCCAAATAATGTACTGTTGAAAAATATTCGTTAAAAGACGCTTTATTTTTTTTCTCGTATTCATACGCGATGTAGACCTTCCTTTGCATGTCTCTTCTAAAATATGAATAAATTTCGCCTCTTTGAAGAGATAATACTGGTAGAAAAAATATAATATTCTCATGCGAACTTCTCAGTTTGTCAAGGAAACAAGCAGGCAATAATGTGAATACCAAGAGGATACAAGATCCACCATTTTAACATGCGCAAGCGCAAAGAGAATAGGTTAACTACAGTGCTAGGAGATGATACCACCATCCCGTCAACGTCAGAACTTTCCTTCAGACAATCTCTGACGTCGCTCTGTTCCGTTGGCGCTTGGTGTGAATACCACTGTGTGAAAAGCATTGTGGAAAGTTTTGACATGAAGTCACGCTGTGTCCAGTGTAAACAGTTTTTACCGGGCCAGTTACAGCGGGCGCTACACTTTAACGTGCACGGCTGGTCACGGTTGATTTTTCACGTGTACGAATCACTGCAAGAGGGGAAAAGAGAAATAAATGAAGGGAAAAACACCTTAGGAGCTAATGAGCGTTGAATATTGAAACTTGTCATTTCGGGGTCTGACTTCCACTCAGCCACCGAGGTACACTATCAGAAGACTACCATTTCAAAACATCAGCTGAATCGTGATTTGACGATCTACTTTAACGATACCAGGAAAACTTTCAGAATAAACTTCAGAGGCGCGTCTGGGGCGCTCGCAAGCGCTTGTTTGAAGTCGCTTACGCAGCAATAAGCAGTCGTATATACTGCTAGTGCTAGATCCCTACAAACATACAGTTCACGTTACAAGGCTTTATTTATTTACTTATGTATTTATTTATTTATTTATCCGAGTCCAAAAACACCAAAACATAATACAGCAAGGGACTAGCCTGGAAATGGTTGTAGGTTACTTATCTAACGGCTTCCAGGGGCAACAAAAATTGATTTTCAATATTTCGCTTGATTATTGACCGAAGATAAAAATTTAAAATGCTGTCATAATCTACTCACTAAGATGTATACTCTTATGTTAAAAGTTTAACAAAATAAGACAGGAAATACAGTTGGAGATAATGTGTTTGGCTTGAGAGAGCGTAACTGGCGGTGGGCAGATATTCTGAGTTTATTCTTTCAGTAGCTGGGAATGAGAGCACCAACTTCCAACAAATTTTACTTATAAATCCAAACCTTGACGAAATTTTCCTCGCTGACAGCACAACAAACCGACGAAAGGAAAAAAAATCTGTCTTACTACATTTTCGCTGTTCATGCAGTCAAACTTCAGTCATCATACACGACGTATTAATTTATAACTTCTTTATTACTAACTGTATTCGCAATACATTTTGCAGACAGTATTCACTTGTACCACTGATGTACCTGCAAAATTATATCATTGTACGACACATAGTTCAGGACATATGACATCATATACGCCGGCCGAGTGGTTCTAGGCGCTGCAATCTGGAACCGCGCGACCGCTGCGGTCGCAGGTTCGAATCCTGCCTCGGGCATGGATGTGTGTGATGTCCTTAGGTTAGTTAGGTTTAAGTAGTTCTAAGTTCTAGGGGACTGATGATCTCAGCAGTTAAGTCCCATAGTGCTCAGAGCCATTTTTTGACATCATATATAATTAGCTGGATGAAAAACTAGCTTTTGCTTAAAATGGCGCGCAGTAAATCTTCAACATCAGGCATAACTTTTTTAATTTATTACGTCTTTACTACTAACTATATACGTGACACACTTTGCGGACAGCATCCACATACAGCACTGAATGTACATGCAAAACCATACAATTGTACGACACATAGGTCAGGATATATGACGTCATAAACATTGAGAATAGTGAGAAACTAGCTTTTGTTCAAACTGTTGCGCAGATTACCCACACTATATTCATCCAGTGTTTCATAATCAGAACGACTTATGACTTCTAACAAACTTAAAGTATAATTTCATGCCTTTTCCAAACTTTCTCTTAAATGCATTTGTAAAGTAACCAGACGTTTGAAGCTCTTTTATACATGAGAGTTCGATTCTTTAAAGAATCATGGGTTTATTTGTATAATCCTAAAAGCAAAACCTAATATTAACGCTTGAGAGAATTTCACGCTCTGTGAGATCAATGTTCAGCAGTTAGAACGACACTGTCATGGAAACACGTCACAGGGTTCGCTCCGAACCCTGCCTTGTCCCACATTCACGAAATCCATCATTCGTACCTCACGTCTTCAAATTTATTTCGCATCTTGTCGCTGCTGTTCTCAGTCTGTAGACGTCATCCAAGTCCCGTATTGGAGATGGCAGCCTGATCGTGGCTTCTCTTTTGCATCCACAATCCTCCCGGGGACTTTGTTCTCCACAGCCCAGTTGGG